>NC_091353.1:6136965-6336965 GCF_038502225.1 Cherax quadricarinatus
ATTATTTTTACTCACATCACCTTACGTGCGAAAGGGTGGTCTGGTCCGGAACCTTATCTGGAGTCTGGTCTGGGGTCTGGTCTGTGATCTGGTGTAGGGTGTGGTTTGGGTTGTGGTCTGGTGTGTGGTCTGAGGTCTGGTCTAGAGTGTGGTGTGGGGTGTGGTCTGGGGGCCTTGTCTAGGGTCTGATCTAATGTCTGGTCTTGGGTCTGGTCTTGGGTGTGGTCAGTGATGTGGTCTAGGGTGTGGTACGTGGTCTGGTGTAGGGTCTGGTCTGGGGTCTGGCCTGGGGTCTGGTTTGGGGTCTGGTCTGGGATCTGGTCTGGGGTCTGGTCTGGGGTCTGGTCTAGGGTTTTGTCTAGGGTGTAGTCTGGGGTGTGGTCTAGTGTCTGGTCTAGGGTCTGATCTGAGGTGTGGTCTGAGGTGTGGTCTGGGGTGTGATCTGGGGTGTGATCTGGGGTGTGATCTGGGGTGTGGTCTGGGGTGTTATCTGAGGTGTGGTCTGGGATGTGTTCTGGGGTCTGGTCTAAGGTCTGGTCTGAGGTTTGGTCTAAGGTCTTGTCTAGGGAATTTGGGGTCTGGTCTAGGGTCTTGGCTGAGGGTCTGGGGTCTGGTCTAGGGCCGCTGCTCAGACAAGACGGATCCTACACAGACGACAACAAAGAAATAAGTGAGATACTGAAATCGCAATATGACTGTGTTCAGCGAGCCACTAATTAGTCTAAAGAAAGAAAATCCAAACAATTTTTTTCATGAATGAGCCTCAAAACTCTGCCAGTGTATGTCAAGTTTCTGATATAACCCTAACTCCACTAGACTTTGAGAAAGCCATCGACGACATGCCCATGTACTCAGCCCCAGGCCCTGACTTGTGGAACTCGGTGTTCATTAAGAACTGCAAGAAACCCCTCTCACGGGCCCTAAGTATGCTATGGAGAAGGAGCTTAGACACAGGCGAGATTCCACAGTCACTAAAAACAACAGATATAACCCCACACCATAAAGGTGGCAGCAAAGCAGTAGCTAAGAACTATAGACCAATATCTTTAACGTCCCATATCATAAAAATCTTTGAAAGAGTTCTAAGAAGCAGGACAGCAAACCACCTGGACTCCCAAAAATTTCACAACCCAGGGCAACATGGTTTCAGAGCAGGCCGCTCCTGCCTCTCGCAACTGCTTGACCACTAAGATATGGTCTTAGATGCACTGAAAAACAAACAGAATGCAGATGTAGTATACACAGATCTTGCAAAAACCTTTGACAAGTGCGACCATGGTGTAATAGCACACAAAATGCGTAGTATAGGGATAACTGGCAAAGTAGGCAGATGGATCTTCAACTTTCTAACCAACCGAACACAAAGAGTAGTGTTAAACAGAGTTAAATCAGATGCTGCCATAGTGAAGAGCTCTGTCCCACAAGGCACAGTACTCGCACCTATCCTGTTCCTTATTCTCATATCAGACATAGACAGAGATGCAAACCACAGCACTGTATCATCCTTTGCAGACAATACTAGGATCTGCATGAGAGTGTCATCCATTGAGGACACGGCAAAGCTCCAAGAAGATATAAACCAAGTTTTACAATGGGCAGCAGAGAACAATATGATTTGTGAAGACAAATTCCAACTACTCCGTTATGGAAAACTGGAGGAAATAATAACTAGGACTGAGTATACTACAAACTCCAGTCACACAATAGAGAGGAAAAGTAATGTGAAGGACCTGGAAGTGGTAATGTCAGAGGATCTCACCTTCAAGGACCACAACAATGCCACTATCACAACTGCGAGGAAACTGATAGGATGGATAATGAGAACATTCAAGACAAGAGCTGCTAAGCCAATGATGATCCTTTTTAAATTACTTGTTCTCTCTAGGCTGGAATACTGCTGTACATTAACATCTCCATTCAAGGCAGGTGAAATTGCAGAGCTAGAGAATGTACAGAGAACCTTTACTGCACGTATAACTTCCATCAAACACCTTAACTACTGGGAGCGCCTGGAAGCACTTGACTTGTACTCACTAGAGCGCAGGCGAGAGAGATATATCGTAATTTACACCTCTAAGATTCTGGAGGGACTGGTCCCTAATATGCACACAGAAATCACTCCATATGAAAGCAAAAGATTTGGCAGGCGATGCAACATACCCCCAGTGAAAAGTAGGGGCGTCACTGGTACACTAAGAGAAAACACAATAAGTGTCCGGGGCCCAAGACTGTTCAATAGCCTCCCACCAGGAATAAGGGGTATTACCAGTAGACCCCTGGTTGTCTTCATGAGGGAGCCGGACAGATACCTAAAATCAGTGCCGGATCAGCCGGGCTGTGGTTCATACGTTGGACTGCATACGGCCAGCAGTAACAGCCTGGTTGATCAGGTCATGATCCACCAGGAGGCCTGGTCGTGGACCGGGCAACGGGGGCGTTGATTCCCGGAATACTCTCCAGGTAGAACCCAGGTAGGGTCTGGTCTGGGGTCTGTTCTGGGATCTGGTCTGGAGTGTAGTCTGGGGTGTGATCTGGGTTGTGTGGTCTGAGGGTCTGGTCTAGGGTCTGGTCTGGGGTGTGGTCTGGGGTCTGGTCTAGGATCTGGTCTAGGGTGTGGTCTGGGGTGTGGTCTAGGGTCTGGTCTGGGGTGTGGTCTAGGGTCTGGTCTTGGGTGTGGTCTAGAGTCTGGGGTGTGGTCTAGGGTCTGGGGTGTGGTCTAGGGTCTGGTTTGTGGTGTAGTCTGTGGTGTGGTCTGGGGTGTGGTCTAGGGTCTGGTCTGTGGTGTAGTCTGGGGTATGGTCTAGGGTGTGGTCTGGGGTCTGGTCTAGGGTCTGGTCTGGGGTCTTGTCTGGGGTGTGTGGTCTGAGGGCCTGGTCTAGGGTCTGTTGTGTGATCTGGGGTCTTTTCTAGGATCTGGTCTAGGGTGTGATCTGGGGTGTTTTACCTGGAGTTTACCTGGAGAGAGTTCCGGGGGTCAACGCCCCCGCGGCCCGGTCTGAGACCAGGCCTCCTGGTGGATCAGAGCCTGATCAACCAGGCTGTTGCTGCTGGCTGCACGCAAACCAACATACGAGCCACAGCCCGGCTGATCCGGAACTGACTTTAGGTGCTTGTCCAGTGCCAGCTTGAAGACTGCCAGGGGTCTGTTGGTAATCCCCCTTATGTGTGCTGGGAGGCAGTTGAACAGTCTCGGGCCCCTGACACTTATTGTATGGTCTCTTAACGTGCTAGTGACACCCCTGCTTTTCATTGGGGGGATGGTGCATCGTCTGCCAAGTCTTTTGCTTTCGTAATGAGTGATTTTCGTGTGCAAGTTCGGTACTAGTCCCTCTAGGATTTTCCAGGTGTATATAATCATGTATCTCTCCCTCCTGCGTTCCAGGGAATACAGGTTTAGGAACCTCAAGCGCTCCCAGTAATTGAGGTGTTTTATCTCCGTTATGCGCGCCGTGAAAGTTCTCTGTACATTTTCTAGGTCGGCAATTTCACCTGCCTTGAAAGGTGCTGTTAGTGTGCAGCAATATTCCAGCCTAGATAGAACAAGTGACCTGAAGAGTGTCATCATGGGCTTGGCCTCCCTAGTTTTGAAGGTTCTCATTATCCATCCTGTCATTTTTCTAGCAGATGCGATTGATACAATGTTATGGTCCTTGAAGGTGAGATCCTCCGACATGATCACTCCCAGGTCTTTGACGTTGGTGTTTCGCTCTATTTTGTGGCCAGAATTTGTTTTGTACTCTGATGAAGATTTAATTTCCTCATGTTTACCATATCTGAGTAATTGAAATTTCTCATCGTGTGGTCTGGTTTGTGGTCTGGGGTCTGGTCTAGGGTCTGGTCTGGGGTCTGGTCTGGGGTGTGTGGTCTGGGGGTCTGTGGTCTGCGGTGTGGTCTGGAGTGTGGTCTAGGATCTGGTCTACGGTGTGGTCTGGGGTGTGGTCTAGGGTCTGGTCTAGGGTGTGGTCTGGAGTGTGGTGTAGGGTCTGATCTGGGGTGTGGTCTAGGATCTGGGCTAGGGTGTGGTCTGGGGTGTGGTCTAGGGTGTGATCTGTGGTGTGGTCTAGGGTGTGGTCTGTGGTGTGGTCTGGGGTGTGTTCTAGGGTGTGGTCTGTGGTGTGGTCTGGGGTCTGGTCCTGGAATGGGACATCTCAGATACCATCTTCAGGTAAGACAGGAATGTCAATGTTCCAGACGCAAGAGTGAACTTTCCGAAGTAACTTTCTCCAGAGGGTACACACTGTGCACTCTCCTGTGCACTGTCTTGTGCACTCTCCTGTGCACTGTCTTGTGCACTCTCCTGTCCAACCACACACACAACACTGCAAATACCTTTGAATACACACACACACACACTCACACACACACAAACACACACACACACACAAACACACACACACACACAAACACACACACACACACACACACACACACACACACACACACACACACACACACACACACACACACACACACACACACACACACACACACACACACACACACGTACACACACACATAGTGCTATTTTTGGAATATGCGAACGACATGATGGAAGGAATAGACTCTGAAGTGTCCCTATTCGCAGATGATGTGAAGTTGATGAGAAGAATTAAATCGGATGAGGATGAGGCAGAACTGCAAAGAGACCTGGACAGGCTGGACACGTGGTCCAGAAACTGGCTTCTCGAATTCAACACTGCCAAATGCAAAGTCATGAAGATTGGGGAGGGGCAAAGAAGACCGCAGACAGAGTATAGGCTAGGTGGACAAAGACTACAGACCTCACTCAGGGAGAAAGACCTTGGGGTGACCATAACACCGAGCACGTCACCGGAGGCACACATCAACCAAATAACTGCTGCAGCATACGGGCGCCTGGCAAACCTGAGAATAGCGTTCCCATACCTTAATAAGGAATCGTTCAAGACACTGTACACTGTAAACCATACCCCCGGCCGGGATTGAACCCGCGGTCATAGAGTCTCAAAACTCCAGCCCGTCGCGTTAGCCACTAGACGAGCTAGCCACAATAAGATTCATCCAACTAGGTATATTTCTACACCATAGGAAGGTTAGCACAGGCACCTCTGTGACCACAAATGCAAGTTTTTACAGACGAATCTCCAGCTAGCGTGGCCGTGACGAACTCTAGCTCAAGTCCCTTCACTGCCGTCAACATGACTCAAGAAATCGTAATGACACGATTGCAAATAAACCATACCCCCGGCCGGGATTGAACCCGCGGTCATAGAGTCTCAAAACTCCAGCCCGTCGCGTTAGCCACTAGACCAGCTAGCCACAGTAAGATTCATCCAACTAGGTATATTTCTACACCATAGGAAGGTTAGCACTTGCATTTGTGGTCACAGAGGTGCCTGTGCTAACCTTCCTATGGTGTAGAAATATACCTAGTTGGATGAATCTTACTGTGGCTAGCTGGTCTAGTGGCTAACGCGACGGGCTGGAGTTTTGAGACTCTATGACCGCGGGTTCAATCCCGGCCGGGGGTATGGTTTATTTGCAATCGTGTCATTACGATTTCTTGAGTCACTGTACACTGTGTATGTTAGGCCCATACTGGAGTATGCAGCACCAGTCTGGAACCCACACCTGGTCAAGCACGTCAGGAAGTTAGAGAAAGTACAAAGGTTTGCAACAAGGCTAGTCCCAGAGCTCAGGGTAATGTCGTACGAGGAAAGGTTGAGGGAAATCGGACTGACGACACTGGAGGACAGAAGGGTCAGGGGAGACATAATAACGACATACAAGATACTGCGGGGAATTGACAAGGTGGACAGAGATAGGATGTTCCAGAGATGGGACACAGAAACAAGGGGTCACAACTGGAAGCTGAAGACTCAGACGAGTCACAGGGACGTTAGGAAGTATTTCTTCAGTCATAGAGTCGTCAGGAAGTGGAATAGCCTAGCAGGTGAAGCAGTGGAGGCAGGAACCACACATAGTTTTAAGAAGAGGTATGACAAAGCTCAGGAAGCAGAGAGTGAGAGGACCTAGTAGCGATCAGTGAAGAGGGTAAACAGTAGTAAACTGTAGGCGGGGCCAGGAGCTGAGTCTCGACCCCTGCAATCACAATTAGGTGAGTACACACACACACACACACACACACACACACACACACACACACACACACACACACACACACACACACACACACACACACACACACACACACACACACACACACACACACACACACATGAAGCATTAAACTACAGACCAGTGTCACTGACATGTATAGTATGCAAAATCATGGAGAAGATTATCAGAAGAAGAGTGGTGGAACACCTAGAAAGGAATGATCTCATCAACAGCAGCCAACATGGTTTCAGGGACGGGAAATCCTGTGTCACAAACCTACTGGAGTTCTATGACATGGTGACAGCAGTAAGACAAGAGAGAGAGGGGTGGGTGGATTGCATTTTCTTGGACTGCAAGAAGGCGTTTGACACAGTTCCACACAAGAGATTGGTGCAAAAACTGGAGGACCAAGCAGGGATAACAGGGAAGGCACTACAATGGATCAGGGAATACTTGTCAGGAAGACAGCAGCGAGTCATGGTACGTGGCGAGGTGTCAGATTGGGCACCTGTGACCAGCGGGGTCCCGCAGGGGTCAGTCCTAGGACCAGTGCTGTTTCTGGTATTTGTGAACGACATGACGGAAGGAATAGACTCTGAGGTGTCCCTGTTTGCAGATGACGTGAAGTTGATGAGAAGAATACACTCGATCGAAGACCAGGCAGAACTACAAAGTTATCTGGACAGGCTGCAGACCTGGTCCAGCAATTGGCTCCTGGAGTTCAATCCCACCAAGTGCAAAGTCATGAAGATTGGGGAAGGGCAAAGAAGGCCGCAGACGGAATACAGTCTAGGGGGTCAGAGACTACAAACCTCACTCAAGGAAAAAGATCTTGGGGTGAGTATAACACCAGGCACATCTCCTGAAGCGCACATCAACCAAATAACTGCTGCAGCATATGGGCGCCTAGCAAACCTCAGAACAGCATTCCGACATCTTAATAAGGAATCATTCAGGACCCTGTACACCGTGTATGTTAGGCCCATATTGGTGTATGCGGCACCAGTTTGGAACCCACACCTAGCCAAGCACGTGAAGAAACTAGAGAAAGTGCAAAGGTTTGCAACAAGACTAGTCCCAGAGCTAAGAGGTATGTCCTACGAGGAGAGGTTAAGGGAAATCAACCTGACGACACTGGAGGACAGGAGAGATAGGGGGGACATGATAACGACATACAAAATACTGAGAGGAATTGACAAGGTGGACAAAGACAGGATGTTCCAGAGATTGGACACAGTAACAAGGGGACACAGTTGGAAGCTGAAGACACAGATGAATCACAGGGATGTTAGGAAGTATTTCTTCAGCCACAGAGTAGTCAGTAAGTGGAATAGTTTGGGAAGCGATGTAGTGGAGGCAGGATCCATACATAGCTTTAAGCAGAGGTATGATAAAGCTCACGGCTCAGGGAGAGTGACCTAGTAGCGATCAGTGAAGAGGCGGGGCCAGGAGCTCGGACTCGACCCCCGCAACCTCAACTAGGTGAGTACAACTAGGTGAGTACACACACACACAAACACACACACACACACACACACACACACACACACACACACACACACACATCGATACCTCAAAGGCAATGGGACCGGACAACATCTCTCCGTGGGTCCTTAGAGAGGGAGCAGATATGTTGTGCGTACCACTTACCACAATCTTCAACACATCCCTGGAAACTGGGCAACTACCTGAGGTATGGAAGACGGCAAATGTAGTTTCCATTTTCAAAAAAGGAGACAGAAAAGAGGCACTAAACTATAGACCTGTGTCATTGACGTGTATAGTATGCAAAATTATGGAGAAGATTATCAGGAGGAGAGTGGTGGAGCACCTGGAACGGAACAGGAGTATAAATGCCAACCAGCACGGATTCATGGAAGGCAAATCCTGTGTCACAAACCTTCTGGAGTTTTATGATAAAATAACAGAAGTAAGACAAGAGAGAGAGGGGTGGGTTGATTGCATCTTCTTGGACTGCAAGAAGGCCTTTGACACAGTTCCTCACAAGAGATTAGTGCAGAAGCTAGAGCATCAGGCGCATATAACAGGAAGGGCACTGCAATGGATCAGAGAATACCTGACAGGAAGGCAACAACGAGTCATGGTACGTAATGATGTATCACAGTGGGCACCTGTGACGAGCGGGGTCCCACAGGGGTCGGTCCTAGGACCAGTGCTATTTTTGGTATATGTGAACGACATGACGGAAGGGTTAGACTCAGAAGTGTCCCTGTTTGCAGATGATGTGAAGTTAATGAGGAGAATTAAATCTGATGAGGACCAGGCAGGACTTCAAAGAGACCTGGACAGACTGGACACCTGGTCCAGCAAATGGCTTCTCGAATTTAATCCTGCCAAATGCAAAGTCATGAAGATAGGGAAAGGGCACAGAAGACCACAGACAGAGTATAGGCTAGGTGGCCAAAGACTGCAAACCTCACTCAAGGAGAAAGATCTTGGGGTGAGTATAACAACGAGCATGTCTCCGGAAGCACACATCAATCAGATAACTGCTGCAGCATATGGGCGCCTGGCAAACCCGAGAACAGCATTCCGATACCTTAGTAAGGAATCATTCAAGACACTGTACACCGTGTATGTCAGGCCCATACTGGAGTATGCAGCACCTGTTTGGAACCCGCACTTGATAAAGCACGTCAAGAAACTAGAGAAAGTACAAAGGTTTGCAACAAGGTTAGTTCCAGAGCTAAGGGGAATGTCCTATGAAGAAAGATTAAGGGAAATCGGCCTGACGACACTGAGGACAGGAGGGTCAGGGGAGACATGATAACGACATATAAAATACTGCGTGGAATAGACAAGGTGGACAAAGACAGGATGTTCCAGGGAGGGGACACAGAAACAAGAGGCCACAATTGGAAGTTGAAGACACAAATGAGTCAGAGAGATAGTAGGAAGTATTTCTTCAGTCATAGAGTTGTAAGGCAGTGGAATAGCCTAGAAAATGACGTAGTGGAGGCAGGAACCATACACAGTTTTAAGACGAGGTTTGATAAAGCTCATGGAGCGGGGAGAGAGAGGGCCTAGTAGCAACCGGTGAAGAGACGGGGCCAGGAGCTAGGACTCGACCCCTGCAACCACAAATAGGTGAGTACAAATAGGTGAGTACACACACACACACACACAAACACACACACACACACACACACACACACACACACACACACACACACACAGAAAGGAGACACTAAACTACAGACCAGAGTCTCTGACGTGTATAGTATGCAAAGTCATGGAGAAGATTATCAGGAGGAGAGTGGTGGAGCACCTCGAACGGAACAAGATTATAAATGACAACCAGCACGGATTCATGGAAGGCAAATCCTGTGTCACAAACCTTCTGGAGTTTTATGACAAGGTAACAGAAGTAAGACACGAGAGAGACGGGTGGGTGGATTGCATTATTCTGGACTGTAGGAAGGCCTTTGACACAGTTCCTCACAAGAGATTAGTGCAGAGCTAGAGGATCAGGCGCATATAACAGGAAAGGCACTGCAATGGATCAGAGAATACCTGACAGGGAGGCAACAACGAGTCATGGTACGTGAAGAGATATCACAGTGGGCGCCTGTGACGAGCGGGGTCCCACAGGGGTCTGTTCTAGTACCAATGCTATTTTTGGTATATGTGAATGACATGATGGAAGGGATAGACTCTGAAGTGTCCCTATTCGCAGATGATGTGAAGCTGATGAGAAGAATTAAATCGGATGATTATCAGGCAGGACTACAAACAGACCTGGACAGGTTGGATACGTGGTCCAGAAACTGGCTTCTCGAATTCAACCCTGCCAAATGCAAAGTCATGAAGATTGGGGAAGGGCAAAGAAGACAGAAGACAGAGTACAGGCTAGGTGGACAAAGACTACAAACCTCACTCAAGGAGAAAGATCTTGGTGTGAGCATAACACCGAGCACGTCTCCAGAGGCACACATCAACCAGATAACTGCTGCACATACGGGCCCCTGACAAATTTGAGAATAGCGTTCCGATACCTTAATAAGGAATCGTTCAAGACACTGTACACTGTGTATGCCAGGCCCATACTGGAGTATGCAGCACCAGTCTGGAACCCTCACCTGGTCAAGAACGTCAAGAAGTTAGAGAAAGTACAAAGGTTTGCAACAAGGCTAGTCCCAGAGCTCAAGGGAATGTCGTACGAGGAAAGGTTGAGGGAAATCGGACTGACGACACTGGAGGACAGAAGGGTCAGGGGAGACATGATAACGACATACAAAATACTGCGTGGAATAGATAAGGTGGAAAGAGACAGGATGTTCCAGAGAGGGGACACAGAAACAAGGGGTCACAGTTGGAAGCTGAAGACTCAGACTAGTCACAGGGATGTTAGGAAGTATTTCTTCAGTCATAGAGTCGTCAGGAAGTTAAATAGTCTAGCATGTGACGTAGTGGAGGCACGGACCATACATAGCTTTAAGACGAGGTATGACAAATCTCAGGAAGCAGAGAGGGAGAGGACCTAGTAGCGATCAGTGAAGAGGTGGGGCCAGGAGCTGAGTCTCGACCCCTGGAATCACAATTAGGCGAGTACAATTAGGTGGTGAGTACACACACACACACAAGTGTATAATCGACAACCAGCACGGTTTCCGGGAAGGAAAATCCTGTGTCACGAATCTACTGGAGTTTTATGACAAGGTAACAGAAGTAAGACAAGAGAGAGAGGGGTGGATAGACTGCATTTTCTTGAACTGCAAGAAGGCCTTCGACACAGTTCCTCACAAGAGGTTACTGCAAAAGCTAGAGGACCAGGCACACATAACAGGAAAGGCACTGCAATGGATCAGAGAATACCTGACAGGGAGGCAACGAGTCATGGTACGTGACGAGGTGTCAGAGTGGGCGCCTGTGACAAGCGGGGTTCCACAGGGGTCAGTCCTAGGACCTGTGCTGTTCTTGGTATATGTGAATGACATAACGGAAGGGATAGACTCAGAAGTGTCCTTGTTTGCAGATGATGTGAAGTTAATGAGAAGAATCAAATCGGACGAGGATCAGGCAGGACTACAAAGAGACCTGGACAGGCTACAAGCCTGGCCCAGCAACTGGCTCCTTGAGTTTAACCCTGCCATATGCAAAGTCATGAAGATCGGTGAAGGGCAAAGAAGACCGGAGACGGAGTATAGGCTAGGTGGCCAAAGACTGCAAACCTCACTCAAGGGAAAAGATCTTGGGGTGAGTATAATACCGAACACATCTCCTGAGGCGCACATCAGTCAGATAACTGTTGCAGCGTACGGGCGCCTGGCAAACCAAAGGATAGCGTTCCGAACCCTCAGTAAGGAATCGTTCAAGACTCTGTACACCATCTACGTCAGGCCCATACTGGAGTATGCAGCACCAGTTTGGAATCCACACCTGGTCAAGCACGTCAAGAAATTAGAGAAAGTTCAAAGGTTTGCAACAAGACTAGTCCCAGAGCTCAGAGGATTGTCCTACGAAGAAAGGTTGAGGGAAATTGGCCTGACGACACTAGAGGACAGGAGGGTCAGGGGAGTCATGATAACGACATATAAAATACTGCGCGGAATAGACAAGGTGGACAAAGACAGGATGTTCCAGAGATGGCACACAGACACAAGAGGTCACAATTGGAAGTTGAAGACTCAGATGAATCAAAGGGATGTTAGGAAGTATTTCTTCAGTCATAAAGTTGTCAGGCAGTAGAATAGCCTAGAAAGTGACTTAGTGGAGGCGGGAACCATACATAGTTTTAAGGCGAGGTTTGATAAAGCTCATGGAGCAGGGAGAAAGAGGACCCAGTATCAACCAGTGAAGAGGCGGGACCAGGAGCTATGACTCAATCCCTGCAACCACAAATAGGTGAGTACACACACACAGATACATAAACATGGAAAAAACAGGAAAAGGCAAAGAGAAGAATGTAAAGAGAGTTAATAACCTGTCAGACAAGTCAGTACTGAACCCACAACAAGAGTAAACTTAATAAAAATCAATGAAAAAAGAAGAACGGACGCGGAGTACAGAGTACGAGAACACATACCACGAAACTCGCAGGTAGTGGGATCCAGGGGTCAACACTTCACTTAATATATCACAAAACAAATACCTGACCGCTGTAATATTTCTCATAGTGGAGTAACTGTGATGTTTCTCATCGTCTTTGTGAGGGGTGAGAAAGACATCTACAGTCACTAGTATACACACGGGGGGGAAAGTGGTAAACCCGCAGGGGGTGTCAGTCACTCCTGAACGGGAATGAGAAAGTTTCTTGACTTCAGTGCTCAGAATTTGATGAATGAGACACATGTGTAAGACCCGGCGGCAGCTTTATTCTGGAGGCGTTTCTTAGACCAGTGGCTTCGTCAGTCCAATACTCAGGCTGAGGTACAGTGAAAGATAAGACTTTCAGTCCCTCAGTCCTGGTAAAGAATATTGTTATTATTATTATTAACAGTATTATCATAATTATTATTACCATTATACACACACACACACATACACACACACACACACAAACACACACACAGGCTGCAGACCTGGTCCAGCAATTGGCTCCTGGAGTTCAACCCCACCAAGTGCAAAGTCATGCAAATTGGGGAAGGGCAAAGAAGACCACAGACGGAGCAGAGTCTAGGGGGCCAGAAACTACAAACCTCACTCAAGGAAAAAGATCTTGGGGTGAGTATAACACCAGGCACATCTCCTGAAGCGCACATCAACCAAATAACTGCTGCAGCATATGGGCGCCTAGCAAACCTCAGAACAGCATTCCGACATCTTAATAAGGAATCATTCAGGACCCTGTACACCGTGTATGTTAGGCCCATATTGGAGTATGCGGCACCAGTTTGGAACCCACACCTAGCCAAGCACGTGAAGAAACTAGAGAAAGTGCAAAGGTTTGCAACAAGACTAGTCCCAGAGCTAAGAGGTATGTCCTACGAGGAGAGGTTAAGGGAAATCAACCTGACGACACTGGAGGACAGGAGGGATAGGGGGGACATGATAACCACATACAAAATACTGAGAGGAATTGACAAGGTGGACAAAGACAGGATGTTCCAGAGATTGGACACAGTAACAAGGGGACACAGTTGGAAGCTGAAGACACAGATGAATCACAGGGATGTTAGGAAGTATTTCTTCAGCCACAGAGTAGTCAGTAAGTGGAATAGTTTGGGAAGCGATGTAGTGGAGGCAGGATCCATACATAGCTTTAAGCAGAGGTATGATAAAGCTCACGGCTCAGGGGGAGTGACCTAGTAGCGATCAGTGAAGAGGCGGGGCCAGGAGCTCGGACTCGACCCCCGCAACCTCAACTAGGTGAGTACAACTAGGTGAGTACACACACACACACACACACACACACACACACACACACACACACACACACACACACACACACACACACACACACACACACACACACACACACACACACACACACACACACACACACACACACACGTATATATATATATATATATATATATATATATATTTATATATATATATACACACACAGTTTAGCTTGTATGTGACATTAAATGATCTATATTGCCATATATTTTAGCACGGTATGGTTGAATGGGGCTTTATATCTATTAGTACATGATACAACTTATACAGACCATAGCTGACACCAATGACATATTATATAGAAATTTCCTGGTTATGTAGAGCATTTCCCACAACTTGGGTTAATTTTGTCCCCCAGGATGCCACCCACACCAGTCCACTAACACCTAGGTATCTACTTACTGTTTGATAAACATGGATACCAGGTGTCTTATGGAAACACGTTCTAATGTCTCCACCAGTACCGGGGATCGACCCTTAAACCTAAGTGTGTGACCTGAGTGACCTACCAACCCAGCTACGGGACACCAATATACTTAAGTGTATCAGTCCCTAGATCAACACACTAAGTGTGAAAAATGACTGAAGAATCCCCAAAACTAGCTGGGGGAAGACAGGAGCTACTGACCGAGGGTAAAGTGTAGAGGATATGGAAGAAAGTGGCTGTGACCTAGATACTTGGATGTGACGTCGCTAGCCGGACACTACTGCCTTACCTAGCACGTCTAGCTGGTGCCAGGGCGATGTGTGGTAGGCAGCTGGCTCGTGAAAATAATATGTAGAAAGGCTGTGAGGGGGCCCAGTAAGTGTCAGGGGCCCCAGTAACTGTTAGGGGTCTCAGTAAGTGTCAGAGGACCAAGGTTCTTCAACTGTCTCCCAACATATATAAGGGGGGGGGGTTGCCAATATACCCCTGGGTGTCTTTATGACAGTAAGTGACAGGACACCAAGATTGTTCATTTGCATCCCAGCATACATAAGGGAGGATAATAATAAACCCCAGGCTGTCTCCAAGACCCCTGGCTGTCTCCAAGACCCCTGGCTGTCTCCAAGACCCCTGGCTGTCTCCAAGACCCCTGGCTGTCTCCAAGACCCCTGGCTGTCTCCAAGACCCCTGGCTGTCTTCAACACCTCTGGCTGTCTCCAAGACCCCTGGCTGTCTCCAAGACCCCTGGCTGTCTCCAAGACCCCTGGCTGTCTCCAAGACCCCTGGCTGTCTCCAAGACCCCTGGCTGTCTTCAACACCTCTGGCTGTCTCCAAGACCCCTGGCTGTCTCCAAGACCCCTGGCTGTCTCCAAGACCCCTGGCTGTCTCCAAGACCCCTGGCTGTCTCCAAGACCCCTGGCTGTCTCCAAGACCCCTGGCTGTCTCCAAGACCCCTGGCTGTCTCCAAGACCCCTGGCTGTCTCCAAGACCCCTGGCTGTCTCCAAGACCTCTGGCTGTCTCCAAGACCCCGGGTTGTCTCCAAGACCCCGGGTTGTCTCCAAGACTACTAGTTGTCTTCAAGACCGCTGGCTGTCTCCAAGCCCCCTGGCTGTCTCCAAGACCCCTGGCTGTCTCCAAGACCCCTGGCTGTCTCCAAGACCCCGGGTTGTCTCCAAGACCCCGGGTTGTCTCCAAGACTACTAGTTGTCTTCAAGACCGCTGGCTGTCTCCAAGACCCCTGGCTGTCTCCAAGACCCCTGGCTGTCTCCAAGACCCCTGGCTGTCTCCAAGACCCCTGGCTGTCTCCTAGACCCCTGGCTGTCTCCAAGACCCCTGGCTGTCTCCAAGACCCCTGGCTGTCTCCAAGACCCCTGGTTGTCTCCAAGACCCCTGGCTGTCTCCAAGACCCCGGGTTGTCTCCAAGACTACTAGTTGTCTTCAAGACCGCTGGCTATCTTCAAGACCCCTAGCTGTCTCCAAGACCCCTGGCTGTCTTCAACACCCCTGGCTGTCTCCAAGACACCTGGCTGTCTCCAAGACCCCTGGCTATCTTCAAGACCCCTGGTTGTCTCCAAGACCCCTGGCTGTCTCCAAGACCCCTGGCTGTCTCCAAGACCCCTGGCTGTCTTCAAGACCCCTGGTTGTCTCCAAGACCCCGGGTTGTCTTCAAGACTACTAGTTGTCTTCAAGACCGCTGGCTATCTTCAAGACCCCTAGCTGTCTCCAAGACCCCTGGCTGTCTTCAACACCCCTGGCTGTCTCCAAGACACCTGGCTGTCTTCAACACCCCTGGCTGTCTCCAAGACCCCTGGCAGTCTTCAAGACCCCTGGCTGTCTTCAAGACCACCTGGCTGTCTTCTAGACCACTGACTGTCTTCAAGACTCCTAGCTGTCTTCAACACCCCTGGCCATCCTCATTACCACTGGCTATCATCAACACCGCTGGCTGTCTTCAACACCCCAGGCTATCTTCAAGACAATTGGCTGTTTCCAAGACCCCTGGCTGTCTCCAAGACCCCTGGCCGTCTTCAAGACCCCTAGTTGTCTCCAAGACCCCTGGCTGTCTTCAAGACCACTTGGCTGTCTTCTAGACCCCTGACTGTCTTCAAGACTCCTAGCTGTCTTCAACACCCCTGGCTATCTTCAAGACCCCTGGCTGTCTTCAACTCCCCTGGATATCTTCAACACCCTTGGCAGTTTCCAAGATCCCTGGATGTCTCCAAGACCCCTGGTTGTCTCCAAGACACCTGGCTGTCTTCAAGACCCCTGGCTGTCTCCAAGACTCCTGGCTGTCTCCAAGACTCCTGGCTGTCTTCAAGACCCCTTGCTGTCTTCAAGACCCCTGGTAGTCTTCAAGACCCCTGGCTGTCTCCAAGACCCCTGGCTGCCTCCAAGACCCCTGGCTGTCTTCAAGACCCCAGGCTATCTTCAAGACCCATGGCTGTCTTCAAGACCCTTATCTGTCTTCAAGACCCCTGACTGTCTCCAAGACCCCTGGCTGTCTCCAAGACCCCTGGCTGTCTCCAAGAATCCTGGCTGTCTCCAAGGCCCCTGGCTGTCTCCAAGACCCCTGGTTGTCTCAAAGACCCCTAGCTGTCTCCAAGACCCCTGTCTATCTTCAAGACCCCTGGCTGTCTCCAAGACTAATCGCTGTCTCCAAGACCTCTGGCTGTCTCCAAGACCCCTGGCTGTCTTCAAGACCCATGGCTGTCTTCAACACCCCTAGCTGTCCTCAACACCCCTGGCTATCTTCAAGACCTTTGGCTCTCTTCAAGACCCCTGGCTGTATCTAAGACCCCTGGCTGTCTTCAAGACCCCTGGCTATTTTCAAGACCCCTGACTGTCTTCAAGACCCTTGGCTATCTTCAAGACCCTTGGCTGTCTCCAAGACCCCTTGCTATCTCCAAGACCCTTGGCTGTCTCCAAGACCCCTGGCTGTCTCCAAGACCCCTGGCTGTCTCCAAGACCCCTGGTTGTCTCAAAGACCCCTAGCTGTCTCCAAGACCCCTGTCTATCTTCAAGACCCCTGGCTGTCTCCAGGACTAATCGCTGTCTCCAAGACCTCTGGCTGTCTCCAAGACCCCTGGCTGTCTTCAAGACCCATGGCTGTCTTCAAAACCCCTAGCTGTCCTCAACACCCCTGGCTATCTTCAAGACCTTTGGCTCTCTTCAAGACCCCTGGCTGTATCCAAGACCCCTGGCTGTCTTCAAGATCCCTGGCTATTTTCAAGACCCCTGACTGTCTTCAAGACCCTTGGCTATCTTCAAGACCCTTGGCTGTCTCCAAGACCCCTGGCTATCTCCAAGACCCTTGGCTGTCTCCAAGACCCCTGGCTGTCTCCAAGACCCCTGGCTGTCTTCAAGACCCCTGGTTGTCTCCAAGACCCCGCGCTGTCTCCAAGACCCCGGGCTGTCTTCAAGACCGCTGGCTATCTTCAAGACCCCTAGCTGTCTCCAAGACCCCTGGCTGTCTTCAACACCCCTGGCTGTCTCCAAGACCCCTGGCTGTCTTCAAGACCCCTGGCTGTCTCCAAGACCCCTGGCTGTCTTCAAGACCCCTGGCTGTCTTCAAGACCACCTGGCTGTCTTCTAGACCCCTGACTGTCTTCAAGACTCCTAGCTGTCTTCAACATCCCTGGCTATCCTCATGACCACTGGCTATCATCAACACCGCTGGCTGTCTTCAACACCATAGGCTATCTTCAAGACAATTGGCTGTTCCCAAGACCCGTGGCTGTCTCCAAGACCCCTGGCTGTCTTCAAGACCCCTGGCCGTCTCTAAGACCCCTGGCTGTCGTCAAGACTAATAGTTGTCTTGAAGACCGCTGTCTATCTTCAAGACCCCTGCCTGTCTCCAAGACCCCTGGCTGTCTTCAAGACCCCTGGCTGTATCCAAGACCCTTGGCTGTCTTAAAGACCCTGGCTGTCTCAAAGACCCCTGGCAGTCTTCAAGACCCCTGGCTGCCTCCAACACCCCTGGCCGTCTTCAAGACCTCTAGCTGTCTCCAAGACCCCTGGCTGTCTTCAAGACCACCTGGCTGTCTTCTAGACCCCTGGCTGTCTTCAAGACCCCTGAATGTCTCCAAGACCCCTGGCTGTCTCCAAGACTCCTGGCTGTCTTCAAGACCCCTTGCTGTCTTCAAGACCCCTTGCAGTCTTCAAGACCCTTGGCAGTCTCCAAGACCCCTGGCCGCCTCCAAGACCCCTGGCTGTCTCCAAGACCCCTGGCTGCCTCCAAGACCCCTGGCTGTCTTCAAGACCCCAGGCTATCTTCAAGACCACAGGCTATCTTCAGGACCCCTGGCTGTCTCCAAGACCCATGGCTGTCTTCAAGACCCCTGGCTGTCTCCAAGACCCATGGCTGTCTCCAAGACCTCTGGCTGTCTCCAAGACCCCTGGCTGTCTTCAAGACCCATGGCTGTCTTCAAGTCCCTTGGCTATCTTCAAGACCCTTGGCTGTCTCCAACACCCCTGGCTATCTCCAAGACCCTTGGCTGTCTCCAAGACCCCTGGCTGTCTCCAAGACCCCTGGCTGTCTCCAAGGCCCATGGCTATCTTCAAGACCCCTGGCTGTCTTCAAGACCCCTGGCTGTCTTCAAGACCCTTGGCCGTCTTCAAGACCCCTGGCTGTCTCCAAGACCCCTGGCTGTCTTCAAGACCCTTGGCTGTCTCCAAGACCCCTGGCTGTCTCCAAGACCTCTGACTGTCTCCATGACCCCTGGATGTCTCAAAGACCCCTGGATATCTTCAAGACCCCTATCTGTCTCCAAGACCCCTGGCTGTATCAAAGACCCAAAGCTGTCTCCAAGACCCCTGGCTGTCTCCAAAACCCCTGGCCGTCTCCAAGACCCCTGGCTGTCTCCAAGACCCCTCGCTGTCTCCAAGACCCTTGGCTGTTTTCAAAAGCACTGGCTGTCTTCAAGACCCTAGGCTGTCTCCAAGACCCCTGGCTGTCTTCAAGACCCCTGGCTACCTTCAAGACCCCTGGCTGTCTTCAAGACCCCTGGCTGTCTTCAAGACCCTTGGCTGTCTTCAAGACCCCTGGCTGTCTCCAAGACCCCTGGCTGTCTTCAAGACCCCTGGTTGTCTCCAAGACCCCTGGCTGTCTCCGAGACCCCTGGCTGTCTCTAAAACCCCTGGCTGTCTCCAAGAACCCTGGCTGTCTCCAAGGCCCCTCGCTGTCTCCAAGACCCCTGGTTGTCGTCAACGCCCCTGGCTGTCTTCAACACCAATGGCTGTCTTCAACACCCCTGGCTATCTTCAAGACCCTTGGCTGTCTCTAAGACCCCTGGCTGTCTCCAAGACCCCTGGCTGTCTCCAAGACCCCTGGGTATCTTCAAGACCCCTGGCTGTCTTCAACACCCCTTTGCTATCTTCAAGACCCTTGGCTGTCTCCAAGACCCCTGGCTGTCTCCAAGACCCCTCGCTGTCTTCAAGACCCCTGGCTATCTTTAAGACCGTTGGCTGTCTCCAAGACCCCTGGCCGTCTCCAAGACCAATGGCTGTCTCCAAGACCCCTGGCTATCTCCAAGACCCTCAGATGTCTCCAAGACCACTGGCTATCTTCAAGACTCCTGGCTGTTTCCAAGACCCCTGGCTGTCTCCAAGACCGCTGGCTGTCTCCAAGACCCCTGGCTGTCTCCAAGGCCCTTGGCTATCTTCAAGACTCCTGGCTCTCTTCAAGACCCTTGGTTATCTCCAAGACCCCTGGCTATCTCAAAGATTCCTTGCTGTCTCCAAGACCCCTGGCTGTCTTCAAGACCCCTGGCTGTCTCCAAGACCCCTGGCTATCTTCAAGACCCCTGGCTGTCTCCAAGACCTCTGGCAGTCTCTAAGACCCCGCTGTCTCCAAGACCCCTGGCTGCCTACAAGACCTCTGGCTGTCTCCAAGACCCCTGGCTGTCTTCAACACCCCTGGCTATCTTCAAGACATTCGGCTGCCTCTAAGACTCCTGGCTGTCTCCAAGATCCCTGGCTGTCTCCAAGACCCCTGGCTGTCTTCAACACCCCTGGCTATCTTCAAGATCCTTGGCTGCCTCCAAGACCACTGGCTGTCTCCAAGACCCCTGGCTGTCTCCAAGACCCCTGTCTATCTTCAAAACCCCTGGCTGTCTCCAAGACCCCTGGTTGTCTCTAAGACCCCTGGCTGTCTTCAAGACCTCTGGCTATCTTCATAACCCCTGGCTGTCTTCAAGACCCATGGCTGTCTCCAAAACCCCTGGCTGTCTCCAAGACCTTTGGCTGTCTTCAAGACCCCTGGCTGTCTTCAACACCTCTGTTTGTCTTCAACACCCCTGGCTATCTTCAAGAGCCTTGGTTGTCTCTAAGACCCATGGCTGTCTCCAAGACCCCTGGCTGTCTCCAAGACCCCTGGCTGTCTCCAAGACCACTAGCTGTCTCCAAGACCCCTGGCTATCTTCAAGACCCCTGGCTGTCTCCAAGACCCCTGGATGTCTCCAAGACCCCTGGCTGTCTCCAAGACCCCTGGCTGTCTTCAATACCCCTGGCTGTCTCCAAGACCCCTGGCTGTCTCCAAGACCCCTGGCTGTCTCCAAGACCCCTAGCTGTCTCCAAGACCCCTTGCTATCTTCAAGACCCCTGGCTGTCTCCAAGACCCCTGGCTGTATCCAAGACCCCTGGCTGTCTTCAATACCCCTGGCTGTCTCCAAGACCCCTGGCTATCTTCAAGACTCATGGCTGTCTCCAAGACCCCTGGCTGTCTCCAAGACCCATATCTGTCTGCAAGACCCTTGGCTATCTTCAAGACCCCTGGCTGCCTCCAAGACCCCTGGCTGTCTTCATGACCCCTATCTGTCTTCAAGACCTTTGGCAGTCTTCAACACCCTTGGCTGTCTTCAACACCCCTGGCTATCGTCAATACCCTTGGCTGTCTCCAAGAGCCCTGGCTGTCTCCAAGACTCATGGCTATCTTCAAGACCCCTGGCTGTCTCCAGGACCCCTGGCTGTCTCCAAGACCCTGGGCTGTCTTCAAGACCCCTTGCTATCTTCAAGACCCCTGGCTATCTTCAAGACCCTAGGCTATCTTCAAGACCCTTGGCTGTCTCCAAGACCCCTGGCTGTCTCCAAGACCCCTGGCTGTCTCCAATACCCCTGGCTGTCTCCAAGACCCCTGGCTGTCTCCAACACCCCTGGCTATCTTCAAAAC
Source organism: Cherax quadricarinatus (assembly GCF_038502225.1). NCBI lineage: Eukaryota > Metazoa > Arthropoda > Malacostraca > Decapoda > Parastacidae > Cherax > Cherax quadricarinatus. Next base: position 6,158,023 of record NC_091353.1, read on the forward strand.
CCCTGGTTGTCTTCAAGACCCTTGGCTGTCTCCAAGACCCCGGGCCGTCTCCAAGACCCCTTGCTGTCTCCAAGACCCCTGGATGTCTCCAAGACCCCTGGCTATCTTCAAGACCCCTGGCTATCTTCAAGACCCCTGGCTGTCTCCAAGACCCCTGGCTATCTTCAAGACTCATGGCTGTAAACAGGACCCCGGGCTGTCTTCAAGACCCCTGGCTGTCTCCAAAACCACTGGCTATCTCCAAGACCACTGGCTATCTTCAAGATCCCTGACTGCCTCCAAGACTCCTGGCTGTCTTCAAGACCCCTGGCTGTCCTCAACACCCCTGGCCATCTTCAAGACCCTTGGCTGTCTCCAAGACCCCTGGCTGTCTCCAAGACCCCTGGCTGTCTCCAAGACCCCTGGCTGTCTCCTAGACCATTGGCTGTCTCCAAGACCCCTGGCTGTCTCCAAGACCCCTGGCTGTCTCCAAGACCCCTGTTTGTCTCCAAGACCCCTGGCTGCCCCTAAGACCCCTGGCTGTCTTCAAGACCCCTGGCTGTCTCCAAGACCCCTGGCTGTCTCCAAGACACCTGTTTGTCTCCAAGACCCCTGGCTGCCCCCAAGACCCCTGGCTGTCTTCAAGACCCCTGGCTGTCTTCAACACCTCTGGCTGTCTTAAACACCCCTGGCTATCTTCAAGACCCTTGGCTGTCTCCAAGACCCCTGTCTCCAAGACCCCTGGCTGTCTCCAAGACCCCTTGCTTTCTTCAAGACGCCTGGCTTTCTCCAAGTCCCCTGGCTGTCTCCAAGACCCCTGCCTGTCTTCAAGACCCCTGGCTATCTTCAAGACCCCTGGCTGTCTACAAGACCCCTGGCTGTCTCCAAGACCCGTGTCTGTCTCCAAGACACCTGACTGCCTCTAAGACCCCTGGCTGTCTTTAAGACCCCTGGCTATCTTCAAGACCCCTGGCTGTCTTCAAGACCCCTGGCTGTCTTCAAGACCGTTAGCTGTCTTCAAGACCCCTGGCTGTCTCAAAGACCCCTGAATGTTTTCAAGACAATTGGCTGTCTCCAAGATCCTTGGCTGTCTCCAAGACCCCTGGCTGTCTCCAAGATCCCTGCCTGTCTCCAAGACCCCTGGCTGTCTCCAAGACCCCTGGCTGTTTTCAACACCTTTTGCTGTCTTCAAGACCCCTGGCTGTCTCCAAGACCCCTGACTGTTTTCAAGACCCTTGGCTGTCTCCAAGATCCCTGGCTGTCTCCAAGACCCCTGGCTGTCTCCAAGATCCCTGGCTGTCTCCAAGACCCCTGGCTGTCTCCAAGACCCCTGCCTGTTTTCAACACCCATTGCTGTCTTCAACACCCCTGGCTGTCTTCAACACCCCTGGCTATCTTCAAGACCCTTGGCTGTCTCTACGACCCTTAGCTGTCTCCAAGACCCCTGGCAGTCTCCAAGACCCCTGGCTGCCTTCAAGAAACTTGGCTATCTTCAAGACCCCTTGCTGGCTTCAAGACCCTTGGCTGTCTCCAAGACCCCTAGCTGTCTCCAAGACTCCTGGCTGTTTCCAAGACCCCTAGCAGTCTTCAAGACCCCTTGCTGTCTCCAAGACCCCTGGCTATCTTCAAGACCCCCTGGCTGTCTTCAGAACCCCTGGCTGTCTTCAAGATCCTTGGCTTTCTTCAAGACTCCTGGCTGTCTCCAAGGCCCTTGGCTGCCTCCAAGACTCCTGGCTATCTTCAAGACCCCTGGCTGTCTCCAAGACCCCTGGCTGTCTCCAAGACCCCTGTCTGTCTCCAAGACCCCTGGCTATCTTCAAGACCCCTGGCTGTCTATAAGACCCCTGGCTGTCTCCAAGACCCCTGGCTATCTTCAAGAACCCTGCTTGTCTCCAAGACCCCTGGCTGTCTCCAAGACCCCTTGCTGTCTCCAAGACCCCTTGTTATCTTCAAGACTTCTGGCTGTCTCCAAGAACCTGGGCTATCTTCAAGACCCCTGGCTATCTTCAAGACCTCTTGCTGTCTTCAAGACCCTTGGCTGTCTTCGAGACCCTTGGCTGTCTTCAAAACCCCTGGCTTTCTCCAAGATCCCTGGCTGTCTTCAAGGTCCTTTACTGTCTCCAAGACCCCTGTCTGTCTCCAAGACCCCTGGCTGTCTCCAAGACCCGTGGCTGCCTCTAAGACCCCTGGCTATCTTCAAGATCCCTGGTTGTCTTCAAGACCCCTGGCCGTCTCCAAGGCCCCTGGCTGTCTCCAAGACCCCTGGCTATCTACAAGACCCCTCGCTGCCTCCAAGACCCCTGGCTGCCTCCATAACCCCTGGTTGTCTCCTAGGCCCCTGGCTGGCCGCGAAGACCCCTGGCTGTCTTCAAGACCCCTGGCTGTCTTCAACACCTTTGGCTGTCTTCAACACCCCTGGCTATCTTCAAGAATCTTAACTGTCTCCAAGACCCCTGGCTGTGTCCAAGACTCCTGGCTGTCTCCAAGACCCCTGGCTGTCTTCAAGACCCCTGGCTATCTTCAAGACCCATGGCTGTCTCCAAGACCCCTGGCTATTTTCAAGAACGCTGCTATCTTCAAGACTCCTGGCTGTCTTCAAGACCCCTGGCTGTCTCCAAGACCCCATGCTGTCTCCAAGACCCCTGGCTGTCTCCAAGACCCCTGGCTATCTTCAAGACCCCTAGCTGTCTCCAAGACCCCTGGCTGTCTCCAAGACAATTGACTGTCTCGAAGACTCCTGGCTAGCTTCAAGACCCCTGGCTACCTCCAAGATCCCTGGCTGCCTCCAAGATCCCTGGCTGTCTCCAAGACCCCTGGCTGTCTCCAAGACCCCTAGCTGTCTCCAAGACCCCTGGCTGTCTTCAACACCCCTGGCTATCTTCAAGACCCTTGGCTGTCTCTAAGACCCCTGGCTGTCTCCAAGACCCCTGGCTGTCTACAAGACCCCTGGCTGTCTTCATTACCCTTGGCTGTCTTCAACACCCCTGGCTATCTTCAAGACCCTTGGCTGTCTCCAAGACCCCTGGCTGTCTCCAAGACCCCTTGCTGTCTTCAAGACCCTTGGCTGTCTTCAAGACCCCTGGCTGTCTCCAAGACCTTCTGTCTCGAAGACCCCTGGCTGTCTTCAAGACCCCTGGCTATCTTCAAGACCCCTTGCTGTCTCCAAGACCCCTGGCAGTCTCCAAGACCCGTGGCTGTCTTCAAGACCCCTGGCTATCTTCAAGACGTTTTGCTGTCTTCAAGACCCGTTGCTGTCTTCAAGACCCTTGGCTGTGTTCAAGACCCCTGGCTGTCTGCAAGATCCCTGACTGTCTTCAAGATCCTTTGCTCTCTCCAAGACCCCTGGCTGTCCCCAAGATTCCTGGCTGTCTCCAAGATCCCTGGCTGTCTCCAAGACCCCTGGCTATCTTCAAGACCCCTGGCTATCTCCAAGACCCCTGGCTGTCACCAAGAGCCCTGGATGTCTCCAAGACCCCTGGCTATCTTCAAGACCCCTGGCTGTCTCCAAGACCCTGGGTAATCTTCAAGACCCCTGGCTATCTTAAAGACCACTTGCTGTCTCCAAGACCCCTGGCTGTTTTCAATACCCTTGGCTGTCTTCAAGACCCCTGGCTGTCTCCAAGATCTCTGGCTGTCTTCCAGGTCCTTTACTGTCTCCAAGACCCCTGGCTGTCTCCAAGACCCCTGGCTGTCTCCAAGACCCCTGGCTATCTTCAAGATCCCTGGCTGTCTTCAAGACCCCTGGCTGTCTCCAAGACCCCTGGCTGTCTCCAAGACCCCTTTCTATCTTCCAGTCCCCTCGCTGCCTCCAAGACCCCTGGCTGTCTCCAAGACCCCTGGCTGTCTCCAAGACCCCTGTTTGTCTCCAAGACCCCTGGCTGCCCCCAAAACCTCTGGCTGTCTTCAAGACCCCTGGCTGTCTTCAACACCTCTGGCTGTCTTCAACACCCCTGGCAATCTTCAAGACCCTTGGCTGTCTCCAAGACCCCTGTCTCCAAGACCCCTGGCTGTCTCCAAGACCCCTGTCTATCTTAAAGACTCCTGGCTGTCTCAAAGACCCCTGGCTGTCTCCAAGACCCCTGGCTGTCTTCGAGACCCCTGGCTATCTTGAAGACCCCTGGCTGTCTTCAAGACCCTTGGCTGTCTCCAAGACTCCTGATTGTCTCCAAGACACCTGACTGCCTCTAAGACCCCTGGCTGTCTTTAAGACCCCTGGCTATCTTCAAGACCCCTGGCTGTCTTCAAGACCCCTGGCTGTCTTCAAGACCGTTAGCTGTCTTCAAGACCCCTGGCTGTCTCCAAGACCCCTGACTGTTTTCAAGACCATTGGCTGTCTCCAAGGTCCTTGGCTGTCTCCAAGACCCCTGGCTGTCTCCAAGATCCCTGGCTGTGTCCAAGACCCCTGGCTGTCTCCAAGACCCCTGGCTGTTTTCAACACCTTTTGCTGTCTTCAAGACCCCTGGCTGTCTCCAAGACCCCTGACTGTTTTCAAGACCCTTGGCTGTCTCCAAGATCCCTGGCTGTCTCCAAGACCCCTGGCTGTCTCCAAGATCCCTGGCTGTCTCCAAGACCCCTGGCTGTCTCCAAGACCCATGGCTGTTTTCAACACCCATTGCTGTCTTCAACACCCCTGGCTGTCTTCAACACCCCTGGCTATCTTCAAGACCCTTGGCTGTCTCTAAGACCCTTGGCTGTCTCCAAGACCCCTGGCAGTCTCCAAGACCCCTGGCTGTCTTCAATACCCCTGGTTGTCTTCAACACCCCTGGCTGTCTTCAACACCCCTGGCTATCTTCAAGACCCTTGGCTGTCTCCAAGGCCCCTGGCTGTCTCCAAGACCCGTGGCTGTCTCCAAGACCCCTGGCTGTCTCCAAGACCCCTGGCTGCCTTCAAGACCCTTGGCTATCTTCAAGACCCCTTGCTGGCTTCAAGACCCTTGGCTGTCTCCAAGACCCCTGGCTGTCTCCAAGACCCCTGGCTGTTTCCAAGACCCCTGGCAGTCTTCAAGACCCCTTGCTGTCTCCAAGACCCCTGGCTATCTTCAAGACCCCCTAGCTGTCTTCAGAACCCCTGGCTGTCTTCAAGATCCTTGGCTGTCTTCAAGACTCCTGGCTGTCTCCAAGACCCTTGGCTGTCTTCAAGACAATTGGTTGTCTCCAAGGCTCCTGGCTGTCTCCAAGACCCCTGGGTGTCTCCAAGGCCCTTTGCTGCCTCCAAGACTCCTGGCTATCTTCAAGACCCCTGGCTGTCTCCAAGACCCCTGGCTGTCTCCAAGACCCCTGTCTGTCTCCAAGACCCCTGGCTATCTTCAAGACCCCTGGCTGTCTCTGACCCCTGGCTGTCTCCAAGACCCCTGGCTGTCTCCAAGACCCCTGGCTGTCTCCAAGACCCCTGGCTGTCTTCAACACCTCTGGCTGTCTTCAACACCCCTAGCTGTCTTCAAGACCCCTGGCTATCTTCAAGACCCTTTGCTGTCTCCAAGACACCTTGCTGTCTCCAATACACATATTTGTCTTCAAGACCCTTGGCTGTCTTCAAGACCCCTGGCTGTCTCCAAGACTTTTTTCTGTCTCCAAGACCCCTGGCTGTCTTCAAGACCCCTGGCTATCTTCAAGACCCCTTGCTGTCTTCAAGACCCCTGGCTGTCTCCAAGACCCCTGGCTGTTTTCTAGACCCTTGGCTGTCTCCAAGACCCCTGGCTGTCTCCAAGACCCCTGGCTGTCTTCAAGACCCTTGGCTGTCTTTATAACCCCTAGCTGTCTCCAATGCCCCTTTCTGTGTCCAAGACCCCTGGCTGTCTTCAAGACCCCTGGCTATCTTCAAGACCCCTTCCTGTCTCCAAGACCCCTGGCAGTCTCCAAGACCCCTGGCTATCTTCAAGACCCCTGGCTATCTTCTAGACCCCTTGCTGTCTTCAAGACAATTGGCTGTCTTCAAGACCCCTGGCTGTCTCCAAGATCCCTGACTGTCTTCAAGATCCTTTGCTGTCTCCAAGACTCCTGGCTGTCTCCAAGACCCCTGGCTGTCTCCAAGATCCCTGGCTGTCTCCAAGACCCCTGGCTATCTTCAAGACCCCTGGCTGTCTCCAAGACCCCTGGCTGTCTCCAAGACACCTGGCTGTCTCCAGAACCCCTGGCTGTCTCCAAGACCCCTGGCTGTCTCCAAGACCCCTGGCTGTCTTCAACACCTCTGGCAGTCTTCAACACCCCTAGCTGTCTTCAACACCCCTGGCTATCTTCAAGACTCTTTGCTGTCTCCAATACACCTGGCTGTCTCCAATACCCCTGGCTGTCTTCAAGACCCTTGGCTGTCTTCAAGACCCCTGGCTGTCTCCAAGACCCTTTTCTGTCTCCAAGACCCCTGGCTGTCTTCAAGACCCCTGGCTATCTTCAAGACCCCTTGCTGTCTTCAAGACCCCTGGCTGTCTCCAAGACCCCTGGCTGTTTTCAAGACCCTTGGCTGTCTCCAAGACCCCTGGCTGTCTCCAAGATCCCTGGCTGTCTTCAAGACCCTTGGCTGTCTTCAAGACCCCTGGCTGTCTACAAGACCCCTTTCTGTCTCCAAGACCCCTGGCTGTTTTCAAGACCCCTGGCTATCTTCAAGACCCCTTGATGTCTCCAAGACCCCTAACTGTCTCCAAGACCCCTGGCATTCTCCAAGACCCTTGGCTATCTTCAAGACCCCTGGCTATCTTCAAGACCCCTTGCTGTGTTCAAGACCCGTTCTTGTCTTCAAGACCCTTGGCTGTCTTCAAGACCCCTGGCTGTCTCCAAGATCCCTGACTGTCTTCAAGATCCTTTGCTGTCTCCAAGACCCCTGGCTGTCTCCAAGACCTTCCGCTGTCTCCATGATCCCTGGCTCTCTCCAAGACCCTTTTCTGTCTCCAAGACCCCTGGCTATCTTCAAGACCTCTGGCTGTCTCCAAGACCCCTGGTTGTCTCCAAGACCCCTGGATGTCTCCAAGACCCCTGGTTATCTTCAAGACCCTTGGCTGTCTCCAAGACCCTGGGCTATCTTCAAGACCCCTGGCTATCTTAAAGACCCCTTGCTGTCTTCAAGACTCTTGGCTGTCTTCAAGACCGTTGGCTGTCTTCAAGACCCCTGGCTGTCTTCAAGACCCCTGGCTGTCTCCAAGATCTCTGGCTGTCTTCAAGGTCCTTTGCTGTCTCCAAGACCCCTGGCTGTCTCCAAGACCCCTGGCTGTCTCCAAGTCCCCTGGCTATCTTCAAGATCCCTGGCTGTCTTCAAGACCCCTGGCTGTATCCAAGACCCCTGGATGTCTCCAGACCCCTGGCTATCTTCCAGACCCCTCGCTGCCTCCAAGACCCCTGGCTGTCTCCAAGACCCCTGGTTGTCTCCAAGACCCTTAACTGCCCCCAATTCCCCTGGCTGTCTTCAAGACCCCTGGCTGTCTTCAACACCCCTGGCTGTCTTCAACACCCCTGGCTATCTTCAAGACCCTTGGCTGTCTCCAAGACCCCTGTCTCCAAGACCCCTGGCTGTCTCCAAGACCCCTGTCTATCTTCCAGACACCTCGCTGCCTCCAAGACCCCTGGCTGCCCCCAAGACCCCTTGCTGTCTTCAAGACCCTTGGCTGTCATCAAGACCCTTCGCTGTCTTCAAGACCCCTGGCTGTCTCCAAGATCCCTGGCTGTCTTCAAGGTCCTTTGCTGTCTCCAAGACCCGTGGCTGTCTCCAAGACCCTTGGCTGTCTCCAAGACCCCTGGCTGTCTCCCAGACCCCTGGCTATCTTCCAGACTCCTCGCTGCCTCCAAGGCCCCTGGCTGTCTCCAAGACCCCTGGTTGTCTCCAGGAACCCTGGCTGCCCCGAAGACCCCTGGCTGTCTTCAAAACCCCTGGCTGTCTTCAAGACCCCTGGCTGTCTCCAAGACCCCTGGCTGTGTCCAAGACCCCTGGCTATCTTCCAGGCTCCTCGCTGCCTCCAAGGCCCCTGGCTGTCTCCAAGACCCCTGGTTGTCTCCAAGACCCCTGGCTGCCCCCAAGACCCCTGGCATTCTTCAAGACCCCTGGCTGTCTTCAAGACCCCTGGCTGTCTCCAAGACCTCTGGCTGTCTCCAAGACCCCTGGCTATGTTCCACACTCCTCGCTGCCTCCAAGGCCCCTGGCTGTCTCCAAGACCCCTGGTTGTCTCCAAGACCCCTGGCTGCCCCCAAGACCCCTGGCTGTCTTCAAGACCCCTGGCTGTCTTCAACACCTCTGGCTGTCTTCAACACCCCTAGCTGTCTTCAACACCCCTGGCTATCTTCAAGACCCTTTGCTGTCTCGAAGACATCTGGCTGTCTCCAATATCCATGGCTGTCATCAAGACCCTTGGCTGTCTTCAAGACCCCTGGCTGTCTCCAAGACCCCTTTCTGTCTCCAAGATCCCTGGCTGTCTTCAAGACCCCTGGCTATCTTCAAGACCCTTTGCTGTCTTCAAGACCCCTGGCTGTCTCCAAGACCCCTGGCTGTCTCCAAAACCCCTGGCTGTCTCCAAGACCCCTGGCTATCTTCAAGACCTCTGGCTATCGTCAAGACCCCTGGCTGTCTTTAAGACTCCTGGCTGTCTTCAAGACCCTTGGCTGTCTTCAAGACCCCTGGCTGTCTTCATAACCCCTGCCTGTCTTCAACACCCCAGGCTGTCTTCAACACCCCTTGCTATCTTCAAAACCCTTGGCTGTCTCTAAGACCCCTGGCCGTCTCCAAGACCCCTGGCTGTCTTCAAGTTCCATGGCTGTCTCCAAAACCCCAGGCTGTCTTCAAGACCCTTGGCTGTCTCCAAGACCCCTGGCTGTCTCCAAAACCCCAGGCTGTCTTCAAGACCCTTGGCTCCCTCCAAGACCCCTGGCTGTCCTCAACATCCCTGGCTGTCTTCAACACCCCTTGCTGCCTTCAACACCCCTGGCTATCTTCAAGACCCTTGGCTGTCTCTAAGACCCCTGGCTGTCTCAAAGAACCCTGGCTGTCTCCAAGACCCCTGGCTGTCTTCAACACCCCTGGTTGTCTTCAACACCCCTGGCTGTCTTCAACACCCCTGGCTATCTTTAAGACCCTTGGCCGTCTGCAAGGCCCCTGGCTGTCTCCAAGACCCCTGGCCGTCTTCAAGACCCCTAACTATCTTCAAGACCCCTGGCTGTCTCCAAGACCCCTGGCTGTCTCCAAGACCCCTGGCTGTCTTCAAGACCCCAGGCTATCTTCAAGACCCCATGCTGTCTTCAAGACCCTTGGCTGTCTCCAAGACCCCTGGCTGTCTCCAAGACCCCTGGTTGTCTCCAAGACCCCTGGCTGTCTTCAAGACCCCTGACTGTCTCCATGACCCCTGGCTATTTTCAAGACTCCTGGCTATCTTCAAGACCCCTGGCTGTCTTCAAGACCCCTGGCTGTCTCCAAGACCCCTGGCTGTCTTCAAGACCCTTGGCTGTCTCCAAGACCCCTGGCTGTCTCCAATACCCCTGGCTGTCTCCAAGACCCCTGGCTGTCTCCAAGACCCCTGGCTATCTTCAAGACCCCTAGCTGTCTCCAAGACCCCTGGCTGTCTCCTAGACCATTGGCTGTCTCCAAGACCCCTGGCTATCTTCAAGACCCCTGGCTGCCTCCAAGACTCCTGACTGTCTCCAAGACCCCTGGCTCTCTCCAAGACCCCTGGCTGTGTCCAAGACCCCTGTCTGTCTCCAAGACCCCTGGCTGTCTTCATAACCCCTGGCTGTCTTCAACACCCCTGGCTGTCTTCAAAACCCCTGGCTATCTTCAAGACCCTTTGCTGTCTTCAAGACCCCTGGCCGTCTCCAAGACCCCTGGTTGTCTTCAAGACCCCTGACTGTCTTCAACACCCCTTGCTATCTTCAAGACCCTTGGGTGTCTCCAAGACCCCTGGCTGTCTCCAAGACCCCTGGCTGTCTTCAAGACCCTTGGCTGTCTTCAAGACCCCTTGCTGCCTCCAAGACCTTTTTCTGTCTCCAAGACCACTGGCTGTCTTCAATACCCCTGGGTATCTTCAAGACCCCTTGCTGTCTCCAAGACCCCTGGCTGTCTCCAAGACCCCTGGTAGTCTCAGAGACCCCTGGCTATCTTCAAGACCCCTAGCTATCTTCAAGACCCCTTGCTGTCTTCAAGAACCCTGGCTGTCTTCAAGACCCTTGGCCGTCTTCAAGACCCCTGGCTGTCTCCAAGATCACTGGCTGTCTTCAAGATCCTTTGCTGTCTCCAAGACCCCTGGCTGTCTCCAAGACCCCTGGCGGTCTCCAAGACCCATGGCTGTCTCCAAGACCCCTGGCTATCTTCAAGACTTCTGGCTGTCTCCAAGACCCTGGGCTATCTTCAAGACCCCTGGCTATCTTCAAGACCTCTTGCTGTCTTCAAGACCCTTGGCTATATTCAAGACCCCTCGCTGCCTTCAAGACCCCTGGCTGTCTCCATGACCCCTGGATGTCTCCAAGACCTCTGGTTGTCTCCATGACCCCTGGCTATCTTGAAGACCCCTGGCTATCTTCAAGACCCCTGGCTGTCTCCAAGACCCCTGGCAGTCTCAGAGACCCATGGCTATCTTCAAGACCCCTAGCTATCTTCAAGACCCCTTGCTGTCTTCAAGACCCCTGGCTGTCTTCAAGACCCTCGGCCGTCTTCAAGACCCCTGGCTGTCTCCAAGATCCCTGGCTGTCTTCAAGATCCTTTGCTGTCTCCAAGACCCCTGGCTGTCTCCAAGACCCCTGGCCGTTTCAAAGACAATTGACTGTCTCCAAGACCTTTGGCTGTCTCCAAGACCCCTGGCTGTCTCGAAGACCCATGGCTGTTTCCAAGACCCCTGGCTATCTTCAAGACTTCTGGCTGTCTCCAAGACCCTGGGCTATCTTCAAGACCCCTGGCTATCTTCAAGACCTCTTGCTGTTTTCAAGACCCTTGGCTATCTTCAAGACCCCTCGCTGCATTCAAGACCCCTGGCTGTCTCCAAGACCCCTGGATGTCTCCAAGACCTCTTGTTGTCTCCAGGACCCCTGGCTGCTCCCACGACCCCTGGCTGTCTTCAAGACCCCTGGCCGTCTTCAACACCCCTGGCTGTCTTCAACAGCCCTGTCTATCTTCAAGACCCTTGGCTGTCTCCAAGACCCCTGGCTGTCTCCAAGACCCCTGGCTGTCTTCAAGACCCCTGGCTATCTTCAAGACCCCTGGCTGTCTTCAAAACCCTTGGCTGTCTCCAAAACCCCTGGCTGTCTCCAAGACCCCTTGCTGTCTCGAAGACCCCTGACTGTCTCCAAGAACCCTGGCTATCTTCAAGACCCCTGGCTATGTTCATGACACCTGGCTGTCTTCAAGACCCCTGGCTGTCTTCAAGACCCTTGGCTGTCTTCAAGACCCCTTGCTGTCTCCAAGACCCCTGGCTGTTTTCAATACCCTTGGCTGCCTCCAAGACAACTGGCTGTCTCGAAGACCCCTGGCTTTCTCCAAGACCCCTGGGTGTCTCCAAGACCACAGGCTGTTTTCAACACCCCTTGCTGTCTTCAACACCCATAGCTGTCTTCAACACCCCTGGCTATCTTCAAGACCCTTGGCTGTCTCTAAGACCCCTGGCTGTCTCCAAGACCCCTGGCTGTCTCTAAGACCCCTGGCTGTCTTCAACACCCATGGCTGTCTTCAACACCCCTGGCTGTCTTCAACACCCCTGGCTATCTTCAAGACCCTTGGCTGTCTCCATAACCCCTGGCTGTCTCCAAGACCCTTGGCTGTCTCCAAGACCTCTGGTTGTCTCCAAGACCCCTGGCTGTCTTCAAGACCCCTGGCTATCTACAAGACCCCTAGCTGCCTCCAAGACCCCTGGCTGTCTCCAAGACCCCTGGCTGTCTTCAAGACCCCTGGCTATCTTCAAGACCCATGGAAGTCTTCAAGAATCCTGGCTGTCTCCAAGACCCCTGGCTGTCTCCAAGACCCATGGTTGTCTTCAAGACCCCTGGTTGTCTCCAAGACCCTTGGCTATTTTCAAGAACGCTGCTATCTTCAAGACTCCTGGCTGTCTTCAAGACCCCTGACTGTCTTCAAGATCCATTGCTGTCTTCAAGACCCCTGGCTGTCTCCAAGACCCCTGGCTATCTTCAAGACCCCTGGCTATCTTCAAGACGTTTTGCTGTCTTCAAGACCCGTTTCTGTCTTCAAGACTCTTGGCTGTCTTCAAGACCCCTGGCTGTCTCCAAGACCCCTGGCTGTCTCAAAGATTCCTGGCTGTCTCCAAGATCCCTGGCTGTCTATAAGACCCCTGGCTATCTTCAAGACCCCTGGCTATCTCCAAGACCCCTGGCTGTCTCCAAGAGCCCTGGCTGTCTCCAAAACCCCTGGCTATCTTCAAGACCCCTGGCTGTCTCCAAGACCCTGGGCTATCTTCAAGACCCCTGGCTATCTTCAAGACCCCTTGCTGTCTTCAAGACCCTTGGCTGTCTTCAAGACCCTTGGCTGTCTTCAAGACCCTTGGCTGTCTCCAAGATCTCTGGCTGTCTTCAAGACCCCTGGCTATCTTCAAGACCCCTGGCTGTCTCCAAGACCCCTGGCAGTCTCAGAGACCCCTGGCTATCTTCAAGACCCCTAGCTATCTTCAAGACCCCTTGCTGTCTTCAAAACCCCTGGCTGTCTTCAAGACCCTCGGCCGTCTTCAAGACCCCTGGCTGTCTCCAAGATCCCTGGCTGTCTTCAAGATCCTTTGCTGTCTCCAAGACCCCTGGCTGTCTCCAAGACCCCTGGCCGTTTCAAAGACAATTGACTGTCTCCAAGACCTTTGGCTGTCTCCAAGACCCCTGGCTGTCTCGAAGACCCATGGCTGTTTCCAAGACCCCTGGCTATGTTCATGACACCTGGCTGCCTTCAAGACCCCTGGCTGTCTTCAAGACCCTTGGCTGTCTTCAAGACCCCTTGCTGTCTCCAAGACCCCTGGCTGTTTTCAATACCCTTGGCTGCCTCCAAGACAACTGGCTTTTTCCAAGACCCCTGGCTTTATCCAAGACCCCTGGGTGTCTCCAAGACCACTGGCTGTTTTCAACACCCCTTGCTGTCTTCAACACCCCTAGCTGTCTTCAACACCCCTGGCTATCTTCAAGACCCTTGGCTGTCTCTAAGACCCCTGGCTGTCTCCAAGACCCCTGGCTGTCTCTAAGACCCCTGGCTGTCTTCAACACCCATGGCTGTCTTCAACACCCCTGGCTGTCTTCAACACCCCTGGCTATCTTCAAGACCCTTGGCTGTCTCCATAACCCCTGGCTGTCTTCAAGACCCCTGGCTATCTCCAAGACCTCTGGTTGTCTCCAAGACCCCTGGCTGTCTTCAAGACCCCTGGCTATCTTCAAGACCCCTTGCTGTCTTCAAGACCCTTGGCTGTCTCGAAGACCCCTGGCTGTCTCCAAGACCTTTGGGTATCTTCAAGACCCCTGGCTGTCTCCAAGGCCCCTGGCTGTCTCCAAGACCCCTGGCTATCTACAAGACCCCTACCTGCCTCCAAGACCCCTGGCTGTCTCCAAGACCCCTGGCTGTCTCCATAACCCCTGGTTGTATCCAAGACCCCTGGCTGGCCCCGAAGACCCCTGGCTGTCTTCAAGACCCCTGGCTGTCTTCAACACCTCTGGCTGTCTTCAACACCCCTGGCTATCTTCAAGAATCTTGGCTGTCTCCAAGACCCCTGGCTGTGTCCAAGACCCCTGACTGTCTCCAAGACCCCTGGCTGTCTTCAAGACCCCTGGCTATCTTCAAGACCTTTGGCTGTCTCCAAGACCCTTGGCTGTCTCCAAGACCCTTGGCTGTCTTCAAGACCCCTGGCTATCTTCAAGACCCATGGAAGTCTTCAAGAAGCCTGGCTGTCTCCAAGACCCCTGGCTGTCTCCAAGACCCATGGTTGTCTTCAAGACCCCTGGTTGTCTCCAAGACCCTTGGCTATTTTCAAAAACGCTGCTATCTTCAAGACTCCTGGCTGTCTTCAAGACCCCTGGCTGTCTTCAAGATCCTTTGCTGTCTTCAAGACCCCTGGCTGTCTCCAAGACCCCTGGCTATCTTCAAGACCCCTGGCTATCTTCAAGACGTTTTGCTGTCGTCAAGACCCGTTGCTGTCTTCAAGACCCTTGGCTGTCTTCAAGACCCCTGGCTGTCTCCAAGATCCCTGACTGTCTTCAAGATCCTTTGCTGTCTCCAAGACCCCTGGCTGTCTCCAAGATTCCTGGCTGTCTCCAAGATCCCTGGCTGTCTATAAGACCCCTGGCTATCTTCAAGACCCCTGGCTATCTCCAAGACCCCTGGCTGTCTCCAAGAGCCCTGGCTGTCTCCAAGACCCCTGGCTATCTTCAAGACCCCTGGCTGTCTCCAAGAACCTGGCCTATCTTCAAGACCCCTGGCTATCTTAAAGACCCCTTGCTGTCTTCAAGACCCTTGGCTGTCTTCAAAACCCTTGTCTGTCTTCAAGACCCTTGGCTGTCTCCAAGATCTCTGGCTGTCTTCAAGACCCCTGGCTATCTTCAAGATCCCTTGCTGTCTTCAAGACCCCTGGCTGTCTCCAAGACCCCTGGCTGTCTCCAAGACCCCTGGCAATCTTCAAGATCCCTGGCTGTCTTGAAGACCTCTGGCTGTCTCCAAGACCCCTGGCTGTCTCCAAGACCCCTTTCTATCTTCCAGTCCCCTCGCTGCCTCCAAGACCCCTGGCTGTCTCCAAGACCCCTATCTGTCTCCAAGACCCCTGTTTGTCTCCAAGACAACTGGCTGCCCCCAAGACCCCTGGCTGTCTTCAAGACCCCTTGCTGTCTTCAACACCTCTGGCTGTCTTCAACACCCCTGGCTATCTTCAAGACCCTTGGCTGTCTCCAAGACCCCTGTCTATCTTAAAGACTCCTGGCTGTCTCAAAGACCCCGGGCTGTCTCCAAGACCGCTGGCTGTCTTCGAAACCCCTGTCTATCTTGAAGACCCCTGGCTGTCTTCAAGACCCTTCGCTGTCTCCAAGACTCCTGATTGTCTCCAAGACACCTGACTGTCTCTAAGACCCCTGGCTGTCTTCAAGACCCCTGGCTATCTTCAAGACCCCTGGCTGTCTTAAAGAAACCTGGCTGTCTTCAAGACCGTTGGCTGTCTTCAAGACCCCTGGCTGTCTCCAAGACCCCTGACTGTTTTCAAGACAATTGGCTATCTCCAAGGTCCTTGGCTGTCTCCAAGACCCCTGGCTGTCTCCAAGATCCCTGGCTGTCTCCAAGACCCCTGGCTGTCTCCAAGACCCATGGCTGTTTTCAACACCTTTTGCTGTCTTCAAGACCCCTGGCTGTCTCTAAGACCCCTGACTGTTTTCAAGACCCTTAACTGTCTCCAAGATCCCTGGCTGTCTCCAAGACCAATGGCTGTCTCCAAGATCCCTGGCTGTCTCCAAGACCCCTGGCTGTCTCCAAGACCCCTGGCTGTTTTCAACACCCATTGCTGTCTTCAACACCTCTGGCTGTCTTCAACACCCCTGGCTATCTTCAAGACCCTTGGCTGTCTCTACGACCTTTGGCTGTCTCCAAGACCCCTGGCAGTCTCCAAGACCCCTGGCTGTCTTCAATACCCCTGGTTGTCTTCAACACCCCTGGTTGTCTTCAACACCCCTAGCTATCTTCAAGACCCTTGGCTGTCTCGAAGGCCCTTGCCTGTCTCCAAGACCCGTGGCTGTCTCCAAGACCCCTGGCTGTCTCCAAGACCCCTGGCTGCCTTCAAGACCCTTAACTATCTTCAAGACCCCTTGCTGGCTTCAAGACCCTTGGCTGTCTCCAAGACCCCTGGCTGTCTCCAAGACTCCAGGCTGTTTCCAAGACCCCTAGCAGTCTTCAAGACCCCTTGCTGTCTCCAAGACCCCTGGCTATCTTCAAGACCCCCTGGCTGTCTTCAGAACCCCTGGCTGTCTTCAAGATCCTTGGCTGTCTTCAAGACTCCTGGCTGTCTCCAAGACCCTTGGCTGTCTTCAAGACCCTTGGTTGTCTCCAAGACTCCTGGCTGTCTCCAAGACCCCTGGGTGTCTCCAAGGCCCTTGGCTGCCTCCAAGACTCCTGGCTATCTTCAAGACCCCTGGCTGTCTCCAAGACCCCTGGCTGTCTCCAAGACCCCTGGCTGTCTCCAAGACCCCTGGCTGTCTCCAAGACCCCTGGCTATCTTCAAGAACCCTGCCTGTCTCCAAGACCCCTGGCTGTCTCCAAGACCCCTTGCTGTCTCGAAGACCCCTGGTTATCTTCAAGACTTCTGGCTGTCTCCAAGACCCTGGGCTATCTTCAAGACCCCTGGCTATCTTCAAGACCTCTTGCTGTCTTCAAGACCCTTGGCTGTCTTCAAGACCCTTGGCTGTCTTCAAGACCCCTGGCTTTCTCCAAGATCCCTGGCTGTTTTCAAGGTCCTTTACTGTCTCCAAGACCCCTGTCTGTCTCCAAGACCCCTGGCTGTCTCAAAGACCCGTGGCTGCCTCTAAGACCCCTGGCTATCTTCAAGATCCCTGGCTGTCTTCAAGACCCCTGGCTGTCTCCAAGGCCCCTGGCTGTCTCCAAGACCCCTGGCTATCTACAAGACCGCTGGCTGCCTCCAAGACCCCTGGCTGTCTCCAAGACCCCTGGCTGCCTCCATAACCCCTGGTTGTCTCCTAGGCCCCTGGCTGGCCGCGAAGACCCCTGGCTGTCTCCAAGACCCTGGCTGTCTTCAACACCCCTGGCTATCTTCAACACCCCTGGCTATCTTCAAGAATCTTGGCTGTCTCCAAGACCCCTGGCTGTGTCCAAGACCCCTGGCTGTCTCCAAGACCCCTGGCTGTCTTCAAGACCCCTGGCTATCTTCAAGACCTTTGGCTGTCTCCAAGACCCCTAGTTGTCTCCAAGACCCCTGGCTGTCTTCAAGACCCCTGGCTATCTTCAAGAACCCTGGCTGTCTTCAAGACCGCTGACTGTCTCCAAGACCCCTGGCTGTCTCCAAGACCCCTGGTTGTCTTCAAGACCCCTGGCTGTCTCCAAGACCCCTGGCTATTTTCAAGAACGCTGCTATCTTCAAGACTCCTGGCTGTCTTCAAGACCCCTTGCTGTCTTCAAGACCCCTGGCTGTCTCCAAGACCCCTGGTTGTCTTCAAGACCCCTGGCTGTCTCCAAGACCCCTGGCTATTTTCAAGAACGCTGTTATCTTCAAGACTCCTGGCTGTCTTCAAGACCCCTGGCTGTCTCCAAGACCCCTGGCTGTCTCCAAGACCCCTGGCTGTCTCCAAGACCCCTGGCTGTCTCCAAGACCCCTGGCTATCTTCAAGACCCGTAGCTGTCTCCAAGACCCCTGTCTGTCTCCAAGATTCCTGGCTGTCTCCAAGATCCCTGGCTGTCTCCAAGACCCCTGGCTATCTTCAAGACCCCTGGCTATCTCCAAGACCCCTGGCTGTCTCCAAGAACCCTGGCTGTCTCCAAGACCCCTGGCTATCTTCAAGACCCCTCTCTACCTCCAAGATCCCTGGCTGCCTCCAAGATCCCTGGCTGTCTCCAAGACCCCTGGCTGTCTCCAAGACCCCTGGCTGTCTCCAAGACCCCAGGCTGTCTTCAACACCCCTGGCTATCTTCAAGACCCTTGGCTGTCTCTAGGACCCCTGGCTGTCTCCAAGACCCCTGGCTGTCTACAAGACCCCTGGCTGTCTTCAATACCGTTGGCTGTCTTCAACATCCCTGGCTATCTTCAAGACCCTTGGCTGTCTCCAAGACCCCTGGCTGTCTCCAAGACCCTTTGCTGTCTTCAAGACCCTTGGCTGTCTTCAAGACCCCTGGCTGTCTCCAAGACCTTCCGTCTCGAAGACCCCTGGCTGTCTTCAAGACCCCTGGCTATCTTCAAGACCCCTTGCTGTCTCCAAGACCCCTGGCAGTCTCCAAGACCCGTGGCTATCTTCAAGACCCCTGGCTATCTTCAAGACGTTTTGCTGTCTTCAAGATCCGTTGCTGTCTTCAAGACCCTTGGCTGTCTTCAAGACCCCTGGCTGTCTCCAAGATCCCTGACTGTCTTCAATACCCCTGGCTGTCTCCAAGACCCCTGACTGTTTTCAAGACCATTGGCTGTCTCCAAGATCCTTGGCTGTCTCCAAGACCCCTGGCTGTCTCCAAGATCCCTGGCTGTCTCCAAGACCCCTCGCTGTCTGCAAGACCCCTGGCTGTTTTCAACACCCATTGCTGTCTTCAAGACCCCTGGCTGTCTCCAAGACCCCTGACTGTTTTCAAGACCCTTTGCTGTCTCCAAGATCTCTGGCTGTCTCCAAGACCCCTGGGTGTCTCCAAGATCCCTAGCTGTCTCCAAGACCCCTGGCTGTCTTCAAGACCCCTGGCTATCTTCAAGAACCTTGGCTGTCTTCAAGACCGCTGACTGTCTCCAAGACCCCTGGCTGTCTCCAAGACCCCTGGTTGTCTTCAAGACCCCTGGCTGTCTCCAAGACCCCTGGCTATTTTCAAGAACGCTGCTATCTTCAAGACTCCTGGCTGTCTTCAAGACCCCTTGCTGTCTTCAAGACCCCTGGCTGTCTCCAAGATCCCTGGTTGTCTTCAAGACCCCTGGCTGTCTCCAAGACCCCTGGCTATTTTCAAGAACGCTGCTATCTTCAAGACTCCTGGCTGTCTTGAAGACCCCTGGCTGTCTCCAAGACCCCTGGCTGTCTCCAAGACCCCTGGCTGTCTCCAAGACCCCTGGCTGTCTCCAAGACCCCTGGCTATCTTCAAGACCCGTAGCTGTCTACAAGACCCCTGTCTGTCTCCAAGATTCCTGGCTGTCTCCAAGATCCCTGGCTGTCTCCAAGACCCCTGGCTATCTTCAAGACCCCTGGCTATCTCCAAGACCCCTGGCTGTCTCCAAGAGCCCTGGCTGTCTCCAAGACCCCTGACTATCTTCAAGACCCCTGGCTACCTCCAAGATCCCTGGCTGCCTCCAAGATCCCTGGCTGTCTCCAAGACCCCTGGCTGTCTTCAACACCCCTGGCTATCTTCAAGACCCTTGGCTGTCTCTAGGACCCCTGGCTGTCTCCAAGACCCCTGGCTGTCTACAAGACCCCTATCTGTCTTCAATACCCTTGGCTGTCTTCAACACCCCTGGCTATCTTCAAGACCCTTGGCTGTCTCCAAGACCCCTGGCTGTCTCCAAGACCCCTTGCTGTCTTCAAGACCCTTGGCTGTCTTCAAGACCCCTGGCTGTCTCCAAGACCTTCTGTCTCGAAGACCCCTGGCTGTCTTCAAGACCCCTGGCTATCTTCAAGACCCCTTGCTGTCTCCAAGACCCCTGGCAGTCTCCAAGACCCGTGGCTATCTTCAAGACCCCTGGCTATCTTGAAGACGTTTTGCTGTCTTCAAGACCCGTTGCTGTCTTCAAGACACTTGGCTGTCTTCAAGACCCCTGGCTGTCTCCAAGATCCCTGACTGTCTTCAAGATCCTTTGCTCTCTCCAAGACCCCTGGCTGTCTCCAAGATTCCTGGCTGTCTCCAAGATCCCTGGCTGTCTCCAAGACCCCTGGCTATCTTCAAGACCCCAGGCTATCTCCAAGACCCCTGGCTGTCTCCAAGAGCCCTGGCTGTCTCCAAGACCCCTGGCTATCTTCAAGACCCCTGGCTGTCTCCAAGATCTCTGGCTATCTTCAAGGTCCTTTACTGTCTCCAAGACCCCTTGCTGTCTCCAAGACCCCTGGCTGTCTCCAAAACCCGTGTCTATCTTCAAGATCCCTGGCTGTCTTCAAGACCCCTGGCTGTCTCCAAGACCCCTGGCTGTCTCCAAGACCCCTTTCTATCTTCCAGTCCCCTCGCTGCCTCCAAGACCCCTGGCTGTCTCCAAGACCCCTGGCTGTCTCCAAGACCCTTGTTTGTCTCGAAGACCCCTGGCTGCCCCCAAGACCCCTGGCTGTCTTCAAGACCCCTGGCTGTCTTCAACACCCCTGGCTGTCTTCAACACCCCTGGCTATCTTCAAGACCCTTGGCTGTCTCCAAGACCCCTGTCTCCAAGACCCCTGGCTGTCTCCAAGACCCCTGTCTATCTTAAAGACTCCTGGCTGTCTCCAAGACCCCGGGCTGTCTCCTAAACCCCTGGCTGTCTTCGAAACCCCTGGCTATCTTGAAGACCCCTGGCTGTCTTCAAGACCCTTGGCTGTCTCAAAGACTCCTGATTGTCACCAAGACACCTGACTGTCTCTAAGACCCCTGGCTGTCTTCAAGACCCCTGGCTATCTTCAAAACCCCTGGTTGTCTTCAAGACCCCGGGCTGTCTTCAAGACCGTTGGCTGTCTTCAAGACCCCTGGCTGTCTCCAAGACCCCTGACTGTTTTCCAGACTATTGGCTGTCTCCAAGATCCTTGGCTGTCTCCAAGACCCCTGGCTGTCTCCAAGATCCCTGGCTGTGTCCAAGACCCCTGGCTGTCTCCAAGACCCCTGGCTGTTTTCAACACCCATTGCTGTCTTCAAGACCCCTGGCTGTCTCCAAGACCCCTGACTGTTTTCAAGACCCTTTGCTGTCTCCAAGATCCCTGGCTGTCTCCAAGACCCCTGGCTGTCTCCAAGATCCCTGGCTGTCTCCAAGACCCCTGGCTGTCTCCAAGAACCATGGCTGTTTTCAACACCCATTGCTGTCTTCAACACCCCTGGCTGTCTTCAACACCCCTGGCTATCTTCAAGACCCTTGGCTGTCTCTAAGACCCTTGGCTGTCTCCAAGACCCCTGGCAGTCTCCAAGACCCCTGGCTGTCTTCAATACCCCTGGTTGTCTTCAACACCCTTGGCTGTCTCCAAGGCCCCTGGCTGTCTCCAAGACCCGTGGCTGTCTCCAAGACCCCTGGCTGTCTCCAAGACCCCTGGCTGCCTTCAAGACCCTTTGCTATCTTCAAGACCCCTTGCTGGCTTCAAGACCCTTGGCTGTCTCCAAGACCCCTGGCTGTCTCCAAGACCCCTGGCTGTTTCCAAGACCCCTGGCTATCTTCAAGACCCTTTGGCTGTCTTCAAGACCCATGGCTGTCTTCAGAACCCCTGGCTGTCTTCAAGATCCTTGGCTGTCTTCAAGACTCCTGGCTGTCTCCAAGACCCTTGGCTGTCTTCAAGACCCTTGGTTGTCTCCAAGACTCCTGGCTGTCTCCAAGACCCCTGGGTGTTTCCAAGGCCCTTGGCTGCCTCCAAGACTCCTGGTTATCTTCAAGACCCCTGGCTGTCTCCAAGACCCCTGGCTGTCTCCAAGACCTATGTCTGTCTCCAAGACCCCTGGTTATCTTCAAGACCCCTGTCTGTCTCCAAGACCCCTGGCTGTCTCCAAGACCCCTGACTATCTTCAAGACCCCTGGCTACCTCCAAGATCCCTGGCTGCCTCCAAGATCCCTGGCTGTCTCCAAGACCCCTGGCTGTCTTCAACACCCCTGGCTATCTTCAAGACCCTTGGCTGTCTCTAGGACCCCTGGCTGTCTCCAAGACCCCTGGCTGTCTACAAGACCCCTATCTGTCTTCAATACCCTTGGCTGTCTTCAACACCCCTGGCTATCTTCAAGACCCTTGGCTGTCTCCAAGACCCCTGGCTGTCTCCAAGACCCCTTGCTGTCTTCAAGACCCTTGGCTGTCTTCAAGACCCCTGGCTGTCTCCAAGACCTTCTGTCTCGAAGACCCCTGGCTGTCTTCAAGACCCCTGGCTATCTTCAAGACCCCTTGCTGTCTCCAAGACCCCTGGCAGTCTCCAAGACCCGTGGCTATCTTCAAGACCCCTGGCTATCTTGAAGACGTTTTGCTGTCTTCAAGACCCGTTGCTGTCTTCAAGACACTTGGCTGTCTTCAAGACCCCTGGCTGTCTCCAAGATCCCTGACTGTCTTCAAGATCCTTTGCTCTCTCCAAGACCCCTGGCTGTCTCCAAGATTCCTGGCTGTCTCCAAGATCCCTGGCTGTCTCCAAGACCCCTGGCTATCTTCAAGACCCCAGGCTATCTCCAAGACCCCTGGCTGTCTCCAAGAGCCCTGGCTGTCTCCAAGACCCCTGGCTATCTTCAAGACCCCTGGCTGTCTCCAAGATCTCTGGCTATCTTCAAGGTCCTTTACTGTCTCCAAGACCCCTTGCTGTCTCCAAGACCCCTGGCTGTCTCCAAAACCCGTGTCTATCTTCAAGATCCCTGGCTGTCTTCAAGACCCCTGGCTGTCTCCAAGACCCCTGGCTGTCTCCAAGACCCCTTTCTATCTTCCAGTCCCCTCGCTGCCTCCAAGACCCCTGGCTGTCTCCAAGACCCCTGGCTGTCTCCAAGACCCTTGTTTGTCTCGAAGACCCCTGGCTGCCCCCAAGACCCCTGGCTGTCTTCAACACCCCTGGCTGTCTTCAACACCCCTGGCTGTCTTCAACACTCCTGGCTATCTTCAAGACCCTTGGCTGTCTCCAAGACCCCTGTCTCCAAGACCCCTGGCTCTCTCCAAAACCCCTGTCTATCTTAAAGACTCCTGGCTGTCTCCAAGACCCCGGGCTGTCTCCAAGACCCCTGGCTGTCTTTGAGACCCCTGGCTATCTTGAAGACCCCTGGCTGTCTTCAAGACCCTTGGCTGTCTCAAAGACTCCTGATTGTCACTAAGACACCTGACTGTCTCTAAGACCCCTGGCTGTCTTCAATACCCCTGGCTATCTTCAAGACCCCTGGCTGTCTTCAAGACCCCTGGCTGTCTTCAAGACCGTTGGCTGTCTTCAAGACCCCTGGCTGTCTCCAAGACCCCTGACTGTTTTCAAGACCATTGGCTGTCTCCAAGATCCTTGGCTGTCTCCAAGACCCCTGGCTGTCTCCAAGATCCCTGGCTGTCTCCAAGACCCCTGGCTGTCTCCAAGACCCCTGGCTGTTTTCAACACCCATTGCTGTCTTCAAGACCCCTGGCTGTCTCCAAGACCCCTGACTGTTTTCAAGACCCTTTGCTGTCTCCAAGATCCCTGGCTGTCTCCAAGACCCCTGGCTGTCTCCAAGATCCCTGGCTGTCTCCAAGACCCCTGGCTGTCTCCAAGAACCATGGCTGTTTTCAACACCCATTGCTGTCTTCAACACCCCTGGCTGTCTTCAACACCCCTGGCTATCTTCAAGACCCTTGGCTGTCTCTAAGACCCTTGGCTGTCTCCAAGACCCCTGGCAGTCTCCAAGACCCCTGGCTGTCTTCAATACCCCTGGTTGTCTTCAACACCCTTGGCTGTCTCCAAGGCCCCTGGCTGTCTCCAAGACCCGTGGCTGTCTCCAAGACCCCTGGCTGTCTCCAAGACCCCTGGCTGCCTTCAAGACCCTTTGCTATCTTCAAGACCCCTTGCTGGCTTCAAGACCCTTGGCTGTCTCCAAGACCCCTGGCTGTCTCCAAGACCCCTGGCTGTTTCCAAGACCCCTGGCTATCTTCAAGACCCTTTGGCTGTCTTCAAGACCCATGGCTGTCTTCAGAACCCCTGGCTGTCTTCAAGATCCTTGGCTGTCTTCAAGACTCCTGGCTGTCTCCAAGACCCTTGGCTGTCTTCAAGACCCTTGGTTGTCTCCAAGACTCCTGGCTGTCTCCAAGACCCCTGGGTGTTTCCAAGGCCCTTGGCTGCCTCCAAGACTCCTGGTTATCTTCAAGACCCCTGGCTGTCTCCAAGACCCCTGGCTGTCTCCAAGACCTATGTCTGTCTCCAAGACCCCTGGTTATCTTCAAGACCCCTGTCTGTCTCCAAGACCCCTGGCTGTCTCCAAGACCCCTGGCTGTCTCCAAGACCCCTGGCTGTCTCCAAGACCCCTGGCTGTCTTCAACACCTCTGGCTGTCTTCAACACCCCTAGCTGTCTTCAACACCCCAGGCTATCTTCAAAACCCTTTGCTGTCTCCAAGACACCTTGCTGTCTCCAATACCCATATCTGTCTTCAAGACCCTTGGCTGTCTTCAAGACCCCTGGCTGTCTCCAAGACTTTTTTCTGTCTCCAAGACCCCTAGCTGTCTTCAAGACCCCTGGCTATCTTCAAGACCCCTTGCTGTCTTCAAGACCCCTGGGTGTCTCCAAGACCCCTGGCTGTTTTCTAGACCCTTGGCTGTCTCCAAGACCCCTGGCTGTCTCCAAGACCCCTGGCTGTCTTCAAGACCCTTAACTGTCTTTATAACCCCTGGCTGTCTCCAAGGCCCCTTTCTGTGTCCAAGACCCCTGGCTGTCTTCAAGACCTCTGGCTATCTTCAAGACCCCTTCCTGTCTCCAAGACCCTTGGCAGTCTCCAAGACCCCTGGCTATCTTCAAGACCCCTGGCTATCTTCTAGACCCCTTGCTGTCTTCAAGACCCTTGGCTGTCTTATAGACCCCGGGCTGTCTCCAAGATCCCTGACTGTCTTCAAGATCCTTTGCTGTCTCCAAGACTCCTGGCTGTCTCCAAGACCCCTGGCTGTCTCCAAGATCCCTGGCTGTCTCCAAGACCCCTGGCTATCTTCAAGACCCCTGGCTGTCTCCAAGACCCCTGGCTGTCTCCAAGACCCCTGTCTGTCTCCAAGACCCCAGGCTATCTTCAAGACCCCTGGCTGTCTCCAAGACCCCAGGCTGTCTCCAGAACCCCTGGCTGTCTCCAAGACCCCTGGCTGTCTCCAAGACCCCTGGCTGTCTTCAAAAACTCTGGCAGTCTTCATCACCCCTAGCTGTCTTCAACACCCCTGGCTATCTTCAAGACCCTTTGCTGTCTCCAATACACCTGGCTGTCTCCAATACCCCTGGCTGTCTTCAAGACCCTTGGCTGTCTTCAAGACCCCTGGCTGTCTCCAAGACCCTTTTCTGTCTCCAAGACCCCTGGCTGTCTTCAAGACCCCTGGCTATCTTCAGGACCCCTTGCTGTCTTCAAGACCCCTGGCTGTCTCCAAGACCCCTGGCTGTTTTCAAGACCCTTGGCTGTCTCCAAGACCCATGGCTGTCTCCAAGATCCCTGGCTGTCTTCAAGACCCTTGGCTGTCTTCAAGACCCCTGGCTGTCTCCAAGACCCCTTGATGTCTCCAAGACCCCTGGCTGTCTCCAAGACCCCTGGCATTCTCCAAGACCCTTGGCTGTCTTCAAGACCCCTGGCTATCTTCAAGACCCCTTGCTGTGTTCAAGACCCGTTCTTGTCTTCAAGACCCTTGGCTGTCTTCAAGACCTCTTGCTGTCTCCAAGATCCCTGACTGTCTTCAAGATCCTTTGCTGTCTCCAAGACCCCTGGCTGTCTCCAAGACCTTTGGCTGCCTCCAAGATCCCTGGCTCTCTCCAAGACCTTGTCTGTCTCCAAGACCCCTGGCTATCTTCAAGACCTCTGGCTGTCTCCAAGACCCCTGGTTGTCTCCAAGACCCCTGGTTATCTTCAAGACCCCTGGCTATCTTAAAGACCCCTTGCTGTCTTCAAGACCCTTGGCTGTCTTCAAGACCGTTATCTGTCTTCAAGACCCCTGGCTGTCTTCAAGACCCCTAGCTGTCTCCAAGATCTCTGGCTGTCGTCAAGGTCCTTTGCTGTCTCCAAGACCCTGGGCTATCTTCAAGACCCCTGGCTATCTTAAAGACCCCTTGCTGTCTTCAAGACCCTTGGCTGTCTTCAAGACCGTTGGCTGTCTTCAAGACCCCTGGCTGTCTTCAAGACCCCTGGCTGTCTCCAAGATCTCTGGCTGTCGTCAAGGTCCTTTGCTGTCTCCAAGACCCCTGGCTGTCTCCAAGACCCCTGTCTGTCTCCAAGACTCCTGGCTATCTTCAAGATCCCTGGCTGTCTTCAAGACCCCTGGCTGTCTCCAAGACCCCTGGCTGTCTCCAAGACCCCTGGCTATCTTCCAGACCCCTCGCTGCCTCCAAGACCCCTGGCTGTCGACAAGACCCCTTATTGTCTCCAAGACCCTTGGCTGCCCCCAATTCCCCTGGCTGTCTTCAAGACCCCTGGCTGTCTTCAACACCCCTCGCTGTCTTCAACACCCCTGGCTGTCTTCAACACCCCTGGCTGTCTTCAACACCCCTGGCTATCTTCAAGACCCTTGGCTGTCTCCAAGACCCCTGTCTCCAAGACCCATGGCTGTCTCCACGACCCCTGTCTATCTTCCAGACACATCGCTGCCTCCAAGACCCCTGGCTGCCCCCAAGACCCCTTGCTGTCTTCAAGACCCTTGGCTGTCATCAAGACCCTTGGCTGTCTTCAAGACCCCTGGCTGTCTCCAAGATCCCTGGCTGTCTTCAAGGTCCTTTGCTGTCTCCAAGACCCGTGGCTGTCTCCAAGACCCTTGGCTGTCTCCAAGACCCCTAGCTGTCTCCAAGACCCCTGGCTATCTTCCAGACTCCTCGCTGCCTCCAAGGCCCCTGGCTGTCTCCAAGACCCCTGGTTGTCTCCAAGACCCCTGGCTGCCCCGAAGACCCCTGGCTGTCTTCAAAACCCCTGGCTGTCTTCAAGACCCCTGGCTGTCTCCAAGACCCCTGGCTGTGTCCAAGACCCCTGGCTATCTTCCAGGCTCCTCGCTGCCTCCAAGGCCCCTGGCTGTCTCCAAGACCCCTGGCTATCTTCAAGACCCCTGGCTGCCCCCAAGACCCCTGGCTGTCTTCAAGACCCCTGGCTATCTTCAAGACCCCTGGCTGTCTCCAAGACCTCTGGCTGTCTCCAAGACCCCTGGCTATGTTCCAGACTCCTCGCTGCCTCCAAGGCCCCTGGCTGTCTCCAAGACCCCTGGTTGTCTCCAAGACCCCTGGCTGCCCCCAAGACCCCTGGCTGTCTTCAAGACCCCTGGCTGTCTTCAACACCTCTGGCTGTCTTCAACACCCCTAGCTGTCTTCAACACCCCTGGCTATCTTCAAGACCCTTTGCTGTCTCGAAGACATCTGGCTGTCTCCAATACCCCTGGCTGTCATCAAGACCCTTGGCTGTCTTCAAGACCCCTGGCTGTCTCTAAGACCCCTTTCTGTCTCCAAGATCCCTGGCTGTCTTCAAGACCCCTGGCTATCTTCAAGACCCTTTGCTGTCTTCAAGACCCCTGGCTGTCTCCAAGACCCCTGGCTGTCTCCAAAACCCCTGGCTGTCTCCAAGACCCCTGGCTATCTTCAAGACCTCTGGCTATCGTCAAGACCCCTGGCTGTCTTTAAGACTCCTGGCTGTCTTCAAGACCCTTGGCTGTCTTCAAGACCCCTGGCTGTGTCCAAGAGCCCTGGCTGTTTTCAAGATCATTTGCTGCCTCAAAGACCCCTGGCTGTCTCCAAGACCCCTGGCTGTCTCCAAGACCCCTGGCTATCTTCAAGACCCCTGGCTGTCTCCAAGACCCTTGCCTGTCTCCAAGACCCCTGGCTGTCTCCAAGACCCCTAGCTATCTTCAAGACCCCTGGCTGTCTCTAAGACCCCTGGCTATCTTCAAGACCCCTGGTTATCTTCAAGACCCCTTGCTGTCTTCAAGACCTCTGGCTGTCTTCAAGACCCTTGGCTGTCTTCAAGATCACTGGCTGTCTCCAAGACCCCTGGCTTTCTTCAAGATCCTTTGCTGTCTCCACGACCCCTGGCTGTCTCCAAGACCCCTGGCTGTCTGCAAGACCCCTGGCTATCTTCAAGACCCCTGGCTGTTTTCAAAACCCCTGGCTTTCTCCAAGACCCCTGGCTGTCTCCAAGACCCCTGGCTTTCTCAAAGACCCATGGCTGTCTCCAAGACCCCTGGCTGCCCCCAAAACCCCAGGCTGCCTCCAAGACCCCAGGCTGTCTCCAAGACCCCTGGCTGTCTTCAACACCCCTGGCTGTCTTCAAGACCCCTGGCTGCCCCCAAGACCCCTGGCTGTCTTCAAGACCCCAAGCTGTCTTCAACACCCCTGGCTGTCTTCAACACCCCTGGCTATCTTCAAGACCCTTGGCTGTCTCCAAGAGACCTGGTTGTCTCCAAGACCCCTGGCTGTCTCCAAGACCCCTGTCTATCTTCAAGACCCCTGGCTGTCTCCAAGACCCCTGGCTATCTTCAAGATCCCTGGCTATCTTCAAGACCCCTGGCTGTCTTCAAGACCCCTGGCTGTCTCCAAGACCCCTATCTGTCTCCAAGACCCCTGGCTATCTTCCAGACCCCTCGCTGCTTCCAAGACCCCTGGCTGTCTCCAAGACCCCTGGTTGTCTCCAAGACCCTTGGCTGCCCCCAATTCCCCTGGCTGTCTTCAAGACCCCTGGCTGTCTTCAACACCCCTGGCTGTCTTCAACACCCCTGGCTGTCTTCAACACCCCTGGCTGTCTTCAACACCCCTGGCTATCTTCAAGACCCTTGGCTGTCTCCAAGACCCCTGTCTCCAAGACCCATGGCTGTCTCCAAGACCCCTGTCTATCTTCCAGACACCTCGCTGCCTCCAAGACCCCTGGCTGCCCCCAAGACCCCTTGCTGTCTTCAAGACCCTTGGCTGTCATCAAGACCCTTGGCTGTCTTCAAGACCCCTGGCTGTCTCCAAGATCCCTGGCTGTCTTCAAGGTCCTTTGCTGTCTCCAAGACCCGTGGCTGTCTCCAAGACCCTTGGCTGTCTCCAAGACCCCTGGCTGTCTCCAAGACCCCTGGCTATCTTCCAGACTCCTCGCTGCCTCCAAGGCCCCTGGCTGACTCCAAGACCCCTGGTTGTCTCCAAGAACCCTGGCTGCCCCGAAGACCCCTGGCTGTCTTCAAAACCCCTGGCTGTCTTCAAGACCCCTGGCTGTCTCCAAGACCCCTGGCTGTGTCCAAGACCCCTGGCTATCTTCCAGACCCCTCGCTGCCTCCAAGACCCCTGGCTGTCTCCAAGACCCCTGGTTGTCTCCAAGACCCTTGGCTGCCCCCAATTCCCCTGGCTGTCTCCAAGAGACCTGGTTGTCTCCAAGACCCCTGGCTGTCTCCAAGACCCCTGTCTATCTTCAAGACCCCTGTCTATCTTCAAAACCCCTGGCTGTCTCCAAGACCCCTGGCTATCTTCAAGATCCCTGGCTATCTTCAAGACCCCTGGCTGTCTTCAAGACCCTTGGCTGTCTCCAAGACCCCTGGCTGTCTCCAAGACCCCTGACTGTCTCCAAGACCCCTGGCTATCTTCAAGATCCCTGGCTATCTTCAAGACCCCTGGCTGTTTTCAAGACCCCTGGCTGTCTTCAAGACCCTTGGCTGTCTTCAAGACCCCTTGCTGTCTCCAAGACCCATGGCTGTTTTCAAGACCCTTGACTGTCTCCAAGTCCCCTGGCTGTCTCCAAGACCCCTGGCTGTCTCCAAGGCGCCTGGCTCTCTGCAAGACCCCTGGCTATCTTGAAGACCCCTGGCTGTCTCCAAGACCCCTAGCTGTCTCGAAGACCCCTGGCTGTCTCCGTGACCCCTGGCTATCTTCAAGACCCCTGGCTGTCTCCAAGACCCCTGGCTGTTTCCATGAACCCTTTCTGTCTCCAAGACCCGTGGCTGTCTCCAAGACCCCTGGCTTTCTCCAAGACCCCTGGCTGTCTTCAACACCCTTGGCTGTCTTCAACACCCCTGGCTGTCTTCAACACCCCTGGCTGTGTCCAAGATCCCTGGCTGTTTTCAAGATCCTTTGCTGTCTCCAAGACCCCTGGCTGTCTCCAAGACCCCTGGCTGTCTCCAAGACCCCTGGCTGTCTTCAAGACCCCTGGCTGTCTCCAAGACCCCTGGCTTTCTCCAAGACCCCTGGCTATCTTCAAGACCCCTGGCTGCCCCCAAGACCCCTGGCTGTCTTCAAGACCCCTGGCTATCTTCAAGACCCCTGGCTGTCTCCAAGACCTCTGGCTGTCTCCAAGACCCCTTGCTATGTTCCAGACTCCTCGCTGCCTCCAAGGCCCCTGGCTGTCTCCAAGACCCCTGGTTGTCTCCAAGACCCCTGGCTGCCCCCAAGTCCCCTGGCTGTCTTCAAGACCTCTGGCTGTCTTCAACACCTCTGGCTGTCTTCAACACCCCTAGCTGTCTTCAACACCCCTGGCTATCTTCAAGACCCTTTGCTGTCTCGAAGACATCTGGCTGTCTCCAATACCCCTGGCTGTCATCAAGACCCTTGGCTGTCTTCAAGACCCCTGGCTGTCTCTAAGACCCCTTTCTGTCTCCAAGATCCCTGGCTGTCGTCAAGACCCCTGGCTATCTTCAAGACCCTTTGCTGTCTTCAAGACCCCTGGCTGTCTCCAAGACCCATGGCTGTCTCCAAAACCCCTGGCTGTCTCCAAGACCCCTGGCTATCTTCAAGACCTCTGGCTATCGTCAAGACCCCTGGCTGTCTTTAAGACTCCTGGCTGTCTTCAAGACCCTTGGCTGTCTTCAAGACCCCTGGCTGTGTCCAAGATCCCTGGCTGTTTTCAAGATCCTTTGCTGTCTCCAAGACCCCTGGCTGTCTCCAAGACCCCTGGCTGTCTCCAAGACCCCTGGCTATCTTCAAGACCCCTGGCTGTCTCCAAGACCCTTGGCTGTCTCCAAGACCCCTGGCTTTCTCCAAGACCCCTAGCTATCTTCAAGACCCCTGGCTGTCTCTAAGACCCCTGGCTATCTTCAAGACCCCTGGTTATCTTCAAGACCCCTTGCTGTCTTCAAGACCTCTGGCTGTCTTCAAGACCCTTGGCTGTCTTCAAGATCACTGGCTGTCTCCAAGACCCCTGGCTGTCTTCAAGATCCTTTGCTGTCTCCAAGACCCCTGGCTGTCTCCGAGACCCCTGGCTGTCTGCAAGACCCCTGGCTATCTTCAAGACCCCTTTCTGTTTTCAAAACCCATGGCTTTCTCCAAGACCCCTGGCTGTCTCCAAGACCCCTGGCTTTCTCAAAGACCCATGGCTGTCTCCAAGACCCCTGGCTGCCCCCAAAACCCCAGGCTGTCTCCAAGACCCCTGGCTGTCTTCAACACCCCTGGCTGTCTTCAAGACCCCTGGCTGCCCCCAAGACCCCTGGCTGTCTTCAAGACCCCTGGCTGTCTTCAACACCCCTTTCTGTCTTAAACACCCCTGGCTATCTTCAAGACCCTTGGCTGTCTCCAAGAGACCTGGTTGTCTCCAAGACCCCTGGCTGTCTCCAAGACCCCTGTCTATCTTCAAGACCCCTGGCTGTCTCCAAGACCCCTGGCTATCTTCAAGATCCCTGGCTATCTTCAAGACCCCTGGCTGTCTTCAAGACCCTTGGCTGTCTCCAAGACCCCTGGCTGTCTCCAAGACCCCTGACTGTCTCCAAGACCCCTGGCTATCTTCAAGATCCCTGGCTATCTTCAAGACCCCTGGCTGTCTTCAAGACCCCTGGCTGTCTTCAAGACCCTTGGCTGTCTTCAAGACCCCTTGCTGTCTCCAAGACCCATTACTGTTTTCAAGACCCTTGACTGTCTCCAAGTCCCCTGGCTGTCTCCAAGACCCCTGGCTGTCTCCAAGGCGCCTGGCTCTCTGCAAGACCCCTGGCTATCTTGAAGACCCCTGGCTGTCTCCAAGACCCCTGGCTGTCTCGAAGACCCCTGGCTGTCTCCATGACCCCTGGCTATCTTCAAGACCCCTGGCTGTCTCCAAGACCCCTGGCTGTTTCCATGAACCCTTGCTGTCTCCAAGACCCGTGGCTGTCTCCAAGACCCCTGGCTGTCTCCAAGACCCCTGGCTGTCTTCAACACCCTTGGCTGTCTTCCACACCCCTGGCTGTCTTCAACACCCCTGTCTGTCTCGAAGACAGGGTGTTCCGGGTTCGTTGACCCCCGGAACACCCTCCAGGTGTACTGTTCTGGGTGTAAACACTGGCAGAGTTAGGTTATGGGACCAGAGACTGTACCTCAACATTACAGAGCCACATCATGGGTCCAGGGACTGTACCTCAACATTACAGAGCCACATCATGGCTCCAGGGACTGTACCTCAACATTACAGAGCCACATCATGGCTCCAGGGACTGTACCTCAACATTACAGAGCCACATCATGGGTCCAGGTACTGTACCTCAACATTACAGAGCCACATCATGGCTCCAGACACTGGGCCACAGAGTCCTGATAACTAAGTTACAGTAACAATAAGTGTTGCACGGTGCCTGGAGGTTTGACACTAGCAGGAGAGTGCCAGGCCCATGTCAACACCCAGCCTTTAACATCTAATTTATAATGATTACTCGTCCCGTGACTGGGTTGGTAGCGCACTCATCTCATACACCGAGATCCGGGGTTCGATCTCAGGTACGGGTCGAAACGTTAGTACGTGTTTTCTTAAGACACCTGCTGTCTCTGTTCACCTAGCAGTAAGTAGATACCTGGTGTGGGTGGCATCCTGGGGGACAAAATTAACCTAAGTTGTGGGAAATGCTCTACATAATTGCTATTACTAGTATTATTATTATTATTATTATTATTATTATTATTATTATTATTATTATTATTATTATTATTATTATTATTATTATTATTATATAAAATCCCTGCAGATAAATGAGCAATGGAAATCAGTCACTTTCTCTGACTTTTCTTGGGTTATCCTGGTGAATAATTTACATGGATGTTCTTATGGATAACTAAAGTATAATGAACAGTTGTTAGTACTCAGTAACAATATATAGAGACACACTTAGAGTGCTGATTGGTCGGGGTGTTTTGAGTCCCTTCTGGGATCCTCTCTAGCAGAAGTGGATCCCACTTGCAGGATTCTTAGATCCTCACTCATCCTTCAGAGTGCTGGTACTGTACTTTCCACCTCCAGGACTGTAACATCCTCACTCATCCTTCAGAGTGCAGGTACTGTACTTCCCACCTCCAGGACTGTAACATCCTCACTCATCCTTCAGAGTGCAGGTACTGTACTTCCCACCTCCATGACTGTAACATCCTCACTCATCCTTCAGAGTGCAGGTACTGTACTTCCCACCTCCATGACTGTAACATCCTCACTCATCCTTCAGAGTGCTGGTACTGTACTTCCCACCTCCAGGACTGTAACATCCTCACTCATCCTTCAGAGTGCAGGTACTGTACTTCCCACCTCCAGGACCGTAACATCCTCACTCATCCTTCAGAGTACAGGTTCTGTACTTTTTCCCTCCAGGACTGTAACATCCTCACTCATCCTTCAGAGTGCAGGTACTGTACTTCCCACCTCCAGGATTGTAACATCCTCACTCATCCTTCAGAGTGCAGGTACTGTACTTCCCACCTCCAGGATTGTAACATCCTCACTCATCCTTCAGAGTGCAGGTACTGTACTTCCCACCTCCATGACTGTAACATCCTCACTCATCCTTCAGAGTGCAGGTACTGTACTTCCCACCTCCAGGACTGTAACATCCTCACTCATCCTTCAGAGTGCTGGTACTGTACTTCCCACCTCCAGGACTGTAACATCCTCACTCATCCTTCAGAGTGCAGGTACTGTACTTCTCACCTCCAGGACTGTAACATCCTCACTCATCCGTCAGAGTGCTGGTACTGTACTTCCCACCTCCAGGACTGTAACATCCTCACTCATCCGTCAGAGTGCAGGTACTGTACTTCCCACCTCCAGGACTGTAACATCCTCACTCATCCTTCAGAGTGCAGGTACTGTACTTCTCACCTCCAGGACTGTAACATCCTCACTCATCCGTCAGAGTGCTGGTACTGTACTTCCCACCTCCAGTACTGTAACATCCTCACTCATCCTTCAGAGTGCAGGTACTGTACTTCTCACCTCCAGGACTGTAACATCCTCACTCATCCTTCAGAGTGCAGGTACTGTACTTCTCACCTCCAGGACTGTAACATCCTCACTCATCCGTCAGAGTGCTGGTACTGTACTTCCCACCTCCAGGACTGTAACATCCTCACTCATCCTTCAGAGTGCAGGTACTGTACTTCTCACCTCCAGGACTGTAACATCCTCACTCATCCGTCAGAGTGCTGGTACTGTACTTCCCACCTCCAGGACTGTAACATCCTCACTCATCCGTCAGAGTGCAGGTACTGTACTTCCCACCTCCAGGACTGTAACATCCTCACTCATCCTTCAGAGTGCAGGTACTGTACTTCTCACCTCCAGGACTGTAACATCCTCACTCATCCGTCAGAGTGCTGGTACTGTACTTCCCACCTCCAGTACTGTAACATCCTCACTCATCCTTCAGAGTGCAGGTACTGTACTTCTCACCTCCAGGACTGTAACATCCTCACTCATCCTTCAGAGTGCAGGTACTGTACTTCTCACCTCCAGGACTGTAACATCCTCACTCATCCGTCAGAGTGCTGGTACTGTACTTCCCACCTCCACTGTAACATCCTCACTACTGTGCAGGTACATCACCTCACTCATCACTCATCCGTCAGAGTGCTGGTACTGTACTTCCCACCTCCAGTACTGTACATTCTCATCCGTCAGAGTGCAGGTACTGTACTTCCCACCTCCAGTACTGTAACATCCTCACTCATCCGTCAGAGTGTACTGTACTTCCCACCTCCAGTACTGTACATTCCTCATCCTCCAGTACTGTCCAGGACTGTAACATCCTCACTCATCCGTCAGAGTGCAGGTACTGTACTTCCCACCTCCAGTACTGTAACATCCTCACTCATCCGTCAGAGTGCTGGTACTGTACTTCCCACCTCCAGTACTGTAACATCCTCACTCATCCGTCAGAGTGCAGGTACTGTACTTCCCACCTCCAGGACTGTAACATCCTCACTCATCCGTCAGAGTGCAGGTACTGTACTTCCCACCTCCAGTACTGTAACATCCTCACTCATCCGTCAGAGTGCTGGTACTGTACTTCCCACCTCCAGTACTGTAACATCCTCACTCATCCGTCAGAGTGCAGGTACTCCACGTACATTACACTGCACACACACACAAGTGAAGGTCAGATCATATCAACATGAAAGTCACTTTAAATTAACATACTCATGTCAGAAAATTGTAAACATTATGGAAGGCCCCACAGATATAATTTCCATCTGGGAAGATGCTGGAGTGTCTGCTGCCAAATCTTCACACAGAAATCATTCCCTACGGCAGCTGGGATGCTGTGAGTGCGGTGAGATGAAAGAGTAAGTTAAAGGAGCCCAAGACTGTTAAGCCTCGTTGGTCTGAGGTCGGCCTGCGGGGGCGTTGACCCCCGTTGACTATCCTTTAAAGTGCAGGGTGATCAATCCACTCTCTATTAAATATTTTCTGACCAGTCTATCCTCACACGTCCAGATGGGCTATCACTGTCTATAAGGGTGTCCCCGTGGCCTGGTGGCTAAAACTCTCGCTTCACACGGCGAATATCCTGGCTCGATTCCCGGCGAGGGTAGAAACATTTGGCGTGTTTCCTTACACCGGTTGTCTATGTTCACCCATCAGTAAAATGGGTACCTGGGTGTTAGTGGACTGATGTGGGTCACATCCTGGGTGTTAGTGGACTGATGTGGGTCACATCCTGGGTGTTAGTGGACTGGTGTGGGTCACATCCTGGGTGTTAGTGGACTGATGTGGGTCACATCCTGGGTGTTAGTGGACTGGTGTGGGTCACATCCTGGGTGTTAGTGGACTGGTGTGGGTCACATCCTGGGTGTTAGTGGACTGGTGTGGGTCGCATCCTGGGTGTTAGTGGACTGGTGTGGGTCACATCCTGGGTGTTAGTGGACTGGTGTGGGTCACATCCTGGGTGTTAGTGGACTGGTGTGGGTCACATCCTGGGTGTTAGTGGACTGGTGTGGGTCACATCCTGGGTGTTAGTGGACTGGTGTGGGTCGCATACTGGGTGTTAGTGGACTGGTGTGGGTCACATCCTGGGTGTTAGTGGACTGGTGTGGGTCACATCCTGGGTGTTAGTGGACTAGTGTGGGTCACATCCTGGGTGTTAGTGGACTGGTGTGGGTCACATCCTGGGTGTTAGTGGACTGGTGTGGGTCACATCCTGGGTGTTAGTGGACTGGTGTGGGTCGCATCCTGGGTGTTAGTGGACTAGTGTGGGTCACATCCTGGGTGTTAGTGGACTGGTGTGGGTCGCATCCTGGGTGTTAGTGGACTGGTGTGGGTCACATCCTGGGTGTTAGTGGACTGGTGTGGGTCGCATCCTGGGTGTTAGTGGACTAGTGTGGGTCACATCCTGGGTGTTAGTGGACTGGTGTGGGTCGCATCCTGGGTGTTAGTGGACTGGTGTGGGTCACATCCTGGGTGTTAGTGGACTGGTGTGGGTCACATCCTGGGTGTTAGTGGACTGGTGTGGGTCACATCCTGGGTGTTAGTGGACTAGTGTGGGTCACATCCTGGGTGTTAGTGGACTGGTGTGGGTCACATCCTGGGTGTTAGTGGACTGGTGTGGGTCACATCCTGGGTGTTAGTGGACTGGTGTGGGTCGCATCCTGGGTGTTAGTGGACTAGTGTGGGTCACATCCTGGGTGTTAGTGGACTGGTGTGGGTCGCATCCTGGGTGTTAGTGGACTGGTGTGGGTCACATCCTGGGTGTTAGTGGACTGGTGTGGGTCGCATCCTGGGTGTTAGTGGACTAGTGTGGGTCACATCCTGGGTGTTAGTGGACTGGTGTGGGTCGCATCCTGGGTGTTAGTGGACTGGTGTGGGTCACATCCTGGGTGTTAGTGGACTGGTGTGGGTCGCATCCTGGGTGTTAGTGGACTGGTGTGGGTCACATCCTGGGTGTTAGTGGACTGGTGTGGGTGGCATCCTGGGTGTTAGTGGACTGGTGTGGGTCGCATCCTGGGTGTTAGTGGACTGGTGTGGGTCGCATCCTGGGTGTTAGTGGACTGGTGTGGGTCACATCCTGGGTGTTAGTGGACTGGTGTGGGTCACATCCTGGGTGTTAGTGGACTGGTGTGGGTCGCATCCTGGGTGTTAGTGGACTGGTGTGGGTCACATCCTGGGTGTTAGTGGACTGGTGTGGGTCACATCCTGGGTGTTAGTGGACTGGTGTGGGTCGCATCCTGGGTGTTAGTGGACTGGTGTGGGTCACATCCTGGGTGTTAGTGGACTGGTGTGGGTGGCATCCTGGGTGTTAGTGGACTGGTGTGGGTCACATCCTGGGTGTTAGTGGACTGGTGTGGGTCACATCCTGGGTGTTAGTGGACTGGTGTGGGTCACATCCTGGGTGTTAGTGGACTGGTGTGGGTCACATCCTGGGTGTTAGTGGACTGGTGTGGGTCACATCCTGGGTGTTAGTGGACTGGTGTGGGTCACATCCTGGGTGTTAGTGGACTGGTGTGGGTCACATCCTGGGTGTTAGTGGACTAGTGTGGGTCACATCCTGGGTGTTAGTGGACTGGTGTGGGTCGCATCCTGGGTGTTAGTGGACTAGTGTGGGTCACATCCTGGGTGTTAGTGGACTGGTGTGGGTCACATCCTGGGTGTTAGTGGACTGGTGTGGGTGGCATCCTGGGACAAAACTGACCTAATTTGCGGGAAATGCTTTGCATAACAAGTGACTTTCTCTGTCGTAGTATGTCACTGGTGTCAGCTATGGTCTGTGTAAGTTGTATCATATACTTGTAGAAATAAAGATATTTTTATTATTATTATTATTATTATTATTATTATTATTATTATTATTATTATTATTATTATTATTATTATTATTATTATTATTATAAAAACCCTCCCTCACACTATCTATCCAGTCTATCTTCACACGACCACATCATTTACACTATTCACAATCACTGCCTTTACACAATACATAATAATCAGAAAGGCCGTAGAATATACAACATTTCGGGGTCACTTTTTTTTTTATCTGGCTTAAGTTCACCATCCTTTTTACATGGCCAAACCTTCTTAATAACCGCGAGCCGAAGAGTTCCTTCTATACCCTCATTCAAGATTTCATCATTCGTTATATCCATCATGCTCACACTACACACTAAGAATAAGAGATAGATAGATAAAGAGAGAGAGAGAGAGAGAGAGAGAGAGAGAGAGAGAGAGAGAGAGAGAGAGAGAGAGAGAGAGAGAGAGAGAGAGAGAGAGAGAGGGGAGAGACAGAGAGAGAGAGAGAGAGAGAGAGAGAGAGAGAGAGAGAGACAGACAGACAGACAGACAGAGACAGAGACAGAGAGACAGAGAGAGAGAGAGAGAGAGAGAGAGAGAGAGAGAGAGAGAGAGAGAGAGAGAGAGAGAGAGAGAGAGAGAGAGAGAGAGAGAGAGAGAGAGAGAGAGAGAGAGAGAGAGAGAGAGAGAGGGGCTAAACGTTTCTGAGAGAGACAGAGAGAGAGAGAGAGAGAGAGAGAGAGAGAGAGAGAGAGGCTAAACGTACATTCAGAACACTATGAAAAATATGAGAAGTTTGCTTATAAAATTAGTTTAAGGTAAGTATTCAGTGCGTGTATATCTTCAGAGTGTGTACCCACCTACCTGTTTGTGGATGCTGGCCACCACACTTTGATCCTGGCCCGTGTGTGTGTGTGTGTGTGTGTGTGTGTGTTTGTGTGACACACACACCTAGCATCATTCCCATAATAACACACACACACACACACACACACACTGAAGTGTCCCTATTCGCAGATGATGTGAAGTTGATGAGAAGAATTAAATCGGATGAGGATGAGGCAGGACTGCGAAGAGACCTGGACAGGCTGGACATGTGGTCCAGAAACTGGCTTCTCGAATTCAACACTGCCAAATGCAAAGTCATGAAGATTGGGGAGGGGCAAAGAAGACCGCAGACAGAGTACAGGCTAGGTGGACAAAGACTACAAACCTCACTCAGGGAGAAAGACCTTGGGGTGACCATAACACCGAGCACATCACCGTAGGCACACATCAACCAAATAACTGCTGCAGCATACGGGCGCCTGGCAAACCTGAGAATAGCGTTCCCATACCTTAATAAGGAATCGTTCAAGACACTGTACACTGTGTTTGTTAGGCCCATACTGGAGTATGCAGCACCAGTCTGGAACCCACACCTGGTCAAGCACGTCAAGAAGTTAGAGAAAGTACAAAGGTTTGCAACATGGCTAGTTCCAGAGCTCAGAGGAATGTCGTACGAGGAAAGGTTGAGGGAAATCGGACTGACGACACTGGAAGACAGAAAGGTCAGGGGAGACATGATAACGACATACAAGATACTGCGGGGAATAGACAAGGTGGACAGAGACAGGATGTTCTAGAGATGGGACATAGAAACAAGGGGTCACAATTGGAAGCTGAAGACTCAGACGAGTCACAGGGACGTTAGGAAGTATTTCTTCAGTCATAGAGTCGTCAGGAAGTGGAATAGCCTAGCAAGTGAAGTATTGGAGGCAGGAACCATACATAATTTTAAGAAGAGGTATGACAAATCTCAGGAAGCAGAGAGGGAGAGGACCTAGTAGCGATCAGTGAAGAGGCGGGGCCAGGAGCTGAGTCTCGACCCCTGCAACCACAATTAGGTGAGTACAATTAGATGAGTACACACACACACACACACACTTCACAATTCCAGATCACTGACCGTCCTTCACCCTCGCCACACACACACACACACACACACACACACACACACACACACACACACACACATTACACACAAACTAACCCACGGTACCACAACACACCACTAACCACTAGAGAAGGAAGGAACTGTAAAACAGGAGAAGCCAGCTCAATGAGATAAAAAGAATAAGAAAATAATGGGAAGTAGGGACGAGAGACGGAAGACCCCAGACACACTGACCCACTACCTTCCATGTTTACACACGCCATTTTAACGGGAATTCTCCTCCCCTAAGTTAAACACACGATGTTCAGCACCAAATCTAGCAGGATTAGCTGCTGTGCTATGTTCAACAACTAGTCAATGTACTCTTGTTTTCGCCGTGATTATATCACATAAGGTAGAAATGCTAGGCTAGCATCCTAGACAAGATGCCACACTTGCTAGATTTAGGTCATGCTAATGTCTCTGACGTGAGGAATTTCCCAGCTATGTGTCAGCATAATGAATGGTATATTGTCTTTCTGTTGTGTTCTTCACGCTGTTTCTTGCTCTAGTTATTGTACGGGAGTGTGTGTGTTTTTCGTGTCATGTTGTGGTTATAACTTTCATTTCTTAAGAAGATAGGAGCAACTCCTCACTTGCCACCACCTGCTCGACCTCCTTATTCCTGGTTTCATTTTTAGCTTATTCTCCTGCTCTCTCTGCTTCTCTCACTCCATGGATTCAACACGGGATACATTAGCACTATACCAGAGCCACCAGGTAATCATAACATTGCCTGTGTGTCTGATAATGATCATTTATTAACGTGGTTTCCATGGTTAATATTAGGGAAGACAGACCAACATGGCGCTTGTGGCATCTTCGGCAAGTAACGGGACCTCAACGAGGCGGCTTTCTCCGTTATTTCTCCCACAGCCTTTCATTCCTCCTCTAAATATTTTATTATATGTGTTTTTTGGGCTGATCCTCTTTTCATTTTCGCACTAATACCCAGAATAACTGTCCCTTTTCAGGCAGTATAGACGGTTGGCAGAAGAACTGACGTGGGCTGTTGGATGCTGAAGAACTGTAAGCTAGAAGTATGGGCACGTCTCTCTAAGCTTACACCTGCTACCCCTGATTGCATAGCAGTAAATAGGTACCTGGGTGTTAGGTGACTTGTGGGTCACGTCCTCAGGAGTGCTCAGACGCTTACCTATGACAACCTCGAAAGAAATAAAGCCAAGGATTTGAATTTCTAGTGGGAGTAAGTCACTTTGTCTGACTTTTTTGGGGATATTTTGGTAATTTACACACGTTAAAGTATTGTACTTATGTGTACCTCGGTAAATTTACTTACTTAGGACCCCGTTGGAAATAGGACCCCACTGGAAATAAATAGGACCCCAGTGGAAATAAATAAGACCCCAGTGGATTATTATTATAATCAAAGGGGAAGCGCTAAACCCGTAGGATTATACAGCGCCCGGGGGGGGGGGATGTGGAAGGCATTCAGGCTTAATTCGGGGAACTGGAGCACAGTTCCAATTCCCTAAATCAAGAGCCCCTCACCAACATCAAGGAACCTTCCATGAGGGGAGACCCCAGTGGAAATAAGTCACTTGGATTGACTTTTTTGTAGTTATCTTGGTGGGTAATTGACACTATGTATGATAACTGTACTATTGTGTACTTGTGCCTCAATAAACTTATATTCAGAAGCAACGGGAGGCGATCAGATCCAGTCTGTTTAAGAAAACAACACCAGTTACCAGGATCAATTATTATTATTATTATTATTATCAAAAAGAAGCGCTAAGCCACAAGGGCTATACAGCATCAGGATCAAGAGCCCCTCCCCAGCATGAAGGCACTTATAAGGTCATGTATAAAAGTTACTGACAACTGCCACAAGAACTCAAATTATTATTATAATCAAGGGGAAGCACTAAACCCGGAGGATTATACAGCCCAAGAGCTCAAAATAGCATTAACGTATATTGATGTTATGTTATGTCCATCTGACCCAGGATAACACCCCTCCCCCCAAAAAAATCTTCATGCCCTTAATTTCTCTTTGGTGTCCTTGATATATTGTAAAAAAATAAGCTTACCAAGAAAAGGCCAAGTCCTGGGATCAAGAGCCCTTGAATGGCACCCAGTAGAGGCTTTAACCCCCCGTAGGGGTGAATGATAGGCCTATCAAGATCCTATTCAGGGGAAAGGGGTAAATCAAGGCCAAGTCCTGGAATCAAGAGCCCACAAGTGGCACCCAATAGACAGGCTTTAACCCCCTCCGTGGGAGCATACAGTTGAGGGGTGAATGATAGGCCTATCAAGATCCTATTCAAAGAAAAGGAGGAAATCAAGGTCGTTTTAGAATCAAGACCCCCTGAGAGGTGTCCAGGAGGCCGAGGTATGTCAAGAATCCACAGGTCAGGTTCCCAAAGTACGAGGTCAGGCAGGCGACCTCCTTCTCTGTTTTCTTAATTATTATGTATAGAGAGGAGTGCTAAGCCCATAAGGGGTAGGGGGAGTAAGAGGGCACTTTGGGGAGAAGGGAAGGCAGTCGGGTTTGATGCGAGGGAGAGGAGTGGCATCAAGGTAGTTCCTGTCACTGGCATCATGGTAGATCCTGTCACTGGCATCAAGGTAGATCCTGTCACTAGAATCAAGGTAGATCTTGTCACCAGCATCAAGGTACATCCTGTCACTAAA
Source organism: Cherax quadricarinatus (assembly GCF_038502225.1). NCBI lineage: Eukaryota > Metazoa > Arthropoda > Malacostraca > Decapoda > Parastacidae > Cherax > Cherax quadricarinatus. Next base: position 6,199,932 of record NC_091353.1, read on the forward strand.
ATCAAGGTACATCCTATCAGTCATCAAGGTACCTGTCACTAGAATCAGGATAGATCTTGTCATCAAGGTACATCCTATCACTGGCATCGATACATCCTGTCACTGCCATCAAGGTACATCCTGTCACTAGAATCAAGATAGATCTTGTCACCAGCATCAAGGTACATCCTGTCACTAGAATCAAGGTAGATCTTGTCATCAGCATCAAGGTACATCCTATCACTAGAATCAAGGTAGATCCTGTCACCAACATAAAGGTACATCCTGTCACTAGAATCAAGGTAGATTTTGTCACCAGCATCAAGGTACATCCTGCTGTCCCTGTTCACCTAACAGTAAGTAGGTACCTGATTGTTGACTGGTGTGACAACACCTCTGAGTGGTGTCACTTCAGCATTTAACATTTAGCATACGTTTTTCTTGCCTTATCTTCCTGTTCCTCTGAAGATGTGCACTTAAGTACATAAAAGCATTCTGATTTCATTTCCTATTTCCACCGTGGTATTTTTTTATATATGTATTTGGAATCACATGTCTTATTGCAATCGCTTCCATGGTAGGTAAATCATACAAAACTATTGTTTCTGTTGTATATTTTAATTTCCCGTGATCACGGGTAGTTTTTATGTGTAATGTGTTTCCTTCCAACAATGAGGGAGACTCCAGTGGCAGTGTGGTAAGCAAAGCCAGGTTAAGAAATTATCCCTGTTGTGAACTGGGCTGCGAGGGCACTGACTCCTCGGAATACCCTCCAGGTATACACCCTCCAGGTATACACCTTCCAGGTATACACCCTCCAAGTATACTTCTGTCACAAAAACTGGGGATATTCTACACTTGCAATCTCAAACTAAAAGATGGACATAAAATACAGATACACACAATCCTACTCTGGTAAATATCAATAAATAAATATCTACAAATCCCAAATTTTGTCTTTTACTGAACGATGTAAAATAAAGCTCAACACTGAACTTCATTGAAAAAAATATTTACCCATCAAGTATACATTCCAGAATAAAATAAAGGAAGGTAAACTCAATAAATGGAAAGTCTAATACCATAATTTTTAAAGAGGTTGATGGGTGAGCCATGGAAGGCCTTGGACAGATGACCAAAAACTCCAACTGTGGGTCATCATATGACTAAAACCCGTGCCAGGAAACACTTGTCCTGTTTCCTGACAAATCTTATCTAACCTAACCTGAAGGCCAGCGTCAGGAAAGACTTGTCCTGTTTCCTGACAAATCTTATCTAACCTAACCTGAAGGCCAGCGTCAGGAAAGACTTGTCCTGTTTCCTGACAAATCTTATCTAACCTAACCTGAAGGCCAGCATCAGGAAAGACTTGTCCTGTTTCCTGACAAATCTTATCTAACCTAACCTGAAGGCCAGCGTCAGGAAAGACTTGTCCTGTTTCCTGATAAATCTTATCTAACCTAACCTGAAGGCCAGCGTCAGGAAAGACTTGTCCTGTTTCCTGACAAATCTTATCTAACCTAACCTGAAGGCCAGCATCAGGAAAGACTTGTCCTGTTTCCTGACAAATCTTATCTAACCTAACCTGAAGGCCAGCGTCAGGAAAGACTTGTCCTGTTTCCTGATAAATCTTATCTAACCTAACCTGAAGGCCAGCGTCAGGAAAGACTTGTCCTGTTTCCTGACAAATCTTATCTAACCTAACCTGAAGTCCAGCGTCAGGAAAGACTTGTCCTGTTTCCTGACAAATCTTATCTAACCTAACCTGAAGACCAGCGTCAGGAAAGACTTGTCCTGTTTCCTGACAAATCTTATCTAACCTAACCTGAAGGCCAGCGTCAGGAAAGACTTGTCCTGTTTCCTGACAAATCTTATCTAACCTAACCTGAAGGCCAGCGTCAGGAAACACTTGTCCTGTTTCCTGACAAATCTTATCTAACCTAACCTGAAGACCAGCGTCAGGAAAGACTTGTCCTGTTTCCTGACAAATCTTATCTAACCTAACCTGAAGGCCAGCGTCAGGAAAGACTTGTCCTGTTTCCTGACAAACCATACCTAACTTAACCTAAAAAGAAGGTAGTAATTACTTTTAATAACATAATTAAAGGGTAAATACCCAGTAACATATCACTGGTAATAATGACCGTGAGAAAGACACCGGGTTGTACAGTGGACTAAGGACGGAATTTATATCACAGAAGGGTATAACAATTCTCAGTAAGATCATTAATGATGAGATTCTCCTCTAAAGGAATTTCCTTTAATAAAGTATTAAGAAAATCAGGGAAATAAATTAAAAATAAAGTCAAAATGCCATGCCTGGAAAATTCACCAAAAACCAGCACTTAGAAGAGGAACCCCAGATGATGTTTCAGTGGATCCTAAACCACTGTCATGTCACCCTGAGGTATATAAAGTAAAGAAGGCTTGAGACTGTCCAAAAAAAGATCCAGAAATTCCTCCTCTAAGTGCAAGTTTTTGGCAAAAAATTCATTGTGTGTTAATGTTGGTAGAATTATCAACAATATGTTAGGTAAAAGGACACAAGTGCAACTAATGTGACATTTTGTGACAACGTTTTGCTCTCCAGGAGCTTTGTCAAGCAGTAACGGCTTGATAGAGTGAAAGGCTGCCACAACAAAATGTCACATTAGTTACATTTGTGTCCTTTTACCTAACAAGATTCATTATTCCTTAAATGCAAATTAACATAAATGAGCTTCTGTTACAAATGATGTGACTGTAAGAAAAAAAATACCCCCAAAACATTTCACAAAGAGAAAATCATGTAAAAAAATAAAGATGCAAGACAAACTGAACAATGCAAGAGACTTCTGCCTCCTCGGTTAGCAAATTTAGACACCGGTGAAACAAGTCTGTTTAATATCAAATTTATCCACTGAATTTAGACTCATCAACCAGCTAAAATACAAATTCACTTTTAAAACATGGTATCCAGCACTGCCTGACTTAAAAACTGCTCGAGTCTCTCAGCCTGGAAGGACTGATTACCTCAAACTCCTCTAATTACACCATACTTCACTGTACTGGACTGATGAAGCCACTGTCGGGGCAAAACGTTTCCTTGATAAAGATTCCAAAATATTGCAAGTGTCTCATTCTTCAAATTGTCAGTTTTCTAAACCATTTATCACTCTAAATATATAGTAAACCAACCATTTTAAAGTTGTTTAATAACACACATCACTTCTTGCCACTTATAAAAATATGGTGAAAAAACTTGCATACTAATGCTTATAACCACTACAATATACACAATACCAGACATGAACTTTATATATATATTTTTTTTAACACACCGGCCACCTCCCACTGAGGAAGGGTGACTCAAAATAAGACGAAAACTTTTCTTCTTTTTACATTTAGTAATTTATACAGGAGAAGGGGTTACTAGCCCCTTGCTCCTGGTATTTTAGTCACCTCTTATGACACGCATTTCTTATGGAGGAAGAATTCTATTCCACTTCCCCATGGAATCCAAATTATGTATACAGAAAGTCCCTGATTTACAAAGACATTGATTATTATTATTATTATAATCAAAAAGAAGCGCTAAGCCACAAGGGCTATACAGCGCTGCAGGGTAGGGAAGGAAGCGAGGGTATTAGATGGCAGAAGGGAGGAGGGATGACCAGTAGGTTACAGAAAACAGCGGGGCAGGGGATAGTACGGGGGTAGAGGGTAGCAAGAGATTGAAGTAGAAAGGGCTGAAGGTATCAGAATTTGTGAAGTAAGTCAGCTGTTGTCAAAAAGTCAATGAGAGAGTCCGGATGAAAGGTGGGTCCATCAGCGAGAAGGGAAGGTAAAGAGAGAGCAGCGGAGCGAAGACGACGACAGAGGTAAATTCTGCATGCTCGTTGATAAAGTGGGCAGTCCAACAGAATGTGGCTGACTGATAATGGAGCTTGGCAATTCTCACAGAGAGGAGCAGGGCGCCTCTCCATGAGATATCCATGAGTAAGACGAGTATGGCCAATGTGAAGACGGGAGAGAGTAGTCTCCCAACCTCGACACTGGTGATTAGAAGACGGCCAGTAACCTATACTTGGTTTAATATACTGAAGTTTGTTGCCGAGCATAGTAGACCAACGGTGTTGCCAACGGGTGTGAAGGTGGGAAGATACTGCAGCAAAATAGTCCGTAAATGGAATACCTCTATATGAAACTGGTAGGTCATGTACTGCTGACCGCGCAGCAGTGTCTGCCTGTTCATTGTCCTGTACGTCAACATGACCAGGGACCCAACAAAAAAAAAAAAACAATATCTTTATGCTTGGTAAAGATGCGGCGTAGCCAAAGTTGGATACGGAGGACTAAGGGGTGAGGTGTATCAAATTTCTGTATAGCCTGTAAAGCACTAAGGGAGTCTGAGACAACCACAAATGATGACACAGGCATAGATGCAATACGGATAAGTGCTGCAAGGATGGCATACAATTCAGCAGTAAAAATACTAGCCGAAGATAGTAAATGCCCTCGTACGACACTGTCCGGAAACACTGCTGCGAATCCTGTGCCGTCAGAAGACGTAGAGCCATCTGTGTACACAGCAATGGCATGAGAATGAGAGTGAAAGTGGTCAAGAAAAAGAGAGCGGGAAGCGACCGTAGACAGTTGGGCTTTCGAGCAATGGAGAGAGAAAGAACAGACTCGAACAGCTGGAACTTCCCAGGGGGGGTAGGGAAAAGTGAAATGCTACATGAACATAGAAAGGTGGTAATTGAAGAGAAGACAAGAGCGAATGAAGGCGAAAAGAGAAGGGACGGAATAAACAGGGGCAGCGAACAAATAAAGAATGTCTACTAATATCAGTGACCATTCTATAAATGGAAGGATTGCGGAGATCATGAGAGCGTACATAGTAGCGAAGGCAACGGGTATCACGGCGATCGGATAAGGATGGAACGTTCGCTTATGCATAGAGGCTCTCGACAGGGGAAGAGCGAAAAGCACCAAGGCATAAACGTAATCCTTGGTGATGAATGGGGTTAAGGCTAGAGAGAGTAGCAGGAGATGCCGCTGAATAGATCTGGTCACCATAATCAAGTTTCGATAAAATAAGGGTGGAATGTAGGCGAAGGAGGGTTCGACAATCAGCTCCCCATGAAAGATGAGCAAGGGTTTTAAGAAGGTTCAGCCGGCTGTGACAAGTTGCCTTCAGAGAGGTAACGTGAGGTTTCCAGGATAACCTACGATCAAAGAGGAGGCCCAGAAACTTGACTGTATCACGTTCAGGGATACGGGAGCCACAGAGGTACAAAGGATGATCGGAGATGACAGAGCGTCTAGTGAAAGTAATTTGGTGGGTTTTAGTGCTGGAAAATTTAAACCCACATGTGGTGGCCCAATTGGAAACACGGTCGACTGCATGCTGGAGAGAAACTGTAATGAGGTGACAGTCAGCGCCTGCACAGGCAATAGCGAAGTCATCAACATAGAGTGATGACCAAATATTTGATGGAAGACTAGAGGCCAAATCATTAATAGCAAGGAGAAAAAGTGTTGTGCTCAGAACACATCCCTGGGGGACACCTTCAGCTTGGATAAAGTCCGGGGAGAGCACATTATTAACCCGAACACGGAAATGCCTGTCAGTTAAAAAGTTCTTAAGGAAGAATGGTAGATTGCCTCGAAGGCCTAAGGAGTGGGCTTGGGCTAAAATATTATACCTCCAAGTTGTGTCATATGCCTTCTCAAGGTCAAAAAATATGGCAATAACTGAGTGGTTATTCGCAAAGGCATTACGAACATATGTATCCAAGCGTAGTAAGGGGTCTATGGTAGAACGTCCCTTACAAAAGCCATATTGACGAGTGGAGAGACTGTTGTGTGTCTTTAAATACCACACTAAACGTCTATTTACAGTGGACCCCCGGTTAACGATATTTTTTCATTCCAGAAGTATGTTCAGGTGCCAGTACTGACCGAATTTGTTCCCATAAGGAATATTGTGAAGTAGATTAGTCCATTTCAGACCCCCAAACATACACGTACAAACGCACTAACATAAATACACTTACATAATTGGTCGCATTCGGAGGTGATCGTTATGCGGGGGTCCACTGTACTAGGCGTTCCATCACTTTGCAAACTGCACTGGTAAGAGCAATGGGACGATAGTGGGAGGTTTCATGTCCCGTAGTGCCTGGTTTGCGGAAAGGGAGAACAATGGCGGATTTCCACAGCTGTGGAAGAACTCCTTGTGACCAAATAAGATTGTAAAGGCGTAATAGGACTGCAAGGGCTGACTGATGTAAATGTTGTAGCATACGAATATGAATGTCGTCGGGCCCAGCTGCCGATGATCGGCAAGCTGAGTGTTGCCTCCAGCTCTTGAAGTGTAAAAGGCACATTATACTGTTCTTCTCTGAGAGAAGAAAAGTCCAAGGGTGCTAACTCTCTGGCAGACTTTGAGGAAAGAAATGAGGGGCATAGATGGAGTCCCTGAGAAATACGGACCAGATGATTGCCAATATCATTGGCAACATCTAGTGGGTTTGCTATATCAACACCGGCAACCGGCAGAACAGGAGCCGGGTCAGGAGAATATTTACCACTCAGTTTTTGTACTTTTTCCCAGACTACACTCATAGAGGAAGCAGAGGTGATGGTGGAGACATAATCTCGCCAGCAAGTGCGTTTAGCGTCACGGATGACACGGCGAGCGATCGCACGCTTCTGCTTAAAATCAAGAAGTCTCTCTGTGGTTCTATTGTACCAGTACCTGCCCCATGCAGCGCGTTTCAAACGTACTGCACGAGCACAAGCAGGAGACCACCAAGGCACGCATTTCTGAGAATGCCTGCCCGAAGTTTGGGGTATAGAATGAGAAGCTGCGGTTAAAACGGAGGACGAGAAGAGGTGTAAAAGCTCATCGATGGAGGACGAAGAAGGAACCTCTCTAAAAACAGTTAGGTGTGAGTAAAGGTTCCAATTTGCCTGATCAAACTGCCAGCGTGGGATGCGAAGAGGTGGTGAATATGAAGGGGAAGTAAGAATGATTGGGAAATGATCGCTGTCATGTAAGTCCGGGAGAACAGACCAAGTGAAGTCTAATGCGGCGGAGGAAGAGCAGACTGAGAGATCGATGCAAGAGAGAGTGCGAGTCCGAGGATCAAAATGGGTGTGAGTACCTGTATTTAAAACATGGAGGGGGTGGGTGGCAAGAAAAGCCTCTAACTGAATGCCACGGGAATCACAGTGTGACCCCCCCCCAGAGGAAATGGTGGGCATTAAAATCACCAAGTAACAGAATCGGTGGCAGTAATGATGAAACAAGAAAGGCAATATCCGGAATAGATAATGCCCGAGAAGGAGAGAGATATAAAGAACAGAGCGTATACCACCTATGCAAGTGGATACGGGCTGCTGTGTAATGCAGCAAAGTATGAACAAATAGCTGATGGTACGGAATATCAGTGCGTAGAAGAAGGGCACTTTCATTAAAGGTCCCATCAGGAAAAGGATCTGAAGAATACAATAAATTATAGCCTGAGATGGGAGAGATAACAGCAGAGTGTATTTTGGTTCCTGTAAGCAAACACCAACAGGGGAAAACTGGGAGAGTAACATTTGAAGCTCACCCCGATTACCCCTGAGGCCGCGTATATTCCACTGTAAATAGGCCATGATTGGTAATGATAAAGATACCTGAAATCCGCAGGTAAGGGTTCCTACGGACTAGAGGGGTTGGAAAAGTCCACATGCGGAGGCAGTGGAAAACGTTCAAGCAGTGAAGGAACGGTGCGCTGTGAAGAAAGGAGTTGCGCAGATGGAGCAGAGGAGAGAGAAGGAACGGAGGATGGATCAGTGTCCATTGATGGTTTGGTCTCTGCAATATATTCAGAGATTGCTTCAAGTGTTTTGGAATTCAGAGACGTCGTATGGGAGACAATATTGGAAATGGTAGGGGGAGGATGAGTAAAGATTGGAACTGTATTGGATTCTACCAAGGTAGGGGGGGGCGAAAGGGTGGAGGGAACTGGAGAAGCATGGAAGGGGACAGAAGAGGTAGAAACCTGGGAGGTGGCAGAAGAGGAAGAAACTTGGGAGGGAACAGGGGAGGGAGGTACAGTACGAGGAGGAGGGTGAACCTCTACACTTGTAACAGAGCCAGTGAGAGGGGGAGAACCAGGTACAGAGACAGGGAAGGTAAAATGAGGAGGTGGAAGATGGGTAGGAGGTGTTAACGGACCTTTTTTTGACTTTTGAGAAGTAGAGGGACGATTGGGAGGAGGTGTCACACGAGATCTCGTCGTTACTGAGGCTTGTGAGAGAGAACACGAAGAAGCGAGATCAGACTGAGGCGTTGAAGTAGGGACGTCTGAGCCGAGGACAGCAAAAGAATTAGATACAGGAGTGACTATGGGAGAGGTAACCACAGAGGTGGGTGCAGAAGATGGGATACCAGAAATGGGGGGACGTTTTGAAACAAGGGAATAAGAAACACAAGGTAGTCTCCCTTGGAGGCGGAGATGAGAAACTGCCATGGCATAAGGGAGACCTTCTGCCTCTTTGAGGTAACGGATTTCCCGCTCGTTTAAGTAGACTTAACAACGGCGAGAGTACGAAGGGTGAGCCTCATGACAATTAAGGCAAGAGGGAGGTTGATTGCAAGACGTATTAGAATGGTCATCGGCACCACAGACTGGGCATTCGGCGATAGATCTGCAATATTTCGCTGGATGGCCAAATCGCCAGCAATTTCTACACTGTTGCGGTGTAGGGATCACCTTTTGAACTTGTAACCGATGTCCTGCTACATAAACTGAGGATGGGAGTTCACGGCTGTCAAAAGTTAAACGAGCCACATTGCTAGGGTATCGTCTCCGCCCGCGGGCAGGAAGAACGTAAGTGTCTACCTTGAGGATTGGGAGATCTTGGAGTTCCAGCTGTTCAAGAATGTCAGTGCCACATGTCTGGAAACTTTGTTGAACTATGGTATGGGGAAGAATGACGGTACCACTACAAGAATTGAGGGAATGATGTTTTTCAATAGTGCAGGAACAGTATCGATATGGGAAAGATGAGAAAGCTCATGAGCCTGGGTAGCATTCTGTACGGTGATGATGCACGTACCGCTCTTAAGAGCATGAAAAGAAATATCTTTACCAACATGGCGTAGGAGTGCCTTGCCAATACTGTGGTCAGAAAGATAGGCAGTAGAGGAAGTCGGTTGTAAAGTGAAGAATTTAGTCCATTGTGCAGTCTGAAACCGAGCGTGGAAAGGTAGTGAAGGACGTGTCGATCTTTTCTGAGAAGAACGAGAAGGTGGAGAAGTATCATCAGCAGGTAATTGTCGTTGGCGTTTAGGCGTGGGACCAGAGTTGGTCCGACGTGGAACGGGTCGGTGATTCGAAAATTGCCGCACCGTAGAGGGAGAGGCCGGAAGCATAGTCAGAGGAGAGCGAAGGTCAGATAAATTGAAGGAGTCAGTCGAGGCCTCAGTACCTGAAGCGGGTGAGGAAACAGCACCGGCAAGAGGTACAGAGGCATGAGGAGTGTCCGAAGAGTGGTCCAAAGACGAGGCGGGGTCAGAATGGGGTGCGGTATCAAGAAGGGGCCCGGACTAGGGCTGCCATGGTTAGGTTACTTCTTTCTTTTTGTTTTTAAGAAAAAAAAGAAAGAAGAAAAGAAAATAAAAATAAAAAAAAGAATAAAAAAAGGGTGGACCGGGGAGGGATAGTTCCTAGGAGGGCCAGAAATCTCCCTCCGCGCCCAACAGGACCTCAGCACCGCAAGTAGCGCAGATGCAGCATGGAACCCGTGCCATACCCTACCCATTATGCCAGTAAACCGGCAATCCAGGATAGCAACCTCACATCTGCCGAGCTACCTCGGTGGACAAGAGAAAGGGCGGCCGGAAATCCACCACAAAGCATACCTCCTTCGGCCACCACCCCCGGAATCTGAAAGGTGGCTTCCAGAGATACACCTGTCGCCTGAGAGACACCCAAAGCCACCCTCCGGGATACCGGAGAGGGATCGGGACATCCCCAGGCAATCCAGATTCCACTGCAAACTACGCCACCACCAAGAACCTCAACGGAATGGGATGGACCCCGGTACCCTTTCCCCTACCTAGGAACTAGCATGCCTGTGGAGAAAAAAAAAAAAAAAAAAAAAAAAAAAAAACCAACGGCCAAAAAGGAAGGGCAAAAGGGAGGGGTGGGGAGGAGGAGGAGGAAAGGAAAAAGGGGAGGATGGGATAGGGAATGGGGGATTGGGGGGTAATTAGGTTTGGTCTGAGGAAGGAGTCCAGCAGGTCTAATTCCTCAGACCAAGAGCCTCTTCACCACACCAAGGAGCCCCCCTTGAAGAGGACAAAGACATTGAGAATCCTCTGTATTGTGATTATTATTATGTTATTACTGGGTATATTATTATTATACACAATACGAAAGGTCCCAAACGTGTTCGTAAGTTGAAGATTTCCAGTACATGTATTATGAACATAAACCATACCCCCGGCCGGGATTGAACCCGCGGTCATAGAGTCTCAAAACTCCAGCCCGTCGCGTTAGCCACTCATAGAGTCTCAAAACTCCAGCCCGTCGCGTCGCGACGGGCTGGAGTTTTGAGACTCTATGACCGCGGGTTCAATCCCGGCCGGGGGTATGGTTTATTTGCAATCGTGTCATTACGATTTCTCGAGTCATTATGAACATTATGTATGGTATAGGAGGTAGGTTACTAAAAGCAGTGAAGAGTTTTTACGAGGATAGTGAGGCTCAAGTTAGAGTAGGTAGGAAAGAGGGAGATTATTTCCCAGTAAAAGTAGGCCTTAGACAAGGATGTGTGATGTCACCAGGGCCGGATTACCACATAGGCAAACTAGGCATTTGCCTAGGGCCCCGCGCATCCAAGACTGCGCACATGGTGCAAGTGCAAAGGGGTCCCTACCTAAAAAGTTCAAGTGTTTGGAGAATAAAATTGATTTTTAAAAATTAATCAAAACAAAAATAATGAAATAAAATAAAATAAAAATAAATAAACCTAACCATAGATGGCAACACTCAACACGCCTTTGTTTACATCAGAACAGCTGTGTTTTCCCGCTAATGGGCGAGTATGGGAGATTCCTCTCCAATTTTCTGACAGCTACATACTTCGTCATTCTGGATTCACTGATTACAGAATTTGTGAAAAGAAAAGAAATCTACCAGAATCTCAATGACAAGTTTGGATTTCTGTTCAAAATTACTACTATGCCAGATGCAGAATTGAGAGAAGCTGTATTAAAGTTGCAACAACACCTTTCAGCAGATGTTCAGGACACATTTGTTGAAGAAATAGTTTATTTTTCTGGGTATATGAATCAGATTAAAGCTCCACCTGAAAAATGTGCGCCCTCAGCTGCTTTGAAACATTTAAGAAATGCAGGTATCTCAGAAACCTTCCCTAATGTTGACAGAGTGTATCGCCTTTACCTAACACTTCCAGCTACTAACTGTGAAGGAGAACGTCCATTTTCTGTTTTGAAAAGAGTGAAAAACCAGCTCCGTTCAACAATGAGCCAAGACAAATTGTGTAACCTAGCCTTGTTGACCATTGAGTCTGATCTAACAAGAAATATTGATTTTCAGAATATAATTGATGATTTTGCCAATATGAAATCCAGAAAAAAGTTTATTTAAGAAGTGCCTGTGAATATAAACAATTCTTTACTTTCTTGAGTTTATATGATTTGATAGTGTTATGCATGATGCAATGATAACAATAATGGTCAGTGATTTATAAAGGGAATAATAGTGCTGTAGTGGTTATGCTGAATATAATAGGTACATGATGTCACTACTTTAATAGCCTAATCTAGTAATACTATGCTGTCTTAAGTTTATTCTCTTTAAAATGCATGATTTAACAAGATAGTTATAATGGCTGTTGGTAAATGGTTTTGGTTGTCTTGATGTACTTTCCCTATTAAATTTAATCTAAATAGCCAGAATGTATTTAATTAGACCTTAAACAGGCTCACACCGACCCCCCCCCCCCCACCCCCAAGCTGGAAGGGGTCGCTTCACTTACCCGTAACTCAAAGGGGCCCCGCCAATCTGAATATCCTAGGGCCCGGAGACTTCTTAATCCGGCCCTGGATGTCATCATGGTTGTTCAATATATTTATAGATGGGGTTGTAAGAGAAGTAAATGCGAGGGTCTTGGCAAGAGGTGTGGAGTTAAAAGATAAAGAATCACACAAAGTGGGAGTTGTCACAGTTGCTCTTTGCTGATGACACTGTGCTCTTGGGTGATTCTGAAGTGAAGTTGCAGAGGTTGGTGGATGAATTTGGTAGGGTATGTAAAAGAAGAAAATTGAAAGTGAATACAGGAAAGAGTAAGGTTATGAGGATAACAAAAAGATTAGGTGATGAAAGATTGGATATCAGATTGGAGGGAGAGAGTATGGAGGAGGTAAATGTATTCAGATATTTGGGAGTGGACATGTCAGCGGATGGGTCTATGAAAGATGAGGTGAATCATAGAATTGATGAGGGGAAAAGGGTGAGCGGTGCACTTAGGAATCTGTGGAGACAAAGAACTTTGTCCTTGGAAGCAAAGAGGGGAATGTATGAGAGTATAGTTTTACCAACGCTCTTGTATGGGTGTGAAGCATGGGTGATGAATGTTGCAGCGAGGAGAAGGCTGGAGACAGTGGAGATGTCATGTCTGAGGGCAATGTGTGGTGTGAATATAATGCAGAAAATTCGTAGTTTGGAAGTTAGGAGGAGGTGCAGGATTGCCAAAACTGTTGTCCAGAGGGCTGAAGAGGGGTTGTTGAGGTGATTCGGACATGTAGAGAGAATGGAGCGAAACAGAATGACTCGAGAGTGTATCAGTCTGTAGTGGAAGGAAGGCGGGGTAGGGGTCGGCCTAGGAAAGGTTGGAGGGAGGGGGTAAAGGAGGTTTTGTGTGCAAGGGGCTTGGACTTCCAGCGGGCATGCATGAGCATGTTTGATAGGAGTGAATGGAGACAAGTGGTTTTTAATACTTGATGTGCTGTTGGAGTGTGAGCAAAGTAACATTTATGAAGGGATTCAGGGAAACTGGCAGGCCGGACTTGAATCCTAGAGATGCGAAGTACAGTGCCTGCACTCTGAAGGAGGGGTGTTAATGTTGCAGTTTAAAAACTGTAGTGTAAAGCACCCTTCTGGCAAGACAGTGATGAGTGAATGATGGTGAAAGTTTTTCTTTTTTGGGCCACCCTGCCTTGGTGGGAATCGGCCAGTGTGTTAATAAAAAATAATAATAACACAATTCAGGAGGTCTTCAATGTGTTTGTAAGTCAAGGATTTACTGAACACATATATATATATTATCCCATCGACGAGTGTCACAAGAGATGCCTCAGCGGGAGGAAGCCGGTGTGTTCAAAGAAAATCTTGTATGTTCTGCAGGTTTCCATCATTTTTTTGCAAATTCGTTATTATGCACTGCCCCATTTCTCTCAGCAATTCTCTATCTGCAATATACATTCACTATGTGATTGGTGCAGTTCACAAAGAGTACTGTAAAGTCTTATTATGTGGAATTAAGTGTTGATGTCTGGCTTAGTACAGCTGCCATGGTGTACAACACATGAACTGCAGAAAGTGAGAGACACCCGTACAAACGTAGATCTACGTTTATGTGCGTAGCGCTCCGACCTTTATTTTCTCCATTTGAAAGCACATAAAAAACTGTAGATCTACGTTCAGAGCGCTACGCATGTAAACGTAGATCTACGTTTGGACAGTTTAAGGGTTAATGAGAAAGTAGAAATTGCATGGTGCATAAGTACAGTGCCTGCACTCTGAAGGAGGACTAAAGGTGTAGGAAAACTCTCAAAACCAATCAAGAGTATATTAAAGGTATAAAAGAGGGGCAGGAAATGTTGCAGTTCAGGGGGATCATTTTAACTATGGTCTCATACTTAAAAATCAAGAACCATCAGAAAGAAGTTAATACGACACCATACACACCAATATCACTTTATAGAACTGCTAGTGACACAAGGGTACCACAAACATTCTCCTGTCCTGCCAAACACATCAATATACAGATGCTTCTTGCCATGTTGGCTGGCAAGACTTGCTGACAAATACATAAAAAACACTATATGGAGAGCAAAACTTTATTGGAAGGTGATTTTTCAATAAAGTTCAAATGTAAAACATCGTGTGAATAAAGGATCATTCTGCACATGCAACTGTGTTGCATTTCCAAAAGTTTGCAGCCAATGTAATTCCTTCCTCCTCATATAGTTACATTCTCAAAACGTGTGAAGTTTTAGTTCGTAAAACTTACTTTGTATCTATATATTAAAAACTATACGGTACCATGTCACTATTATGTTTATAAACTGATGCCATTTATAAGTATAATAAGTATAAGTATAGTATTAGCTATTAATAAAATCTGGTAACATTTGATACCATTGAACTGATGACCAAATTTATAATTCTTCTTCTTTCAACAAATCGGCTGTATCCCACTGAGGCAGGGTGGCCCAAAAAGAAAAACAGAAGTTTCTCTTTTTAAATTTAGTAATTTATACAGGAGAAGGGGTTTCTAGCCCCTTGCTCCTGGCATTTTAGTTGCCTCTTACAACACGCATGGCATACGGAGGAAAAATTCTGTTCCACTTCCCCATGGAGATAAAAGGAAAGAAACAAGAACAAGAAATAGAACTAGAAAGAAAATAGAAGAAAAACCAGAGGGGTGTGTATATATATGCTTGTACATGTATGTGTAGTGTGACCTAAGTGTAAGTAGAAGTAGCAAGACGTACCTGAAATCTTGCATGTTTATGAGACAGACAAAAGACACCAGCAATCCTACCACCATGTAAAACAATTACAGGCTTTCGTTTTACACTCATTTATAATTATGACTTAAATTATTCAGGTGAATCACTAAACCCATGTGGGTCATTCGAGACGTGACAGAGCCTTGATTCTCTGTCCGCCGAGTGCAAGACAGACACACTTCCTATGTGCACTTGCTGTGCTAAGATGTGACCAGGAAGTCCATCTCGCTGTGTAAGAAGTGACCAAGAAGTCCACCAGGTTACGAGTGCAGCTCACAAAGTCATGTCCATCTCCAGCTCCTCCATGATCTGGTCAGTAAAGTCAGTTGGGTTTTTCTTGTACTGGAAGGCAGCATCAATAGCATCCTTGAACAACTGTTGAAAACAAGGCTATCAGAATCAGTATATTCATACAAAAGAAAAAAAATAGCATAAGTGACAATAATTATAAAACCATGTACAGGAGGGCTCCACTTATACAGTAGATTAGGTTCCAGGCTACTGCTGTACAGGAGGGCCCCACTTATACAACAGGTTAAGTTCTGGGCTACTGTTATACAGGAGGGCCCCACTTATACAACAGGTTAAGTTCTGGGCTACTGTTATACAGGAGGGCCCCACTTATACAACAGGTTAAGTTCTGGGCTACTGTTATACAGGAGGGCCCCACTTATACAACAGGTTAAGTTCTGGGCTACTGCTGTACAGGAGGGCCCCACTTATACAACAGGTTAAGTTCTGGGCTACTACTGTACAGGAGAGCCCCACTTATACAACAGGTTAAGTTCTGGGCTACTACTGTACAGGAGAGCCCCACTTATACAACAGGTTAAGTTCTGGGCTACTACTGTACAGGAGAGCCCCACTTATACAACAGGTTAAGTTCTGGGCTACTACTGTACAGGAGAGCCCCACTTATACAACAGGTTAAGTTCTGGGCTACTACTGTACAGGAGAGCCCCACTTATACAACAGGTTAAGTTCTGGGCTACTACTGTACAGGAGAGCCCCACTTATACAACAGGTTAAGTTCTGGGCTACTACTGTACAGGAGAGCCCCACTTATACAACAGGTTAAGTTCTGGGCTACTACTGTACAGGAGAGCCCCACTTATACAACAGGTTAAGTTCTGGGCTACTACTGTACAGGAGAGCCCCACTTATACAACAGGTTAAGTTCTGGGCTACTACTGTACAGGAGAGCCCCACTTATACAACAGGTTAAGTTCTGGGCTACTACTGTACAGGAGGGCCCCACTTATACAACAGGTTAAGTTCTGGGCTACTGCTGTACAGGAGAGCCCCACTTATACAACAGGTTAAGTTCTGGGCTACTGCTGTACAGGAGAGCCCCACTTATACAACAGGTTAAGTTCTGGGCTACTGCTGTACAGGAGAGCCCCACTTATACAACAGGTTAAGTTCTGGGCTACTGTTGTACAGGAGAGCCCCACTTATACAACAGGTTAAGTTCTGGGCTACTGCTGTACAGGAGAGCCCCACTTATACAGCAAGTTAGGTTCCAAGCTACTACTGTAAGGCAAAAATTGCTGTAAAATGAAACATAGCCTTTTTTTTCACTTTCAAATGCATGTAAAAGCCTGATAACACACTTGCACTATCATGTATTAAGTGAGCAATAGAGCTAGGTCTAAAAACTATGTATACAGTACACACATTACTTGAAATATTTTCATCCATTAGCTTATGGTAAGTGGTGAATATATTTATTGTAGGAAGTCTGAATATATGAAGAATGGGTATAACTGAAAACCGCTGCATTAGTGAAATGCCATAAAGCAAAATGTTGTAAAGAGAGGCCCTCCTATATAGTGATTAGATAGCTAACCATAAGCTATAGATACATAAACTTGGAGATGGAAAGTACCGTGCCTGCACTCTAAAGGAGGGGTAGGGATACATGCAGTTTTGAACCACATATATCTCACTTTTTGGGTCACCCTATCTCGGTGGGAGATGGCCAATTTGTTAAAAAAAAAAAAAAAAAAAATGTATCATATTACTGATGCTACACAGCCTACTGGGCAGGCAAAATATTTTGGCAACACATACCCCTGAAGGGAGGTTCCTTAACGCTGGTGAGAGGCTCTTGATCTAGGGAACTGGATCCGTCCTCCAGTTCCCTGAATCGAGTGTAACTTCTATCCCCCCCTACATGCACTGTATAATCCTATGGGTTTAGTGCTCCCCCATGATTATAATAATGGCAACACATACCAAAGTATTACACATGTCTTATTCAACAAATCAAATACAGTACGCCCTCGACTTACAAACACACTGGGGGCTTCCTGAATTATGTATTATATAATATTACCTACGTAGTAGGTTGGTAGACAGCAACTGCACAGGGAGGTACTACCCTTCTGCCAATTGAGCGTAAAACGGAAACCTGTAATTGTTTTACATGATGGTAGGATTGCTGGTGTCTTTTTCTGTCTCATAAACATGCAAGATTTCACGTACGTCTTGCTACTTCTTACACTTAGGTCACACTACACATACATGTACAAGCGTATATATACATACCCCTCTGGGTTTTCTTCTATTTTCTTTCTAGTTCTTGTTCTTGTTTATTTCCTCTTATCTCCATGGGGAAGTGGAACAGAATTCTTCCTCCGTAGGCCATGCGTGTTGTAAGAGGCGACTAAAATGCCGGGAGCAAGGGGCTAGTAACCCCTTCTCCTGTATATATTACTAAATTTGAAAGGAGTAACTTTGGTTTTTTTCTTTTGGGCCACCCCGCCTCAGTGGGATACGGCCGGTGTGTTGAAAGAAAGAAAGAATATATATATATATACACACCTCTCTGGGTTTTCTTCTATTTTCTTACTAGTTCTTGTTCTTGTTTATTTCTTGTTATCTCCATGGGGAAGTGGATCAGAATTCTTCCTCCGTAAGCCACTAAAATGCTGGGAGCAAGGGGCTAGTAACCCCTTCTGTATATATTACTAAATGTAAAAGGAGAAACTTTCATTTTTTCTTTTGGGCCACCCCATCTCAGTGGGATACGGCCGATGTGTTGAAAGAAAGAATAATATTATACACAATACAGAAGATTCTGAACATGTTTATAAGTTAAGGACTTACTGTACATCCCTACATCACACACAAACACAGAGACCTGAACCCACCTTCACAACATTGGTGCCGTTGGATGCTGACACATAGTACATGGGGATGTTGTTCTTCTCTGGAAAAGCAAAGGCCTTCCCAGCAATATCTTCATTTTCTGAAATACAAGATCACTTGGGTTACTCTGAATACCTAACTACTGGAGGTATTTACTGCAAGATCCATAAGACCATTCTTATATGACTAAGAACTTAATTCTAATTCTGGAAATAGCCAAAACATTTTTGGCCATAAAATTAAAAATTAATGATCACCATTTGTCAACTTTCATTTCATTCTTTGATCAATAAATTTCAGTTATCCCTTTGATCAATAAATTTAGCATAGTAACAAATCAGTAAAGTCACATGAAAAGAAGTTTATTGGGTACTGCACATCAGTTAATAATGGCATACACCAATCACAAAAAAAGGTAAAAAAAAAAAAAAATCCCATGAGAGAAAGACTACTTAACAGTAACTTTAGTAAAGTTGTTATCATTCTAGATTAAGTCTTTTAATAATTAATACTATTATATAGGCTAGATTAAGTCTCTTAATAATTAAACACTATTGTACAGGTGCTCCACTTCGTACGATGGAGTTACGTTCTGTAGAAAAACCCATTGTAAGTTGAAAATACTCTAAGTCGAAAATGAATGTATGATAAATAAGTATATAAATAACTGTCACTGACTAGATAAATAAATAAATAATTACTGTAAGTAAATGCCAGTAGTGAAAATTAAATAAATGAATACAGGTTTATTCAGTCAATAAATGTGCAGTACTGTACTGTACAGCATCGCTATCGCACCATCGTAAAGTCCAAATATCGTAAATCAAACCAATGTAAAGCGAGGAGCATGTGTATAGGCTAGGTTAAGTCTTTTAATAATTAATATTATTTTTTTTAAAACATCGGCCATTTCCCATCAAGGCAGGGTGGCGCGAAAAAGAAAACCTTTCATAATCATTCACTCCATCACTGTCTTGCCAGAGGTGTGCTTACACTACAGTTATAAAACTGCAGCATTAGCACCCCTCCTTCAAAGTGCAGACACTGTACTTCCCATCTCCAGGAATCAAGTCCAGCCTGCCAGTTTCCCTGAATCCCTTCATAAATGTTACCTTGCTTACACTCCAACAGCATGTCAAGTCCTAAAAACCATCTGTCTTCATTTGCTCCTATCTAACATGCTCACGCACGCTTGCTGGAGGTTCAAGCCCCTCACACACAAAACCTCCTTTATCCCCTGCCTCCAACCTTTCCTAGGCCAACCTCTACCCCGTCTTCCCTTTGCTACAGATTTATACACTCTCGAAGTCATTCTATTTCATTCCATCATCTCTATAGGCTAGATTAAGTCTTAAAAATTAACAATACAGTGGACCCTCAACCAGCGATATTAATCCATTCCTGAGAGCTCATCGTTAATCGAAATAATCGTTAGTCAAGTTAATTTTCCCCATAAGAAATAATGGAAATCAAATTAATGGGTGCAAGACACCCCAAAGTATGAAAAAAAAATTTTACCACATGAAATATTAATTTTAATACACACAAACTGAATTAGACATGCACAGTTACATGACACTTACCTTTATTGAAGATCTGGTGATGATTGATGGGATGGGAGGAGGGGAGACCGTTGATCTTGTTAGTGTTTAGAAGGTAAATCCCCTTCCATTAGCACTTGAGGTAGCAAGTCTTTTTCTGGGGTTACTTCCCTTGTTCTTTTAATGCCACTAGGACCAGCTTCAGAGTCACTGGACTTCTGTCGCACAACATATCTGTCCATAGAGGCCTGTACCTCTCATTCCTTTATCCTAAAGTGTTTCACAACATTGTCAGTGTAATAGTCACCAGCACGGCTTGCAATAGCTGTGCGAGGCTCATTTTCATCAAAAAAGGTTTGCACTTTAAGCCACATTGCACACATTTCCTTAATCTTTGAAGTAGGCAACTTCTTCAATTTCTCTCTCCCCTCCTCCGAAGCAGTTTCCTCAGGTGTGGCCTCTTACTATTGAAGATGATCTAGCAGCTCATCAGTGGTTTGTTCTTCATTGTCCTCCTCTACCAACTCTTCCACATCCTCCCCACTAGCCTCACCAATATGAGCACTAGTTCCAGGCATTTTTTCCTGTTCACCTGGGTGTTAGTCAACTGTTGTGGGTCGCATCCTGGGGGACAAGATTAAGGACCCCCAATGGAAATAAGTTAGTCAGTCCTCGATGATGCACTGACTTTCTTGGGTTATCCTGGGTGGCTAACCCTCCGGGGTTAATTGTTTCTCGGTAATTGTTTCACGTTAAGCCACACCAACAACACTCTCTTCACATCTTCGAGTAATACAGCTGATGGTGGTGCAGCAACAACAGCAGCTGACTGTGGTGCAGCAGCAGCTGCACCTTTGGCAAGAACAGCTTCCTTGATTGCCGTTTTCTTACCCACAATAGTAGCAATGGTTGCTTGGGGTTTATTATACAACCTGACCAGCTCAGAGACACACACTCCACTTTCATACTTAGCAATGATCTCTTTCTTCATCTCCATAGTAATTCTCACCGTGGCTAACACGACGGGCTGGAGTTTTGAGACTCTCTGACCGCGGGTTCAATCCCGCCCAGGGTATGGTTTCTCACCCTTTTTGCTGTAGGGTTGGCACTAGAAGCTTTCTTGGGGCCCATGGTGACTTATTTTGCAGGTGCAATCACTACAAAGGCTGTGATAATATGAAATGTTCTAGTTGTATGTTTGGAAGCGACCACGGTGGCTGGCTAGCTTGTAAACACTGGCACCCACGGGACAAGTGAAGTGCGCTCAGGCCAAAGTGGACGCGTCTCGTATGGACCGAATAGTGCTGGTCGGGTTTTTAAGCGCTAGTTGAGGCAAAATTTTTGCGTTAAAATGTATCGCTAGTCAGATTTATCGTTAATCGATGCCATCGCTGGTTAAGGGTCCACTGTATTAATAATATTATACGTATTATTAGTTTCATATGTTCTTTTACCTATAATGTGCAGAATTGTTTGGTTTCTATTATTTTTTTTGTTCAGTGTGAATATGAGCTTTATTTAAAAAAAAAAAAAATTATTATTTTTCATTAAATTACAAACCTAAAATGGTTTAAGATGAAATTAGTAAATTATTAAAAGATTATTGATTATTAAAAGACTTAACCTAGCTTGATAGTAGTGTTAATCATTAAAAGACTTAACCAGGCCTATTTTTTTTTTTTTTTTTTATTATCACACTGGCCGATTCCCAACAAGGCAGGGTGGCCCAAAAAAAGAAAAACTTCCACCATCACTCACTCCATCACTGTCCTGCCAGAAGGGTGCTTTACACTACAGTTGCAGTTTAAAAACTGTAGTGTAAAGCACCCTTCTGGCAGGACAGTGATGGAGTGAGTGATGGTGGAAGCTTTTCTTTTTTGGGCCACCCTGCCTTGGTGGGAATTGGCCAGTGTGATGATAAAAAAAAAATAGGCCTGGTTAAGTTTTTTAATGATTAACACTACTATCAAGCTAGGTTAAGTCTTTTAATAATCAATAATCTTTTAATAATTTACTAATTTCATCTTAAACCATTTTAGGTTTGTAATTTAATGAAAAATCATTTTTTTTTTTAAATAAAGTTCGTATTCACACTGAACAAAAAAAAATAATAGAAACCAAACAATTCTGCACATTATAGGTAAAAGAACATATGAAACTAATGCGATAATTTATTGTGGCAATGTTTTACTTGACAAAACTCCTGGAGAGCAAAACATTGCCACAATAAAATGTTGCATAAGTCGCACTTGACCTTTTACCTAAAAGATTATCGTTAATGCTACCAACATTATTACAATTTCGTACATACCATCTATTTTATTGACGGCACAGAAGCAAGGGATCTCCGGTCTATTTTGCCGCAACTCCTTATACCAGTTCGGCAAGTTCTTATAGGTTACTTTGCGAGTACCGTCAAATACCAGGATGGCAGCGTGAGCCTGAAAAGTAAAAATCCCATTTACTCACAATAGCCAGGCAAGCCAACAAATAAAGAAGCATTCTTTACCTAATAGTAATAACAAATCTTTATTTCTACAAGAACATGATATAACTTATACTGTACAGACCAAAGCTGACATGAATGACATACTAGGTAGAAAGCTCCTTGTTATGCAGAGCATTTCAGGCAAATTGGGTTAATTTTGCCCCAGGATATGATCTATACCAGTCGGCTAACACCCAGGTACCTATTTACTGCTAAGTGAATAAGGATAGCAGGTTTCTTAAGGAAACACACTCCAATGTCTCAGCCCGTACCGGGGATCAAGCCACTGGCGTCAATGTATGAGCTGAGGGCGCTACATCAAACATTTCATTTATAAAAACAACTAAACTGCCGGGAGCAAGGGGCTAGTAGCCCTTTCTCCTATATAAATTACTACAGGTCACCCTGCCTCGGTGGGAGACGGCAGGTACATTAAAAAAAAAAATGCTTATAAATTGGATGACACTAGTCAGGAAATCAATGATGGAGATGACATTAACTCTGCAGAGGAAAGTACTACTTCACAAGTTTCAATGAACTTATAAGAAATTATTATATCCATATGGAAGTGGTAAATCTATAAATCAAGTTCCTGAATTAAATGTCATCTAGTGTACAAAATAATACCCATCATGTCAGCTAATATAAAAGATAGTACCTAAAAATTTACTAGACTATAACCCAACTAATTACTTTTTATAATCACATATAATATGTCCTTGTAGTATATCCCAGGTACGGGTGGAAACATTAGGGCGTGTTTCCTGAAGACACCTGCTGTCCCTGTTCACCTAGCAATAAGCAGGTACCTGGGTGTTAGCCGACTGGTGTGGGGTTGCATCCTGGGGACAAAATTAACCTAGTTTGCCCAAAATGCTTTGCATAACTATGGGATTTCATCATTTACTCAAGTGTCGCCCATTTGTGTACAGCCTCTCCTCACTTAGTGACATACTCGTTTACCCTCGACTCGGACTTACAATGGGCTCTGACCAGTATGCATACCTAAATAATATATATTAGAGTTAATTTCCTCTATTCTGTTTATTACAATATACAGTACACTGCTGTATAAACATTTAAAAATATACCATAAATGTTATAAATGGTGCAAAGGTGACATTAAAACAATATCAAAGATGGTTGACACAAACCCAGTACCATTATAGTATGCTTCTCTCTTAACGGTGAATTTGTTTACCGACATGGTCTTAGGAACAGAACTCCGCTGTTAAGTGAGGGGAGGCTGTATATGTAATGTATCATGCTGAGATAAACCTGTACAGTATTGTATACAGCACCTGGGGAATGGGAGGTAATCAGGATTAATTTGAGGAAGGGAAAGGTACTTCCAATTCCTCAGAGCAAAAGCCTTTTGCCAGCATCAAAGCACTTCTCTCGAGTGAAAAAAATACAGTGGACCCCCGGTTAACGAACTTTTTTCATTCCAGTAGTATGTTCAGGTGCCAGTACTGACCGAATTTTTTCCCATAAGGAATATTGTGAAGTAGATTAGTCCATTTCAGACCCCCAAACATACACGTACAAACGCACTTACATAAATACACTTACATAATTGGTCGCATTTGGAGGTGATCGTTAAGCGGGGGTCCACTGTAATATGTTTGCAGTAAAATCTTTTCACTACCTATCAGCTAAGACAGACAGTCCTTGATGAAACACTTGATTTTCTTGGGTTATCCTGGGTGACTAACCCTCTAGACTAGGGTCAAAAATCCCAAGAAACTCTTAACCCCATCATCCATCCACCTCTCTTGAAGGGTAAACCATAAGAAAATCTTTTATTTTCAGCAACAGTACATGTATTTATAAATATAAATTGTTATGCCTGAGTTTTTAGTTGAGAAAGAGGAAATACAGCCTGTCCTCACTATGCTCCTCACTTAGCAACAAATTCGTCGATAAATGACGAGCATACTATAATGGTACTGGGTTTGTGTTACCTATCTTTGATATTGTTTTAATGTCACCTTTGTACCATTTATAACATTTATGGTATATTTTTAAATGTTTATACAGTAGTGTACTGTATATGGTAATAAAAAGAATAAAGGAAATCAGCTCTAATATACATCATTTAGGTATGCATACTGGTCAGAGAGCCCGTCATAAGTCTGAGTCGTCGGTAAATGAGTATGTCGCTAAGTGAGGAGAGGCTGTAGTAATAATAGCAGAGCAAGTGAAGTTCATACATACCTGGTGATAGTATGATGGATGCATTGTCTGAAACCTCTCTTGTCCTGCTGTATCCCAAAAATCTGTAAGAATTATGTATATCATATTTATTGAAAAACTAGTATTGGCTACACATTAAAAGTTCCTAGGCAAGCTAGAGGCATCTGTAAAGACGACAGTGTGAATGATGGTGAAAGTGTTTTTTTGGGTTCACCCAGCCTCAGTGAGAGATGGCCATCGTGTTGAAAGAAAGACCAGTGTTTTAACTCAAGAACAAGTGGCTTAAACCCAGAACACTGATTCTGTAAGGTTCTAAGTTATGCCAAGTTTCAAAGACCAGAAAAACATTAAAGGCCAAAGTACATAATACACTGCCAGAGTACAGGTGCTCCTCAATTTAGGATATTTCAGCTTTATGATGATGCAAAAGCAATTACAGTGGACCCCCGAATTACGCTGTCGTCGGATTTCGTAATATTCGGAATAGGTAACGTTTTTTTCGTCAAAATATTGGTTCGGTGATCGTCACTGAACTCGGCATTAGTCATTTGTCCCGAATGTGTCCGCGTGGTCTGAACGGCCCGACACACCATTTACAGACAGTGTGCCATTGGTTATCAGCCAGTGAGGATGATCCCATGTGTTCATACGATACATTTTGTACTATTCCATTCTTTTTAGTGCTTGTAACTGCTAAATAAGCCATCATGGGCCCAAAGAAAGCTTCTAGTGCCAGCCCTTTGGTAAAGAGGATGAGAAACACTATGGAATTCAAGTAAGACATTATTGCAAAATACGAAAGTGGAGTGCGCGTCGCCAAGCTGGCCAGGTTGTATAACAAACTCCATACAACCATCGCAGTCAAGAGAAAGAAAGCTGGTCAGGTCAAGGAAGCTGTTGTTGTGAAAGGTGCAAATATATTTACAAAACAGAGATCACAAATTCTGGAAGATGTGGAGACTTTGTTGTTGGTGTGGATCAATGAGAAACAATTATTAGAAGATAGTGTTATGCAGTCAATAATTTGTGAAAAGGCAAGGCATTTGCATGATGATTTCATAAAGAAAATGCCTGGAACTAGTACAGTGGACCCCCGGTTTACGATATTATTTCATTCCAGAAGTATGTTCACGTGCCATTACTGAACGAATTTGTTCCCATAAGAAATATTGTGAATTATAGATTAGTCCATTTCAGATCCCCAAACATACACGTACAAATGCACTTACATAAATACACTTACATAATTGGTCGCATTGGGAGCCGATCGTAAACCGGGGGTCCACTGTACTGATATTGGCGAGTTAAAGGCCAGCGAAGGCTGGTTTGAGAGATTTAAGAAGTGTAGTGACATACACAGTGTGATAAGGCATAGTGAGGCTGCCAGTTCTGGCAAAAAAGTGGCTGAAAAATATGTTCAGGAATTGAAGGGGTACATAGAGGCTGAAAAATTCAAACCCCAACAAGTGTTCAATTGTGACAAAACAGGCTTCTTTTGGAAGAAAATGCCAAAGAGGACTTACATTACTCAGGAGGAAAAGGCACTCCCAGGACACAAGCCTATGAAAGACAGGCTAACACTCATGTTTTGTAGTAATGCCAGTGGGGATTTCAAAGTGAAGCCTTTACTGGTGTATCACTCTGAAAATCCCAGTGTGTTCAAGAAAAACAGTGTTGCCAAAAAATAGTACACCTCCATCCTCTCCCCTCCTCCAGTCTCATCACTCATCAATAAGTCTTCAATAAAGGTAAGTGTCATTTCAGTATTGTTTTATTCTGCATGTCTCACTTTTTTCTGTGTAGGGAAATGTATGTTTCATGTAAAAAAAATTATTTTTTTTAATACTTTTGGGCGTCTGGAACGGATTAATTGGATTTCCATTATTTCTTATGGGGAAAATTAATTCTTAAATCGTCAGATTCGGGTTTAGTCACTCTCTCTGGAACAGATTAATTACGAAAACCGGGGGTCCACTGTACTTTGGAGGTGAAACTTAAGATAATTTCCCAGCATGAAGGCAGCAAGTCTGTAACTTGGATTCATTTATTTACTTTTCAATGCTGGTACAGTGGTACCCTGAGTTTCATACACCTCCCAACTCAAACAATTATGTAAGTGTAGTATTGTAAGTGCTTTTGTAAGCGTATTTTAGGGGGTCTGAAGCAGACTAATCTAATTTACATTATTCCTTATGGGAAAAAATTCAATCAGTAACAGCACTCGATCAGTCTTCTGGAACGAATTATGGCCGAAACTCGGGATACCACTGTACGTATTTAGTTTATGATGGGTTCGTCAGAACATAACTGTCATAAGACGAGGGCCATGTGTATTGTAAAAAGGGCAAAAAATTTTAAGACCTCTTATATCATGAGGGCCTAAGACACAGCTTAATTATCTTGTTTGTATATCCGGCCCAGTTTCTAACCCAAAACTTATAAACTTGTAGAAAATGAAGCACACACACATCATAGGTGTGGTTCATTATAACTTGAAAGTTCATAAGTCAGGGTCCTACTGTATGCCTAATGTGTAGTCTTTTATAACAATATTTTCACTGTGGTATTCTTTATATATCTGCAATCATACGATTACTGTGATTTCTTCTATAAAGTCTTATGCAATAAACTAAAAATAAAGCATATTGTATATAAATGCCAAATTTTAATGGTACTAAGGGGTGAGGTAATTACCCCCACAACCCTGTCACTGATCTGTCCCAACCTTTAACAGAATTTATAAAAAGACTCATATTAAGACTGGAAAGCCTCTAGTCTAATACATTATTCCACAAATTTTACCAACCTACTAATACATCCGTGTCATCCACCTTGGTGCGATATCTGTACAGCGTCAGTGCGAACGTTGACAGCTGCTGGTGCTGGTAGCCATCCATCAAGAAACGCTCCACAAGCCTATAATTATAATGATAAAATATAATGCATTACTGTATTTTTCTTACACTACTGTACACTATGGCATTTTTATTATTTTGGTGCAATACAGTATTTGTATAGAAACTGTGCAAACATTGATGAGAGCTGCTGATTCTGGTAGCCATCCACCAAAAATGCTCCCGCTTCACACGCTGAGGGTAGGAGCTTGATTTCCAGCAGGGGTGGAAACACTGGACGCGTTTCTTTACACTTGTTGTCCTGTTCACCCAGCAAGTAGGTACCTGGGTGTTAGTGGACTGGTGTGGGTGGCATCCTGGGGGACAAGATTGACGACCTAATGGAAATAAGACAGACAGTCCCTCAATGACGCACTGCCTTCTTGAGTTATCCTGGGTGGCTAACCCTCTGGGGTTAAAAATCCAATCAAAATCTTATCTTAATAATATAATACACTACCATACTTTTTTTAAAATTAATTTGCATGGTTGTGTAAGTGAATAAGTTAAAACATCTGGAGTTTTCCATAGCTCATATAACTTGACAATTCTATTAATTTTAAAAATCTTAAATTTTAGAGAATGTGTGGGATGAGAAACATTTACACTGTATATAAAAAGCCTTATAGGTAGTAGGTTGGTAGACAGCAACCACCCAGGGAGGTACTACCGTCCTGCCAAGTGAGTGTAAAACGAAGCCTGTGATTGTTTTACATGATGGTAGGATTGCTGATGTCTTTTGTCTGTCTCATAAATATGCAAGATTACAGGCATGTCTTGCTACTTCTACTTACACTTAGGTCACACTACACATACATGTACACATTTATTTATACACACTCATCTGAGTTTTCTTTGATTTTATCTTAATAGTTCTTGGTCTTATTAATTTTCCTTTTATATCCATGGGGAAGTGGAATAAGAATCTTTCCTCCGTAAGCCATGCGTGTTGTAAAAGTCAACTAAAATGCCGGGAACAATGGGCTAGTAACCCCTTTTCCTGTAAAGATTACTAAAAAGAATAAGAAGAAGAAAATTGTCAAAGTGGGAAGTCTGAATGTGCGTGGATGTTGTGCAGATGATAAGAAAGAGATGATTGTGGATGTTATGAATGAGAAGAAGCTGGATGTCCTGGCTTTAAGTGAAACAAAGCTGAAGGGGGTGGGAGAGTTTCAGCGGAGAGGAATAAATGGGATTAGGTCAGGGGTTTCAAATAGAGTTAGAGCTAAAGAAGGAGTAGCAATAATGTTGAAGGATAAGCTATGGCAGGAAAAGAGGGACTATAAATGTATTAATTCAAGGATTATGTGGAGTAAAATAAAGATTGGATGTGAAAAGTGGGTTATAATAAGCGTGTATGCACCTGGAGAAGAGAGAAGTGTAGAGGAGAGAGAGAGATTTTGGGAAATGTTGAGTGAATGCGTGGGGAGTTTTGAATCAAGTGTGAGAGTAATGGTGGTTGGGGATTTAAATGCTAAAGTGGGTAAAAATGTTATGGAAGGAGTAGTAGGTAAATTTGGGGTGCCAGGGGTAAATGTAAATGGGGAGCCTTTAATTGAGCTATGTGTAGAAAGAAATTTGGTAATAAGTAATACATATTTTATGAAAAAGAGGATAAATAAATATACAAGGTATGATGTAGCACGTAATGAAAGTAGTTTATTAGATTATGTATTGGTGGATAAAAGGTTGATGGGTAGGCTCCAGGATGTACATGTTTATAGAGGGGCAACTGATATATCGGATCATTATTTAGTTGTAGCTACAGTTAGAGTAAGAGGTAGATGGGAAAAGAGGAAAGTGGCAACAACAAGTAAGAGGGAGGTGAAAGTGTATAAACTAAGGGAGGAGGAAGTTCGGGTGAGATATAAGCGACTATTGGCAGAAAGGTGGGCTAGTGCAAAGATGAGTAGTGGGGGGGTTGAAGAGGGTTGGAATAGTTTTAAAAATGCAGTATTAGAATGTGGGGCAGAAGTTTGTGGTTATAGGAGGGTGGGGGCAGGAGGAAAGAGGAGTGATTGGTGGAATGATGAAGTAAAGGGTGTGATAAAAGAGAAAAAGGTAGCTTATGAGAGGTTTTTACAAAGCAGAAGTGTTATAAGAAGAGCAGAGTATATGGAGAGTAAAAGAAAGGTAAAGAGAGTGGTGAGAGAGTGCAAAAGGAGAGCAGATGATAGAGTGGGAGAGGCACTGTCAAGAAATTTTAATGAAAATAAGAAAAAATTTTGGAGTGAGTTAAACAAGTTAAGAAAGCCTAGGGAAAATATGGATTTGTCAGTTAAAAACAGAGTAGGGGAGTTAGTAGATGGGGAGATGGAGGTATTGGGTAGATGGCGAGAATATTTTGAGGAACTTTTAAATGTTAAGGAAGAAACAGAGGCAGTAATTTCATGCACTGGTCAGGGAGGTATACCATCTTTTAGGAGTGAAGAAGAGCAGAATGTAAGTGTGGGGGAGGTACGTGAGGCATTACGTAAAATGAAAGGGGGTAAAGCAGCTGGAACTGATGGGATCATGACAGAAATGTTAAAAGCAGGGGGGGATATAGTGTTGGAGTGGTTGGTACTTTTGTTTAATAAATGTATGAAAGAGGGGAAGGTACCTAGGGATTGGCAGAGAGCATGTATAGTCCCTTTATATAAAGGGAAAGGGGACAAAAGAGACTGTAAAAATTATAGAGGAATAAGCTTACTGAGTATACCAGGAAAAGTGTACGGTAGGGTTATAATTGAAAGAATTAGATGTAAGACAGAATGTAGGATTGCGGATGAACAAGGAGGTTTTAGAGTGGGTAGGGGATGTGTAGATCAGGTGTTTACATTGAAGCATATATGTGAACAGTATTTAGATAAAGATAGGGAAGTTTTTATTGCATTTATGGATTTAGAAAAGGCATATGATAGAGTGGATAGAGGAGCAATGTGGCAGATGTTGCAAGTATATGGGATAGGTGGTAAGTTATTAAATGCTGTAAAGAGTTTTTATGAGGATAGTGAGGCTCAGGTTAGGGTGTGTAGAAGAGAGGGAGACTACTTCCCGGTAAAAGTAGGTCTTAGACAGGGATGTGTAATGTCACCATGGTTGTTTAATATATTTATAGATGGGGTTGTAAAGGAAGTAAATGCTAGGGTGTTTGGGAGAGGGGTGGGATTAAATTATGGGGAATCAAATTCAAAATGGGAATTGACACAGTTACTTTTTGCTGATGATACTGTGCTTATGGGAGATTCTAAAGAAAAATTGCAAAGGTTAGTGGATGAGTTTGGGAATGTGTGTAAAGGTAGAAAGTTGAAAGTGAACATAGAAAAGAGTAAGGTGATGAGGGTGTCAAATGATTTAGATAAAGAAAAATTGGATATCAAATTGGGGAGGAGGAATATGGAAGAAGTGAATGTTTTCAGATACTTGGGAGTTGACGTGTCGGCGGATGGATTTATGAAGGATGAGGTTAATCATAGAATTGATGAGGGAAAAAAGGTGAGTGGTGCGTTGAGGTATATGTGGAGTCAAAAAACGTTATCTATGGAGGCAAAGAAGGGAATGTATGAAAGTATAGTAGTACCAACACTCTTATATGGGTGTGAAGCTTGGGTGGTAAATGCAGCAGCGAGGAGATGGTTGGAGGCAGTGGAGATGTCCTGTTTAAGGGCAATGTGTGGTGTAAATATTATGCAGAAAATTCAGAGTGTGGAAATTAGGAGAAGGTGTGGAATTAATAAAAGTATTAGTCAGAGGGCAGAAGAGGGGTTGTTGAGGTGGTTTGGTCATTTAGAGAGAATGGATCAAAGTAGAATGACATGGAAAGCATATAAATCTATAGGGGAAGGAAGGCGGGGTAGGGGTCGTCCTCAAAAGGGTTGGAGAGAGGGGGTAAAGGAGGTTTTGTGGGTAAGGGGCTTGGACTTCCAGCAAGCGTGCGTGAGCGTGTTAGATAGGAGTGAATGGAGACGAATGGTACTTGGGACCTGATGATCTGTTGGAGTGTGAGCAGGGTAATATTTAGTGAAGGGATTCAGGGAAACCGGTTATTTTCATATAGTCGGACTTGAGTCCTGGAAATGGGAAGTACAATGCCTGCACTTTAAAGGAGGGGTTTGGGATATTGGCAGTTTGGAGGGATATGTTGTGTATCTTTATATGTGTATGCTTCTAGACTGTTGTATTCTGAGCACCTCTGCAAAAACAGTGATAATGTGCGAGTGTGGTGAAAGTGTTGAATGATGATGAAAGTATTTTCTTTTTGGGGATTTTCTTTCTTTTTTGGGTCACCCTGCCTCGGTGGGAGACGGCCGACTTGTTGAAAAAAAAATAAATAAATAAAAAGCCTTACAAAATGTATGTCTAGAAATAAACTCAAAATACAACCAACCTATGTGATACATAACGTATGTAGATCTCATCTTAGTTAGCGATTTTAAGGGGCACGTAAGTTCCCCCGCCTTCTAATAACACGTTCGTTTTTCCACAATAATCTACGAACGAAGGTAGATTATAGTGGAAAAACAAAGGTAGATTATAGTGGAAAAACAAAGGTAGATTATAGTGGAAAAAAGAGCGAAGGTAGATTATAGTGGAAAAAAGAGCGAAGGGAGATTATAGTGGAAAAAAGAGCAAAGGGAGATTATAGTGGAAAAAAGAGCAAAGGGAGATTATAGTGGAAAAAAGAGCAAAGGGAGATTATAGTGGAAAAAAGAGCAAAGGGAGATTATAGTGGAAAAAAGAGCAAAGGGAGATTATAGTGGAAAAAAGAGCAAAGGGAGATTATAGTGGAAAAAAGAGCAAAGGGAGATTATAGTGGAAAAAAGAGCAAAGGGAGATTATAGTGGAAAAAAGAGCAAAGGGAGATTATAGTGGAAAAAAGAGCAAAGGGAGATTATAGTGGAAAAAAGAGCAAAGGGAGATTATAGTGGAAAAAAGAGCAAAGGGAGATTATAGTGGAAAAAAGAGCAAAGGGAGATTATAGTGGAAAAAAGAGCAAAGGGAGATTATAGTGGAAAAACAAAGGTAGATTATAGTGGAAAAACAAAGGTAGATTATAGTGGAAAAACAAAGGTAGATTATAGTGGAAAAAAGAGCGAAGGTAGATTATAGTGGAAAAAAGAGCAAAGGGAGATTATAGTGGAAAAAAGAGCAAAGGGAGATTATAGTGGAAAAAAGAGCAAAGGGAGATTATAGTGGAAAAAAGAGCAAAGGGAGATTATAGTGGAAAAAAGAGCAAAGGGAGATTATAGTGGAAAAAAGAGCAAAGGGAGATTATAGTGGAAAAAAGAGCAAAGGGAGATTATAGTGGAAAAAAGAGCAAAGGGAGATTATAGTGGAAAAAAGAGCAAAGGGAGATTATAGTGGAAAAAAGAGCAAAGGGAGATTATAGTGGAAAAAAGAGCAAAGGGAGATTATAGTGGAAAAAAGAGCAAAGGTAGATTATAGTGGAAAAAAGAGCAAAGGGAGATTATAGTGGAAAAAAGAGTGAAGGTAGATTATAGTGGAAAAAAGTGAAGGTAGATTATAGTGGAAAAAAGAGCAAAGGTAGATTATAGTGGAAAAAAGAACGTGTTATTAGAAGACGGGGAAACTTAGGTGCCTCTTAATTATGGTACGAAATATATTATAAAAAATATTTTGTAACAAAGTACTACATAAATATTTAAATATATTATAATTACATTATTATTAACATTATAGAGAATTATCCTAGGTTAAGTCATCATACATTACCAGTGCATAACATTGATTTTTTAATACATATGGGTGGAGTGTTAAACCCACATGGGCATTATCATTACTACAACCATCAGAACCGGGCACTAAACCCACAGGGGCATTATCATTACTACAACCATCAGAACCGGGCACTAAACCCACAGGGGCCCCACACATAAAAGCTGTGACTCGACCCCTGCAACCACAACCAGGCGAGCACACACTCTGGGGGAGGGGGGTTACATCACAGCGACCAGGGCTCTAAACCCACAAGGAACCCCCAAACTTCATTAAAAAAAACAAATCCAAAAAGGTTTACTAACTTAGACTTGCCAACAGCACTGTCCCCCAGACATATAACTTTAACAGCTAATTCTCCCTTGGTGGTCGTCTTATCGTAGTCTATCTTGGTGTCTTCACCCTGGGCGTCCTTCCCGCCCTCCTCCTCAGACATATTTACCTCACTTATAACGCTAAAATGGAGGAAAAATGGTGGTAAAAGTGAGTGTTTGGGGATGTGTGTGTGAGAGGTGGTGACGGCTGTAAGGTCGTTGTTGCTGTGTTATTGTATAGCAACGTCGACCTTACTGACCACGCTCACACATACCAGGGAATACTACGCTATTCTTTAATAATTTATTAAGTAATAATGATAATTATGATGGTAATAATAATAACAACAATAATAACAATATTAATAATAATAAAAAGAAGAATTATAATAACTATAATAATAAGAAAAAGAATTATAATAATAATAATAATAATAATAATAATAATAATAATAATAATAATAATAATAATAATAATAATAATAATAATAATAATAATAATAATAATAATGATAATAATTCAAGTATTATTGGTGTAAGATTATGCTGCCTTAACACTACATATTTATTAATAAAACATAAAAATAATATTTTACTTACCCCCAAAAAGTTGACAAAAGTCAAAACTTAATTAAAAAAGTTCACACAATATACAATACGCCATTTTTTGTCCACTTGTATATTTATACACAAACACAAAAGCATATACGGTTTTTATTTTCTTTAGATCCTGGTCTAAGCTGGTTGATGATTTCTGCTTTAAAATATTTAATATTAGGCAGGTTGTGCGAGTGAACCTTACTCCACCAGGGTTAGATGTGGGAATGGCGTTTTTGTTTACGTCGAGTTCTAGCTCCAGTCCCTGCCTATCAACTTGACACTTCCCAAATTCATTCCTAACCTCGGGGGCCTTATTTTATTTTTTTTTATTATTTGTATTTCTACCTGTTCTTAAAACTATGTATGAAGTCTGCCTCCACCACTTCTTCAAGATCATTCCGTTTCCTGACTACCCTGAGACTGAAGAAATACTTCCTAACATCAAGCCTGGTCACAGACCGGGCCGCGGGGGCATTGACCCCTCCCCCCCGAAACCCTCTCCAGGTATCCCTGTGGATCATCTGTGTGTCTTTAACTACCAGCTGTGCCCCTTAGTACCTGTTTCCCGCCTCTCAAACATCCTATACCTCTTTACCTATCAATTCATCTGAGTATATTGTATATTTTTATATTGTATAATATAGTTGTCCTGTCCTAAAACGTCATTAGTCATACCCCTTAATTCCGGGAGGGCTGAGTCCCTTAAGTCCCTCAGAGGGCTGAAGGGGGCTGGAGAATTTTCTCCTTAACTTTGGACCTAGTCTTGTTGCATACGTCTGCACTTTCTCCACTTTTTTAACATATTTTTTTCAGGTGATGGATGCAAGATGGTCCTGACATACGGGGTTGAACTCAAGCAGCATCTTATTTCGCCCATCTTGCTGCAGTCTCCCCGGATCCATTTGCAATCTTTTCCCCAGTCCTCGTCTCCTCTTATTTTCCTCTTTATCTGGACATCACCGACAAACAAGAACACATATGACTCGGTCCCTTCCAGTATGTTATTCACATAATTATTGTAATAGATGATTTTTAACTCCACAATGGAAATAAGTCACTTTGTCTGACTTTTTTTGGGGGGGATTATCCTGGTGGGTAATTTACACTATGTATGATAACTATACTCATGTGTACTTCCGCCTAAATAAACTTGCTTAAAACGTCGCATTAATTGCACATGTAACACTGTACCTAACAAACCAGAAAGAGTAATGATTGCAAAACTGATCCCTGAGGAACGCCGCCTCTTAGTCTTCCTCCCAAAATCTCTTCTGGACAGTCCCTTTTTTCATCTGTGTATCTGTAAGTTTGACACTATTTCCCGCTATTGAGGTGGGATAGAATTTGGTTCATTTAGTTTTGAATACACACATCAACATGCTACACAAACAGGATAGAAGGAAAAGTTTCGGTGTTACCTAGTAGGCTGGAATGAGAGTGGGAAATCCCCATCTGAGGGATCGCTACACATGGACACACCTCAGGTCACTGTGGTCCCTAGATACATTACATCACGTTGACACAGGTCTTTGTGGTCCCAAGATACATTACATCACGTTGACACAGGTCTTTGTGGTCCCAAGATACATTACATCACGTTGACACAGGTCACTGTGGTCCCAAGATACATTACATCACGTTGACACAGGTCACTGTGGTCCCAAGATACATTACATCACGTTGACACAGGTCACTGTGGTCCCAAGATACATTACATCACGTTGACACAGGTCACTGTGGTCCCAAGATACATTACATCACGTTGACACAGGTCACTATGGTCCCAAGATACATTACATCACGTTGACACAGGTCACTGTGGTCCCAAGATACATTACATCACGTTGACACAGGTCACTATGGTCCTTGTGGAAAATTACATTTATCTGAATGTAACTAATTATGTACATAACAGTAAATGATAACAAAGATAATTATTATTTATCAATCCATACCCCCGGCCGCGATTGAACCCGCGGTCATAGAGTCTCAAAACTCCAGCCCGTCGCGGGTTCAATCCCGGCCGGGGGTATGGTTTGTTTGCAATCGTGTCATTACGATTTCTTAAGTCATTATTTATCAATGTTACATAGACAAGTAGGAATTTGGGACACCTAGGTCGCAAAAAAGTCCCCCTTCGATACCTACCACTGTCATTGTGGAAAATTGCATTTATCTGTATGTAACTCATTATGTACATAACAGTAAATAACAAAGATAATTATTATTTATCAATGTTAATAGACAAGTAGGAATTTGGGACACCTAGGTCGCAAAAAATGTCCCCCTTCGATACCTACCAATGTCATATCCACAAGTTGCTCTGGACCTATTAATTATTAATTAAATATACATACACCAAGAATGCTGGTAAATATATAAATTTGTGGACTGGTCACAGACCGGGCCGCGGGGGCGTTGACCCCCGAAACTCTCTCCAGGTAAACTCTCTCCAGGTATACACACATTTATATAACAGAAGGAGAATATATCTTAATCATAACACCCCAATTTGACTGGAGATTAATGTGTATCATATTCAGAAAACCTCACTGTCTATCTATGAAAATAACACTGGCCAGGTTACAACATAAGACTTATCTGAGGTTCCTGGAGTTGTCCTGTCCTGTCGCCTGATATCTCAAGTTATGCAGGAATGCATATCCACCAATTTCGCCTCCTATTTGAGAGGTGCCAATACAATTTTAACCTCTAGAGCACGAAAAATTCTTCCCCATTACACTAACGTTGTATACAATTCAAAACCAAGATGGCGAGTCCCCTTCTATGCAGACTCAGGCTTTCCGTTTTCTATGACATAAATATTATTAAATACAGTATGGCCATCTATTTACATATAAATACTGAATTTCTGGAAAATATATACATTATTTTCCACTGTCATAACCACAAGTTGCTCTGGACCTATTAATTAAATGAAATATAGATACACCAGGAATACTGGTAAATATATAAATTTGTGGACTGTATATTAAAAATAATAAATGGTTATATATATATAGACAATTACATAACAGAAGGAAAATATATCTTAATATCACTCACCAATTTGACTGGAGATTAATGTGTATCATATTCAGAAAACCTCACTCTAACTAAATCTATGAAAATAATGCTGGCCAGAATTACATACAAATCTAGAGAGCTTATCTGAGGTTCCTGGAGAGGTCCTGTCCTGTCGCCTGATATCTCAAGTTATGCAGGAATGCACATCCAACAATTTTGCCTCCTATTTGAGAGGTGTCAGCACAATTTTAACCTCTAGAGCACGAAAAATTCTTCCCATTACACCAACGTTTCTAATACAAATTAAAAAAAATGGCGACTCACCCCCCCCCATCAGCCGCAGGTTTCCCATTTTCGATAACATACTTCTTTTAAAAATACAATATAGGGCATCTATTTACCCATAAATTACAGTATTTCCGGAAAATATATACAGTATTTTCCACAGTCCTAAGTTACATTACATCACGTTGACACAGGTCACTGTGGTCCTGAGATACATTACATCACGTTGACACAGGTCACTGTGGTCCTGAGATACATTACATCACGTTGACAGGTCACTGTGGTCCTGAGATACATTACATCACGTTGACACAGGTCACTGTGGTCCTGAGATACATTACATCACGTTGACACAGGTCACTGTGGTCCTGAGATACTTTACATCACGTTGACACAGGTCACTGTGACTCTGAGACACATTACATCACACTGACACAGGTCACTGTGGCCCTGAGACATATTACATCACATTGACACAGGTCACTGTGGCTCTGAGACACATTACATCACATTGACACAGGTCACTGTGGCCCTGAGACATATTACATCACACTGACACAGGTCACTGTGGCCCTGAGACATATTACATCACACTGACACAGGTCAATGTGGCCCAGAGATACGTTACATCATATTGACATAGGTCACTGTGGTTCTGAGACACATTACATCACATTGGCATAGGTCACTGTGGTCCTGAGACACATTAAATAACACTGACACAGGTCACTGTGGCCCTGAGACACGTACCTTAATGCTCAATAATTACCAACATGGAGACAGAAGGGGGTCGAACTATACAAATCAAAATGAATCTCCTATCCAAATCCCTAATACATCGACTGATAACTTACTCTCCTCTAGCTCTCTCTCTTGCAGCTAAAACAAACTTAAACTGTAGCGTGTCCAGAACAAGGCGCTGCGCTGGGTGCTTGATGTCAGATGGGATGACTTCGCCACAAGCGAGTCTCTCAATGCCCAATTAGACATCCCTGCGCTGAATCTGTACTGGAAGAAGCTAAGTGACAGACAGACAGACAAACTTGAGACACGACATGACTACTGGACCTCTCTCATTGACGAAGACATTCGCAGACCCACAAACCAACACAATCTTTTCTACTCCTTGTATGATCCTGCTCCTAACCCTATTTACAAATAACCTTGGATTCTCTGACAGGTACCATTCTCTGACCCACGTTCGCCTTAGCTTTTGGGTTAAGACATGGTTCAATTCTACACTCCTCTCTAGCGCTAATCTTTGCCTGTCCCGTCCTCCCCGCTCACCCCACCGGAGTCCCAACAGAAGTGCCTGAATTTCTGTTCTCAGTGTCTGCCCCACGATCGCCTTCGCTGCTGGGTTAAGCCCTGGCTCTATTTCTTCGACTAAGAACACTCCTATCCAGCACTATTCTTCGTCTGTCCCGTCTTCCCCGCTCATCCCATTTGGAATCTTACCTGAACCTGTTCGTTCGTTCGTTCATCTCCTATGTGTCCGTCTCCACAAGGGTCATTACTGAGCACTGACACTTAGTTACTCAGTGCCAACAGTAACAGCCTGGTTGATCAGGCCCTGTTCCACCACGAGGCCTGGCCATGGACCGGGCCGCCGGGGCGTTGACCCCCAAAAACACCCTCCAGGTACACTACACTGTTACGTCAGAAAGACAAGAGCCCCAGTGAAGATGTCACTGACTTTTCTGAATTATCCTACGTAATTTACACTATGTATGATTCGTCCCTGATGGGCAAAACGACTTCCCAGTAAATACCCTAAACTGCATATCGTGTCCCATTCACATACTTGTCTTAAGAGCAGTGACATCACACCTCAGCTGTGTCCCTGAGTGCCGCTTCATACACAACCCACCACACCTTTCCTGGTGTACCTGTGTCTTCCTCTTCCGTGTACACACACGGTACCTACTCTCTCTTTCCTGCTTCCTGGTCATTTCCGCTAAATCTGTGTGATAGGCTATCCAGAAAGATAATTCCATTGCAAAAATTAGGGTAACTCTGGGTTTGTTGCAAGGAATATTGCAACAAATAACTGTTTTAATTTTTAAGGCTAAGTCATGACTGTTTTCTACTGTAACTTAGATCTATGCTTGAAATATTAATATACTACAAGGACCCTCAATGGAAATCTTAATTTGCCTGACCTTTCCATGATGTATCCTGGCGTCCCGTGGCCTGGTAGACAACACTCTCGCCTCACACCCTGAGTGTCCGTGGTTCGATCCCCGGCAAGGGTGGAAATATTCAGCGTGTTTCCTTACACCTGATGTCCCCGTTCACCTAGCAAGTAGGTACCTGGGTGTTAGTGGACTGGTGTGGGTGGCATCCTGGAGGATAAGACAGAGTCCTGGATGGCTAACCCTCCAGGGTTAAAAATCCCTACAAAATCTTATCTCTTATAATTACACTTTACAATTAATGTCTTGACAGGAACCCTGTGTAGTGTACCTGGAGGGTGTTCCGGGGGTCAACGCCCCCGCGGCCCGGTCCATGACTAGGCTTCTTGGTGGATCAGGACCTGATCAGCCAAGCTGTTGATGTTGGCCGCAAATAGTGGAGTGTGTCAAGGAAAGCATCCTACTGTACTTAATTATACCCTCTCATACTCCATCACAGGATGATTTTATATATATATATATATATATATATATATATATATATATATATATATATATATATATATATATATATATATATATATATACAAAAAAAAGTTCCAGTTGATGATTTATTAAGTTTCTTATCTGAAGAACTTGTTACTCACAATTTACCATTGCCAGTTCCTACTATTATTAAACTTACTAAACTTGGCATTGCTGATGCAAAATTTATATTTAATGA
Source organism: Cherax quadricarinatus (assembly GCF_038502225.1). Lineage (NCBI taxonomy): Eukaryota > Metazoa > Arthropoda > Malacostraca > Decapoda > Parastacidae > Cherax > Cherax quadricarinatus. The sequence continues at coordinate 6,239,792 of NC_091353.1, forward strand.
TAAGATTTTATGTACTCAGAAGTTTGGTATGACAATGGGAAATCCTCTTTCACCTGTTCTAAGTAACCTATACATGGAATTTTTTTTTTAACAGGAGGTCTGGTCACAGACCGGGCCGCGGGGGCGTTGACCCCCGGAACTCTCTCCAGGTAAACTCCAGGTTGCTTAACACAATCCTCCCTAACAGAGCTAAATGGTTCAGATATGTTGATGATATTTTGTGTCTTATGCCCAAGAATGTAGATATACACCATTTCCTTGGAAAATTAAATAGCTTAGCCCATTCTATAAACTTTACTGTTGAGTTTGAGGAAAATAACTCATTGCCTTTTCCATGTGTTTTAATTATTAAGGGTAACAATGACTTCAAATTTAAAATTTACAGAAAACCCACAAATAACTGTTCCTATGTCCACTATTATTCTTCCCATTAAGATAGAGTCAAACTGTCTGTTTTCTCATCAATGTTTTCGAGAGTTTTACGAATTTGTAGTCCAGAGTTCATAGATGAAGAAATATCCAAAATTTATGAAATAGCTAATGATTTAAAATACTCAAGAAACGTAATTGATAAATCTTTTAAAGTTGCCAGAAATACTTTTCACAATCCAAAAAGGGACAACCAGCCTTATTCAACTAAAAATATGTTGGTTCTCCCTTACCATGAAAACTTGGTTGATATGCCTTCTCTTCTTAAGACTTTTAATATTAAAGTTGTATTCAAAAATCTTGATACAGTAAAAAAAACTTTTGATAAAGAATTCCCCCCAAAATGCTGATGGATGTGTCTATAAGATTCCTTGTAAAATTTGCGATAAAGTTTATTACGGTCAAACTGGTAAAAATCTCGAACTAAGATTAAAACAACATAAATATAGCATTAGAACTGGACAAGATTCCAATGCTCTATTTATTCATGTAAGAGATTTTAACCATCCAATTGATTTTCAAAAAGTTGAGAAAGTAGTATTAAGTAAGTCCATGGTCGACAGGAATATAATTGAATCTTGTTTCATAAAAAGCAGTTTTACCTGGAGTTTACCTGGAGAGAGTTCCGGGGGTCAACGCCCCCGCGGCCCGGTCTGTGACCAGGCCTCCTGGTGGATCAGAGCCTGATCAACCAGACAATAATATGAATATTTCCTTTGGTTTATATAAGTTAGATCCATTTATAATTAATAGAATTTGGGAAGAATTTAATATAATACATTAGACAAATAGTAAATCTTAATTCTTGGGTGGAGTACTTGGGTTGGACAAATATATTGTTAGTGGGATGTCGTGAAGGACCTGTCTAGCTGGGGCCAGCGGGCCTTACCTGGAGTTTACCTGGAGAGAGTTCCGGGGGTCAACGCCCCCGCGGCCCGGTCTGAGACCAGGCCTCCTGGTGGATCAGAGCCTGATCAACCAGGCTGTTGCTGCTGGCTGCACGCAAACCAACATATGAGCTACAGCCCGGCTGATCGGGAACTGACTTTAGGTGCTTGTCCAGTGCCAGCTTGAAGACTGCCAGGGGTCTGTTGGTAATCCCCCTTATGTGTGCTGGGAGGCAGTTGAACAGTCTCGGGCCCCTGACACTTATTGTATGGTCTCTTAACGTGCTAGTGACACCCCTGCTTTTCATTGGGGGGATGGTGCATCGTCTGCCAAGTCTTTTGCTTTCGTAGTGAGTGATTTTCGTGTGCAAGTTCGGTACTAGTCCTTCTAGGATTTTCCAGGTGTATATAATCATGTATCTCTCCCTCCTGCGTTCCAGGGAATACAGGTTTAGGAACCTCAAGCGCTCCCAATAATTGAGGTGTTTTATCTCCGTTATGCGCGCCGTGAAAGTTCTCTGTACATTTTCTAGGTCGGCAATTTCACCTGCCTTGAAAGGTGCTGTTAGTGTGCAGCAATATTCCAGCCTAGATAGAACAAGTGACCTGAAGAGTGTCATCATGGGCTTGGCCTCCCTAGTTTTGAAGGTTCTCATTATCCATCCTGTCATTTTTCTAGCAGATGCGATTGATACAATGTTATGGTCCTTGAAGGTGAGATCCTCCGACATGATCACTCCCAGGTCTTTGACGTTGGTGTTTCGCTCTATTTTGTGGCCAGAATTTGTTTTGTACTCTGATGAAGATTTAATTTCCTCATGTTTACCATATCTGAGTAATTGAAATTTCTCATCGTTGAACTTCATATTGTTTTCTGCAGCCCACTGAAAGATTTGGTTGATGTCTGCCTGGAGCTTTGCAGTGTCTGCAATGGAAGACACTGTCATGCAGATTCGGGTGTCATCTGCAAAGGAAGACACGGTGCTGTGGCTGACATCCTTGTCTATGTCGGATATAAGGATGAGGAACAAGATGGGAGCGAGTACTGTGCCTTGTGGAACAGAGCTTTTCACCGTAGCTGCCTCGGACTTTACTCTGTTGACGACTACTCTCTGTGTTCTGTTAGTGAGGAAATTATAGATCCATCGACCGACTTTTCCTGTTATTCCTTTAGCACGCATTTTGTGCGCTATTACGCCATGGTCACACTTGTCGAAGGCTTTTGCAAAGTCTGTATATATTACATCTGCATTCTTTTTGTCTTCTAGTGCATTTAGGACCTTGTCGTAGTGGTTCAATAGTTGAGACAGACAGGAGCGACCTGTTCTAAACCCATGTTGCCCTGGGTTGTGTAACTGATGGGTTTCTAGATGCGTGGTGATCTTGCTTCTTAGGACCCTTTCAAAGATTTTTATGATATGGGATGTTAGTGCTATTGGTCTGTAGTTCTTTGCTGTTGCTTTACTGCCCCCTTTGTGGAGTGGGGCTATGTCTGTTGTTTTTAGTAACTGTGGGACGACCCCCGTGTCCATGCTCCCTCTCCATAGGATGGAAAAGGCTCGTGATAGGGGCTTCTTGCAGTTCTTGATGAACACAGAGTTCCATGAGTCTGGCCCTGGGGCAGAGTGCATGGGCATGTCATTTATCGCCTGTTCGAAGTCATTTGGCGTTAGGATAACATCGGATAGGCTTGTGTTAATCAAATTTTGTGGCTCTCTCATAAAAAATTCATTTTGATCTTCGACTCTCAGTCTGGTTAGCGGCTTGCTAAAAACTGAGTCATATTGGGACTTGAGTAGCTCACTCATTTCCTTGCTGTCATCTGTGTAGGACCCATCTTGTTTAAGTAGGGGCCCAATACTGGACGTTGTTCTCGATTTTGATTTGGCATAGGAGAAGAAATACTTTGGGTTTCTTTCGATTTCATTTATGGCTTTTAGTTCTTCCCGCGATTCCTGACTCCTAAAGGATTCTTTTAGCTTAAGTTCGATGCTTGCTATTTCTCTGACCAGTGTCTCCCTACGCATTTCAGATATATTGACCTCTTTTAGCCGCTCTGTTATTCTTTTCCGTCGCCTGTAAAGGGAGCGCCTGTCTCTTTCTGTTTTACATCTACTCCTCCTTTTTCTTAGAGGAATAAGCCTTGTGCATACATCGAGTGCCACCGAGTTAATCTGTTCTAGGCATAAGTTGGGGTCTGTGTTGCTTAGTATATCTTCCTAGCTTATATCGGTTAGGACTTGGTTTACTTGGTCCCACTTTATGTTTTTGTTATTGAAGTTGAAATTGGTGAATGCTCCCTCGTGACTAATCTCATTATGTCGGTCTGGGGCTCTGCGCATACATGACTGAACCTCAATTATGTTGTGATCTGAGTATATTGTTTTTGATATGGTGATATTTCTTATCAGATCATCATTGTTAGTGAAGATGAGGTCTAGTGTATTCTCCAGTCTAGTAGGCTCTATTATTTGCTGGTTTAAATTGAATTTTGTGCAGAGATTTAAAAGCTCGCGTGAGTGTGAGTTTTCATCAGAGCTGCCTCCTGGTGTTATTACTGCAACAATATTATTTGCTATATTCCTCCATTTTAGGTGCCTTAAGTTGAAATCCCCCAGGAGCAAGATGTTGGGTGCAGGAGCTGGAAGGTTTTCCAGACAGTGGTCAATTTTTAACAGCTGTTCCTGGAATTGCTGGGATGTTGCATCCGGAGGCTTGTAGACTATCACAATGACTAGGTTTTGGTTCTCGACCTTTACTGCTAAAACTTCCACTACATCATTTGAGGCATTTAGCAGTTCTGTGCAAACAAGTGACTCTGCAATGTACAGGCCAACCCCCCCCTTTTGCCTGTTCACTCTGTCACATCTGTATAGGTTGTAACCTGGGATCCATATTTCGTTGTCCAAGTGATCCTTTATGTGGGTCTCAGTGAAAGCCGCGAACATTGCCTTTGCCTCTGCAAGCAGTCCACGGATGAAAGGTATTTTGTTGTTTGTTGCTGGCTTTAGACCCTGTATATTTGCAAAGAAGAATGTTATCGGACTGGTGGTATTGTTGGTACTGGGGGGGGATTTTTTTTCCGGCATTAGTATCTGCTGCAGTGTTCCTCCTTTCTTATGAGTCGTGTGTCGTCGCGCGTCAGGTGTTGCTTTGTTGTGGGATGTGATGGTGAGGCGTGATCTTGACCCTTTATATGCCTTCCTATGATGCATTGTCTTTATAGTTCCTTGATAATGTGAGAAGTCACGAAAGCAATTAGAATTTCACTGTTCTTTCACAGTGGTTGTTTTTCATATTTTGATATCACCTGTTTACTGTGATCTTATTGCATATATATATATATATATATATATATATATATATATATATATATATATATATATATATATATATATATATATATATATATATATATATATATATATACATAGAGAGAAAATAGATATATACATATATAGATACATAGGTAGATAGATATATATTGATAGATACGTACATAAGTACATATATAGGTACAGAAAATTTAAATATAATCACGTGGCTGCCCAGCGCGCCAAGCCTTTGTGTCGTCTGCTGGAGTATTATAATCTTGCCATACACACAGACACATGCACATTATTTCTCCAGTGTCATGACCCTGGTGAGGACACACCAGAGAGACACATAATTAGGTCAGAGAGAGAGAGACACATATAACCTGGCTGGCCTGTGTCCACTAACATTCACTGATGACGCAACCATTTCCAACCACAATACGAACTGCCGCCCTTGATTATATCCAATTTAGTCCCTTTTCCACTCGTTTTTCCCAGCCTGTGGATTAGATGCTACAGCGAAAAGGGTCATTGGTGGTGCTCAGGGATACATTTGTTGTTTTTTTGGGGTGTAAGTGGGTTAATAATGGTAAAATAGAGTGTGGCCTTGTCTTCAACCTTGGGAATGTCGTCATTGATTACACCACCCGATACGATAATTACTATCAGAGTTAACGTTTTTTCCATATAATTACTTATTTCACCGAAGTAATCGATGCCTAAATCGCTTCACAGTTATCTTACATATATAACTATATAGTTTTCACTTATTAAAATGAGTCCACTATACAAATATACCAGATTTTCAGATAGCAAATATGGCATTGTTATATGCTTAATGTATACATTTAAACTAGTTAGTTATATACAGGAGAGGGAGGATTGCATGTATGGTGTATGCGGTAATTATTTAAAATGAATGTTTATGGGTAAAATTGGTAGAAAATGGTTGAAATAGGTGTAAACGAGGGCAATGAGGGAGGTGTACGAGGGTTGTGGCGGCCATGTCGTGGATCTCAGGATCAGTCGAGCCAGAGAACACGATGCGTATGGTTTTGCAGCTACAGTACCTTTCATTCTTCTCCCAGGCGATATATTGGTGTTGTTTTAGAAATCCCAAGACTCTGCCTTCGTGAAGTGGTGTTGAGTGGAGTGAAGTAGCGTGTGTGTGCGCCCAGGAAGATGCCCAGAGAGAAGAAGGTGTCGAGGAAGGCAGCAGCGGCAGCAGCAGCAGCAGCAGCTGCTGTGGTACCTACTGCTGCTGTCCATGGTCAGCACTAACCTAATCTACCTACATAATAACCTAATATACATGTTAAACATCAGGACTAAGTGTCCTCAACACCCGCTAGCCTCGGGGACTGATAACCTCGACTGTCCTCCATACTCGTATCGGTCTTTATATTTACCACAGATTGACAAGCTACAGTCCTGCCTTTTTATAACATTTCTCTTTCCCATGAATACAGGTAAAATAATGAATGAGGCTTAATTTGATAACCTCGTGGGTTCCTACCCCATATCTGGGGTAATATGCACCCCAGAGGTGCATGTCTGGGGTAATATGTACCCCAGAGGTGCATGTCTAGGGGCAATTTGTACCCCAGAGGTGCTTGTCTGGGGTAATATGTACCCCAGAGGTGCATGTCTAGGGGCAATTTGTACCTCAGAGGTGCTTGTCTGGGGTAATATGCACCCCAGAGGTGCATGTCTGGGGTAATATGTACCCCAGAGGTGCTTGTCTGGGGTAATATGTACCCCAGAGGTGCATGTCTAGGGGCAATTTGTACCTCAGAGGTGCTTGTCTGGGGTAATATGCACCCCAGAGGTGCATGTCTGGGGTAATATGTACCCCAGAGGTGCATGTCTGGGGTAATATGTACCCCAGAGGTGCATGTCTAGGGGCAATATGTACCCCAGAGGTGCTTGTCTGGGGTAATATGTACCCCAGAGGTGAATGTCTAGGGGCAATTTGTACCCCATAGGTGCTTGTCTGGGGTAATATGTACCCCAGAGGTGCATGTCTGGGGCAATATGTACCCCAGAGGTGCATGTCTGGGGGCAATATGTACCCCAGAGGTGCATGTCTGGGGGCAATATGTACCCCAGAGGTGCATGTCTGGGGGCAATATGTACCCCAGAGGTGCATGTCTGGGGGCAATATGTACCCCAGAGGTGCATGTCTGGGGTAATATGTACCCTAGAGGTGCATGTCTGGGGCAATATGCACCCCAGAGGTGCATGTCTGGGGTAATATGTACCCCAGAGGTGCATGTCTGGGGTAATATGTACCCCAGAGGTGCATGTCTGGGGTAATATGTACCCTAGAGGTGCATGTCTGGGGCAATATGCACCCCAGAGGTGCATGTCTGGGGGCAATATGTACCCCAGAGGTGCATGTCTGGGGTAATATGTACCCTAGAGGTGCATGTCTGGGGTAATATGTACCCCAGAGGTGCATGTCTAGGGGCAATATGTACCCCAGAGGTGCATGTCTGGGGGCAATGTACCCCAGAGGTGCATGTCTGGGGGTAATGTACCCCAGAGGTGCATGTCTGGGGGCAATATGTACCCCAGAGGTGCATGCCTGGGGGCAATATGTACCCCAGAGGTGCATGTCTGGGGGCAATATGTACCCCAGAGGTGCATGTCTGGGGGCAATATGTACCCCAGAGGTGCATGTCTGGGGGCAATATGTACCCCAGAGGTGCATGTCTGGGGGCAATATGTACCCCAGAGGTGCATGTCTGGGGGCAATATGTACCCCAGAGGTGCATGTCTGGGGCAATATGTACCCCAGAGGTGCATGTCTGGGGCAATATGTACCCCAGAGGTGCATGTCTTGGGGCAATATGTACCCCAGAGGTGCATGTCTAGGGGCAATATGTACCCCAGAGGTGCATGTCTGGGGTAATATGTACCCCAGAGGTGCATGTCTGGGGGCAATATGTACCCCAGAGGTGCATGTCTGGGGTAATATGCACCCCAAAGGTGCATGTCTGGGGGCAATATGTACCCCAGAGGTGCATGTCTGGGGCAATATGTACCCCAGAGGTGCATGTCTGGGGTAATATGTACCCCAGAGGTGCATGTCTGGTGTAATATGTACCCCAGAGGTGCATGTCTGGTGTAATGTGTACCCCAGAGGTGCATGTCTGGTGTAATGTGTACCCCAGAGGTGCATGTCTGGGGTAATATGCACCCCAGAGGTGCATGTCTGGGGCAATATGTACCCCAGAGGTGCATGTCTGGGGTAATATGTACCCCAGAGGTGCATGTCTGGGGTAATATGTACCCCAGAGGTGCATGTCTGGGGCAATATGTACCCCAGAGGTGCATGTCTGGTGTAATATGTACCCCAGAGGTGCATGTCTGGTGTAATATGTACCCCAGAGGTGCATGTCTGGGGAATGTGTATCCCAGGGGTGCATGTCTGGGGAATGTGTATCCCAGGGGTGCATGTCTGGGGCAATGTGTATCCCAGGGGTGCATGTCTGGGGCAATGTGTACCCCAGGGGTGCATGTCTATGGCAATGTGTACCCCAGGGGTGCATGTCTGGGGCAATGTGTACCCCAGGGGTGCATGTCTGGGGCAATGTGTACCCCAGGGGTGCATGTCTGGGGCAATGTGTACCCCAGGGGTGCATGTCTGGGGCAATGTGTACCCCAGGGGTGCATGTCTGGGGCAATGTGTACCCCAGGGGTGCATGTCTGGGGCAATGTGTACCCCAGGGGTGCATGTCTGGGGCAATGTGTACCCCAGGGGTGCATGTCTGGGGCAATGTGTACCCCAGGGGTGCATGTCTGGGGCAATGTGTACCCCAGGGGTGCATGTCTGGGGCAATGTGTACCCCAGAGGTGTATGTCTGGGGCAATATGTACCCCAGAGGTTCATGTCTGGGGCAATATGTACCCCAGAGGTTCATGTCTGGGGCAATATGTACCCGAGAGGTGCATCTCTGGGGCAATATGTACCCGAGAGGTGCATCTCTGGGGCAATATGTACCCGAGAGGTGCATCTCTGGGGCAATATGTACCCGAGAGGTGCATGTTTGGGGCAATATGTACCCCAGAGGTGCATGTCTGGGGCAATATGTACCCCAGAGGGGGTTGAAGTTAGACAAATTTAGGTTTAGCAAGGGTATGGGAAACCACTGGTATAACAATACAGTACAGTAGCATCATTGAAGCAAGACCTTGGGTAGCTTTAAAAATAGGTTGATCATGTATACGAGAGGATGTGCGAGAGTTAAACCTGCTCAATATGGGTTAGTAGTCTTGCTGCAGGGCTCCTTTCTTATGTTCGTATGTTCATGTAATGATCAGTCCATGCAGGTTCAGCTCGTTATATTATTGTATAATGAAGATTACTTGAATAAAGTTTATGTACTGTCAGCCTTGGCCTTAGCTTAAAAGGCTCCAGTAGACCCTCTATTTAAGAGTTGGGATGTAAGGGGCAAAATTTGCCGGGTCACGACTGCAAACAAACGATACCATGGGCGGGGATAGAACCAGCAATCAGTCATAAAACTCCATAATGGTCTGGAGTTTTATGACTGATCGCTGGTTCTATCCCCGCCTGTGGCATGGTTTGCTGGGTCAGTCGATTCCCAAACCAGACAGTCCATTGATTATAGAATTCAGTTATTGTTGCATTTGTGGGGGAAAAAATCTCTCCAGCATAATCTACATTACCAGTTAACTGCAATCCCTCCCTTATTAATTTGCTAAATGCAGTGTTTACTGTATAGTGCTGTGTATCCAGGAAGGATCTCTGCCTGTTCTTCATTGATGCCATGTTTGTCTGTATGCTAATATAACATCAATTTCCAATCAAGATGGAATAGATGGGACTTCTGCGCCATCCTTCGTCGGGTGTGAACGTCTCTCTCGCCTGTGTATCAGTGACAAATTTCCCTCGTTCTCACTGGGACACTTGTCCTCATCTATTTTGCTCACTGGGCACTACAGGAGGGGCACCTGGTCATCAGCTTACTTTTAGCCAGCTCCATTTTTTCCGCACTGCGGATAATTCTTTATCGGTCTTTGGTGGGAAGCCGGTTACTGAACTCGGGTGGGAGTGTAGGCTTCCCTCTCTGATGGGGCTTGGCAAGGGGGTTCACCGGATCTAATTGGAATCTTCAAGTTTCTATCTCTGTTTACAAAGGAACTTTTGTTCCTTTTCTCTCATCACCCAGCCTTGGGCAACAATTTTTCCTTGTACCATCGAGAAGCCGGGCTTGATACTTGTGCTGTCAGTGGCCCTGATAAACCCAACAAAGAAAGATGGAATAGATTTGTGCCTGGGGATCAACAACTAACTACCAAGCTGATTACTGCATCACAAGAAAAGTTAACAGTTAGAACGAACGATGAACAAACAACTGACTTACAGCAACACACCACCACTCGTAATATTATACTGTAAAAATAATTTATTCATATCTCTTCCATTATAATTGTTTACATACAGGGGTCTGCAATTTACTTGCTATGGACAACAATAATAATGGTATAAAATAATAACTCTGTCATCAACGTGTCTTTCATTCATGATTTTTTACATTGTATAACCACGAGTTGCCAAACAAAATAATTTAGGTTAGGGTATGCTATTGTTCTATTAAGTTAATGCTTACTGATAGTTTTGCTATATTTATATACAGTATGCAAGGACTTTTCACTAGTAGGAAAATATTGTAGGTTTCTGACCAATTGATGATTTAAGAGCATTGGTGAGATTGCTTGTACATACAGCCTCTCCTTACTTAGCGATGTACTTCTTTACCGATGACTCGGACTTATGACAGGCTCTCTGACTAGTATGCATTTCTAAATGTATAATAGAGCTGATTTCCTATACATATTCTGTTTATTACAGTATGCAGTACACTAATGTACAGTGGACTCCCGGTATTCGATATTAATCTGTTCCTGAGAGCTCATCAAATACCGAAAATATCGAAAAGCGAATCAATTTTCCCCATAAGAAATAATGGAAATCAAATTAATCCATGCAAGACACCCAAAAGTATGAAAAAAAAATTTTTACCACATGAAATATTAAGTTTAATGCAATAGAATAATTACAATAACAACAATAACAATAGAATAATAACAATAGAATAATTGACACTTACCTTTAATGAAGATCTGGCGGTGATTGATGGGATGGGAGGAGGGGAGAGTGTCGAAGTTGTTACTGTTTAGAAGGGGAATCCCCTTCCGTTAGGACTTGAGGTAGCAAGTCCTTTTCCGGGGTTACTTCCCTTCTTTTAATGCCACTAGGACCAGCTTGAGTCGCTGGACTTCTGTCGCACAACATATCTGTCCATAGAGGCCTGTACCTCTCGTTCCTTTATGACTTTCCTAAAGTGGTTCACAACATTGTCAGTGTACAGGTTGCCAACACAGCTTGCAGTAGCTGTGTGAGGGTGATTTTCATCAAAAAAGGTTTGCACTTCAAGCCACTTTGCACACACTTCCTTAATCTTTGAAGTAGGGAACTTCTTCAATTTCTCTATCCCCTCCTCCGAAGCAGTTTCCTCAGGTCTGGCCTCTTGCTGATGAAGATGATCTAGCAGCTCATCAGTGGTTAGTTCGTCATTGTCCTCCTCCACCAACTCTTCCACATCCTCCCCACTAACCTCCAACCCCAAGGACTTCCCCAATGCCACAATGGATTCCTCAACTGGCATAAGATTCCCCGGGTTAGCCTCAAACCCTTCAAAATCCCTTTTGTCTACACATTCTGGCCACAGTTTTTTCTAAGCAGAGTTCAAGGTCCTCTTAGTCACTCCCTCCCAAGCCATACCTATAAGGTTTATACAATTGAGGATATTGAAGTGATCCTTCCAAAACTCTTTTAGAGTCAGTTGAGTTTCTGTGGTCACTACAAAGCACATTTGAAACATAGCTTTTGTGTACAGTTTCTTGAAGTTGGAAATGACCTGCTGGTCCATGGGCTGCAGGAGAGGAGTGGTATTAGGAGGCAAAAACTTGACCTTAATGAAGCTCGTGTCCCCAGAAAGTTGCTCTGCCAAGTCTGAAGGATGACCAGGGGCATTGTCTAATACCAGGAGGCACTTAAGGTCTAATTTCTTTTCAATTAGGTAATTTTTCACAATGGGGGCAAATGCATGGTGTAACCAGTCATAGAAAAAGTCCATAGTGACCCATGCCTTACTGTTTGCCCTCCACAGCACACACAAATTAGCCTTGAGGACATTGTTTTTCCTGAACACTCTGGGAGTTTTAGTGTGATACACCAATAAAGGCTTCACTTTGCAATCACCACTAGCATTAGCACACATCAACAGAGTAAGCCTGTCTTTCATAGGCTTATGTCCTGGGAGTGCCTTTTCCTCCTGAGTAATGTAGGTCCTGCTTGGTATTTTCTTCCAAAACAGGCCTGTTTCGTCACAATTAAACACTTGCTCAGGTTTAAATTCTTCACTGTCTATGTAATCCTTGAATTCCTTCACATGTTTTCAGCTGCTTTTTGGTCCAAACTGGCAGCCTCACCATGCCTAATCACACTATGTATGCCGCTACGATTCTTAAATCTTTCAAACCAGCCTTTGCTGGCCTTAAATTCACTCGCATCAGCACTTGTTGCAGGCAATTTCTTTACCAAATCGTCATGCAACTGCCTAGCCTTTTCACAAATGATCGCTTGAGAGATGCTATCTCCTGCTATCTGTTTTTCATTTATCCACACCAATAAGTCTCTCAACATCTTCTAAGACTTGCGGTCGCTGTTTCGTAATCACAGTTGCACCTTTTGAAAGAACAGCCGTTTTCCTGGTCACTATAGTAGAGATGATTGATTGGGGTTTACTATACAACCTGGCCAGCTCCGATACACGCACTCCACTTTCGTACTTTGCAATTATCTCTTTCTTCATTTCAATAGTCATTAGCACCTTTTTTCTCGAAGGGTTGGCACTAGAAGCTTTCTTGGGGCCCATGGTGACTTATTTTGCAGAAACAAGCACCAAAAAGTGATAATATGGAATGTACCGAATGTATCCTTAGATGCGTGCACACTGCCTGGCTTGTAAACACTGGCACACACGGGGCAGTTCAGGCCACACGTGGACACGTCTCGTATGAATCGCATTGAATACCGATGCGAAATTTTTGTGTTAAAATGCATCGAATACCGGATTTATCGGATACCGATGCCATTGAATACCGGGGGTCCACTGTATAAACATTTAAAAATACTATACCAGAAATGTTATAAATAGTGCAAAGGTGACATTCAAACAATATCAGAGATGGTTGACATAAACCCACTACCATTATAGTATGCTCCTCACTTAGTGATGAATTCATTTACCATTGTGGTTTTAGGAACACAACTCCGTCATTAAGTGAGGAGAGGCTGTATTCATGTGATTTGATAAGTTTGAGCACACTAATAAATTATCTATTAATGATTTTTGGTAACTACCTAGCCAGAATTGATCCTTAGGGGTTGGAAAGTATAATGGTATGTGAATATTTACGTTTGTTGGGTCAACATTGGACTGTGTTGTGTAAGACCTGGGAAAGAATCTGGAGAGAAAATGAAACTGAATGCTTTTTTTTTTTGGGTATTTTTTTTTTTTTGTGCCTTGGTAGAAAACTGCTGATGAACCAAGAATATTTATTTATATTCTAGTCAATACAGTACAAATGGTAGTCATTAGTAGTAAAGGTCATTTTTTTTTTCTAAAGTACGGTATCTCTTATCATATCACCTGATGCTCGTGACAGTTATTTCTCAGCCTTGTCACTTGGTTGATGTTTTTTCCTTCTTAATTGAGAAGCTGCTGGGCATGAAATATGAAGAGAGGCTCTTTAATTTACAGTATAGTAGCTTCATAGCTGCCACTTTTAAAACATAGTGTTCTACATTTTTTTTTAATTATATTCCTTGAAACCCTTAATTAATGATTTAAGTGAGCAGATGGCCCTGCCTTTGACTTACGACCACTTTTTTATTTTGTCAGCAACTGCTTTACTATCCGAACTTTGACACACAGCCCCTAGCGTCCCTTCCAGCCCTTTTCTCCCTTCGTCTCTGATCCCCTCTCTACCTAGCTGTTTATAGCCCTGGTTTAGTGCTTTATTTGATTATTAAAATAATTGAAGTGAAATATGAACATAGAATTACACCCACATAAAAATTTAAGTGGTTGAAATTGAGTTATTAGAAAATAGATAGATAGAAATGCAGATGTATACGTACATGGATTTTCTGAAAGCTTGACAGGAGTGATTGTTCATGACATGAAGTCCAGAATTGAAGTATATTGTAGCTGAATTTGGTCTCGCAGGCAAGGTCTGGGCAAGCTCCTGCTCTTGACTCGAGCAGAGGCGTGGATAGTGATTATATTCATTGGGAAGTATTAAAACTTATAAGGTTTAGGAACTAGAGCTTAGTAGAGCTACATTTATGCTCAAAGCAGAAGAGAAGCCTTTGCCAGTCTGGCAAGCAGAGAGTTCTGTTTATTTGGTGACCTGAAGCGATTTTATGTCCAGAAGAGAGATTTCCTTTGAAAAAGTTTATGGTCTGTTTTTTGTAATACATTTACTTTTGTAACTGTTGCTCCCTCAGTGCTGGCCAAGTAAATTCTTTAAGTAAACTTCCAGTCAGGAAGTGTTGTAATTTTCCCAATAAGCTTTGTACCTTTTAAAGTGAACTTTTTCATTAGTATGTTCAGTGCAGCTTTTATCTCGCTACCTGTTCTTTCCTTTGTCCCTTGTCTCGTCTTGCTCTCTTACTTTTTTTTTTTTTTTTTGGTCACAGTATAATGCAGTGATGTATATCTGTGATACGTCTAGGTGAATACAAGTAGGAAATGCGTCTTGCATACTCAGCAGACTGAGGATCAAGCCTACACCATGCCTTGTGCTGAAAGACTGTGCTTTTTGATGTATGGTTTTATAGTGAGAGGAAATTTTTAATACAAAGTGCCATGTTGATGTCTTTTAAATGAATAATGCACTTTAAAAAGTTAACATTAGGTGTGACATAAGGGAGGTGGCAATGCTCAAAGTGAAGAAAGTGTCATAAGTAGTTTTATTTTTTTAAGGCACAGATACACAGAAGTACAGTTATCATGCCTAGTGTAAATTACCCCACCAGGATAACCCAAAAAAGTCAGTGACCTATTTCCATTAAGATGTCATGAAGGCATCAGTCTCTTCATCTAGGATGGAGGCTGTGAGCACTTATTACAATAACACATGGTTCACTCTGATGCATAGTGAATGATGAGCTTCTGCTGCTGCACCTAAGTGTGAGGGGTACCTGAGGCTTTCACTCTGCATGATGGTATTTGCATTGTCTTTACCCTCCACCACTACTACCATTGCTATATGCAGTACTAGTCATTGTTTAAATATGCACTACAGGTAGTCTTTCCTTTGCAAAGTACTTTTTTAAGACTAGAAAACTGGTATAAATTACCAAAGATGTAGGTGCAACAGCTACAATATTGTATATGTTGGGCATGCAGTGTATTGTCACTTTGTAGCATCATTTGCACTGGCTGGTGCAAATGAACAGCTAGAATGAACAATGTGTACATGAATGTGATGGTATTAGGTACAAGCCATGTCAAAAGAATTTGTAATTACTGTACTACCATTTTAATTGTGGGGTCGCCGCATGGAAAAGATCCGGCCCAGGACCCATGCTGGTGAATCTACCTGTGCCACTTTAATGCTACTTCCCAGCCTAATGAGCATTTTTATCAGAGGTGAAGTTACTCAAATATCAGAAGAGACAAGTGCAGGATCACACTTGCAAATGTAATACTGTACAGATACATATTAAATTTATAGGCCCTAGTCAGAGCCAGCAATGATCCTAGTGTCGGTTGCATCCCTACCTCTGGGGCCACTAGTTGCTACTACAAGAAACATGGTTAATTGTGTTGCTGGTAGTGGTTGTGGTTCTGCTGGCAGGGATGCTGCTGCTATTTTAAGACATAATAAGATTGTGATAGCACTGAGGGAGGGTAAGATTACTGTGGGCTCAAAGATCATCATTGTGCAGTTTCAACTTCGATGGCTGCTGACCTTTATTATGCCAGGTGGAAGGCCATGGGATGCTGAGGATCAGGCAGAAGATTTCACTGTGGCCATTGTGTGTGTGCAAATCAAACACCATGAAAAATAGTGAAAATCTAAGCGCTTTCATGATTTCTCAAATTAGCCAGGACATTGATAATATGAGAAATCACGAAAGTGCTTGGAATTTCACTGTTTTTTCACAGTGGTTTTTTGCATATTGTGATACCGCCTGTCTACTCTGATCTTATTGCACTATTGTGTATGTAAAAAAGGCCCTGAAGACATGGTACTGTTGCCAAGGACAAAAAGCTAGGTGAACGCCAGTAACCAGTTCACACAGCTGCTAGTACAGGTTGACCATCACTAATCTGGCAGTCATTTATTCGGTTCCACCAGTAATCCGGCACTAATTTCATTTAGCATTATTTCAAATTTCATCATTATACTCCTCTTCAAGGGGGGCTCCTTGGCGTGGTGAAGAGGCTCTTGGTCTGAGGAATTAGACCTATCGGTCTTCTTCCTCAGACCGAACCTAATTACCCCCCAATCTCCCCTCCCCTATCCCATCCTCCCCATCCTCCCCTTTTTCCTTTCCTCCTCCTCCTCCCCACTCCTCCCTTTTGCCCTTCCTCTTTTTGTCCTTTGGGATTGCTCCCACAGGCGCGCTAGTTCCTAGGTAGGGGAAAGGACACCGGGGTCCATCCCATTCCGTTGAGGTTTCTTGGCGGTGGCGTAGTTTGCCGTGGAATCTGGATTGCCTAGGGATGTCCCGATCCCTCTCCGGTATCCCGGAGTAGCTTTGGGTGTCTTTTGGGCGACGGGTGTATCTCTGGAAGCCACCTTTCGGATTCCGGGGGTGGTGGCTGAAGGAGGTATGCTTTGTGGCGGATTTCCGGCCGCCCTCTCTTTTGTCCACCGAGGTAGCTCGGCAGATGTGAGGTTGCTATCCCAGATTGCTGGTTTACTGGCATGAAGGGTAAGGTATGGCACGGGTTCCATGCTGCATCTGCGCTACTAGCGGTGTCGAGTCCTCTTGGGCGCGGAGGGAGATTTCTGGCCCTTTCATTCCTCCTAGGAACTATCCCTCCCCGGTCCCCCCTTTTTTTTTCTTTTTTTTATTTTTATTTTCTTTTCTTCTTTCTTTTTTTTTCTTAAAAACAAAAAGAAAGAAGTAACCTAACCATGGCAGCCCTAGTCCATGAACCTGGTACCCCCGGGCCCCTTCTTGATACCGCACCCCGTTCTGACCCCGCCTCGTCTTTGGACCACTCTTCAGACATTCCTCATGCCTCTGTACCTATTGCCGGTGCTGTTTCCTCACCCGCTTCAGGTACTGAGGCCTCGACTGACTCCTTCGATTTATCAGACCTTCGCTCTCCTCTGACTATGCTTCCGGCCTCTCCCTCTACGGTGCGGCAATTTTCAAATCGCCGACCCGTTCCACGTCGGACCAACTCTGGTCCCACGCCTAAACGTCAACGACAATTACCTGCTGATGATACTTCTCCACCTTCACCTTCTCGTTCTTCTCAGAAACGATCGACACGTCCTTCACTACCTTTCCACGCTCAGTTTCAGACTGAACAGTGGACTAAATTCTTCACTTTACGACCAACTTCCTCTACTGCCTATCTTTCTGACCATAGTATTGGCAAGGCACTCCTACGCCATGTTGGTAAAGATATTTCTTTTCATGCTCTTAAGAGCGGTACGCGCATCATTACCGTACAGAATGCTACCCAGGCTCGTGAGCTCTCTCGTCTTTCCCATATAGATTCTGTTCCTGTCACCCTTGAAAAACATCATTCCCTCAATTCTTGTAGTGGTACCGTTATTCTGCCCCATACCATAGTTCAACAAAATTTCCAGACATGTGGCACCGACATTCTAGAACAGCTGGAACTCCAAGATCTCCCAATCCTCAAGGTAGACACTTACGTTCTTCCTGCCCGTGGGCGGAGACGATACCCTAGCAATGTGGCTCGTTTAACTTTTGACAGCCGAGAACTCCCATCCTCCGTTTATATAGCAGGACATCGGTTACAAGTTCGAAAGGTGATCCCTACACCACAACAGTGTAGAAATTGCTGGCGATTTGGCCATCCAGCGAAATATTGCAGATCTATCACCGAATGCCCAGTCTGTGGTGCCGATGACCATTCTAACACGTCTTGCAATCGATCTCCCTCTTGCCTTAACTGTCATGAGGCTCACCCTTCGTACTCTCGCCGTTGTCAGGTCTATTTAAACGAGCGGGAAATCCGTTACCTCAAAGAGACAGAAGGTCTCCCTTATGCCATGGCAGTTTCTCATCTCCGCCTCCAAGGGAGACTCCCACGTGTTTCTTATTCCCGTGTTTCAAAACGTCCCCCCACTTCTGGTATCCCATCTTCTACACCCACCTCTGTGGTTACCTCTCCCATAATCACTCCTGTATCTAATCCTTTTGCTGTCCTCGGCTCAGACGTCCCTACTTCAACGCCTCAGTCTAATCTCACTTCTTCGACTTCTCTCTTACAAGCCTCAGTATCGACGAGACCTCGTACGACACCTCTTCCCAATCGTCCCTCTACTTCTCAAAAGTCAAAAAAAGGTCCGGTAACACCTCCTACCCATCTTCCACCTCCTCATTTTACCCTCCCTGTCTCTGTCCCTAGTTCTTCCCCTCTCACTGGCTCAGTTACAAGTGCAGAGGTTCACCCTCCTCCTCGTAATGTACCTTCCTCCCCTGTTCCCTCCCAAGTTTCTTCCTCTTCTGCCACCTCCCAGGTTCCTGTCTCTTCTGTCCCCTGCCACGCTTCTCCAGTTCCCTCCACCCTTTCGCCCCCCCTACCTTGGTACAGTCCAATACAGTTCCAATCTTTACTCATCCTCCCCCTACCATTCCCAATATTGTCTCCCATACGACATCTCTGAATTCCGAAACACTTGAAGCAATCTCTGAATATATTGCAGAGACCAAACCATCAATGGACACTGATCCACCTTCCGCTCTTTCTCTCTCCTCTGCTCCATCTGCGCAACTCCTTTCTTCACAGCGCACCGTTCCTTCGCTGCTTGAACATTTTCCACTGCCTCCGCATGTGGACTTTTCTAACCCTTCTAGTCCGTAGGAACCCTTACCTGCGGATTTCAAGTATCTTCATCATTGCCAATCATGGCCTTCTTACAGTGGAATATACGCGGCCTCAGGGGTAATCGGGGTGAGCTTCAGATGTTACTCTCCCAGTTTGCCCCTGTTGGTGTTTGCTTACAGGAACCAAAATTACACTCTGCTGTTATTTCTCACATCTCAGGCTATAATTTATTGTATTCTTCAGATCCTTTTCCTGATGGGACCTTTAATGAAAGTGCCCTTCTTCTCCGCACTGATATTCCGTACCATCAGCTATTTATTCATACTTCGCTGCATTACACAGCAGCCCGTATCCACTTACATAGGTGGTATACGCTCTGTTCTTTATATCTCTCTCCTTCTCGGGCATTATCTATTCCAGATTTTGCCTTCCTTGTTTCGTCATTACCGCCACCGATTCTGTTACTTGGTGATTTTAATGCCCACCATTTCCTCTGGGGAGGGTCTCACTGTGATTCCCGTGGAATTCAGTTAGAGGCTTTTCTTGCCACCCACCCCCTCCATGTTTTAAATACAGGTACTCGCACCCATTTTGATCCTCGGACTCATACTCTCTCTTGCATCGATCTCTCAGTTTGCTCTTCCTCCGCCGCATTAGACTTTACTTGGTCTGTTCTCCCGGACTTACATGACAGTGATCATTTCCCAATCATTCTTACTTCCCCTTCATATTCGCCACCTCTTCGCACCCCACGCTGGCAATTTAATCGGGCAAATTGGAACCTTTACTCACACCTAACTGTTTTTAAAGAGGTTCCTTCTTCGTCCTCCATCGATGAGCTTTTACACCTCTTCTCGTCCTCCGTTTTCACTGCAGCTTCTCATTCTATACCCCAAACTTCGGGCAGGCATTCTCAGAAATGCGTGCCTTGGTGGTCTCCTGCTTGTGCTTGTGCAGTACGTTTGAAACGCGCTGCATGGGGCAGGTACCGGTACAATAGAACCACAGAGCGACTCCTTGATTTTAAACAGAAGCGTGCGATCGCTCGCCGTGTCATCCGTGACGCTAAACGCACTTGCTGGCGAGATTATGTCTCCACCATCACCTCTGCTTCCTCTATGAGTGCAGTCTGGAAAAAAGTACGAAAACTGAGTGGTAAATATTCTCCTGACCCGGCTCCTGTTCTGCGGGTTGCCGGTGTTGATATAGCAAACCCACTAGATGTTGCCAATGAAATTGGCAATCATCTGGTCCGTATTTCTCAGGGACTCCATCTATGCCCCTCATTTCTTTCCTCAAAGTCTGCCAGAGAGTTAGCACCCTTGGACTTTTCTTCTCTCAGAGAAGAACAGTATAATGTGCCTTTTACACTTCAAGAACTGGAGGCAACACTCTCAGCTTGTCGATCATCGGCAGCTGGGCCCGACGACATTCATATTCGTATGCTACAACATTTACATCAGTCAGCCCTTGCAGTCCTATTACGCCTTTACAATCTTATTTGGTCACAAGGAGTTCTTCCACAGCTGTGGAAATCCGCCATTGTTCTCCCTTTCCGCAAACCAGGCACTACGGGACATGAAACCTCCCACTATCGTCCCATTGCTCTTACCAGTGCAGTTTGCAAAGTAATGGAACGTCTAGTAAATAGACGTTTAGTGTGGTATTTAGAGACACACAACAGTCTCTCCACTCGTCAATATGGCTTTCGTAAGGGACGTTCTACCATAGACCCCTTACTGCGCTTGGATACGTATGTTCGTAATGCCTTTGCGAATAACCACTCAGTTATTGCCATATTTTTTGACCTTGAGAAGGCATATGACACAACTTGGAGGTATAATATTTTAGCCCAAGCCCACTCCTTAGGCCTTCGAGGCAATCTACCATCCTTCCTTAAGAACTTTTTAACTGACAGGCATTTCCGTGTTCGGGTTAATAATGTGCTCTCCCCGGACTTTATCCAAGCTGAAGGTGTCCCCCAGGGATGTGTTCTGAGCACAACACTTTTTCTCCTTGCTATTAATGATTTGGCCTCTAGTCTTCCATCAAATATTTGGTCATCACTCTATGTTGATGACTTCGCTATTGCCTGTGCAGGCGCTGACTGTCACCTCCTTACAGTTTCTCTCCAGCATGCAGTCGACCGTGTTTCCAATTGGGCCACCACACATGGGTTTAAATTTTCCAGCACTAAAACCCACCAAATCACTTTCACTAGACGCTCTGTCATCTCTAATCATCCTTTGTACCTCTATGGCTCACGTATCCCTGAACGTGATACAGTCAAGTTTCTGGGCCTCCTCTTTGATCGTAGGTTATCCTGGAAACCTCACATTACCTCTCTGAAGGCAACTTGTCACAGCCGGCTGAACCTTCTTAAAACCCTTGCTCATCTTTCGTGGGGAGCTGATCGTCGAACCCTCCTTCACCTACATTCCACCCTTATTTTATCGAAACTTGATTATGGTGACCAGATCTATTCAGCGGCATCTCCTGCTACTCTCTCTAGCCTTAACCCCATTCATCACCAAGGATTACGTTTATGCCTTGGTGCTTTTCGCTCTTCCCCTGTCGAAAGCCTCTATGCAGAAGCGAACGTTCCATCCTTATCCGATCGCCGTGATGCCCATTGCCTGCGCTACTATGTACGCTCTCATGATCTCCGCAATCCTTCCATTTATAGAATGGTCACTGATATTAGTAGACATTCTTTATTTGTTCGCCGCCCCTGCTTACTCCGTCCCTTCTCTCTTCGCCTTTATTCGCTCTTGTCTTCTCTTCAACTACCACCTTTCTATGTACATGTAGCATCTCACTTTTCCCTACCCCCCTGGGAAGTTCCAGCTGTTCGAGTCTGTTCTTTCTCCCTCCCTTGCTCGAAAGCCCAACTGTCTACGGTCGCTTCCCGCTCTCTTTTTCTTGACCACTTTCACTCTCATTCTCATGCCATTGCTGTGTACACAGATGGCTCTAAGTCTTCTGACGGCGTAGGATTCGCAGCAGTGTTTCCGGACAGCGTCGTACAAGGGCATTTACTATCTTCAGCTAGTATTTTTACTGCTGAATTATATGCCATCCTTACAGCACTTATCCGTATTGCATCTATGCCTGTGTCATCATTTGTGGTTGTCTCAGACTCCCTTAGTGCTTTACAGGCTATACAAAAATTTGATACACCTCACCCCTTAGTCCTCCGTATCCAACTTTGGCTACGCCGCATCTTTACTAAGCATAAAGATATTGTTTTTTGTTGGGTCCCTGGTCATGTTGACGTACAGGGCAATGAACAGGCAGACACTGCTGCGCGGTCAGCAGTACATGACCTACCAGTTTCTTATAGAGGTATTCCATGTACGGACTATTTTGCTGTAATATCTTCCCACCTTCACACCCGTTGGCAACAACGTTGGTCTACTATGCTCGGCAACAAACTTCAGTCTATTAAACCGAGTATAGGTTACTGGCCGTCTTCTTATCACCAGTGTCGAGGTTGGGAGACTACTCTCTCCCGTCTTCGCATTGGCCATACTCGTCTTACTCATGGATATCTCATGGAGAGGCGTCTTGCTCCTCTCTGTGAGAATTGCCAAGCTCCATTATCAGTCAGCCACATTCTGTTGGACTGCCCACTTTATCAACGAGCACGCAGAATTTACCTCTGTCGTCGTCGTCTTCGCCCCGCTGCTCTCTCTTCACCTTCCCTTCTCGCTGATGGACCCACCTTTCATCCGGACTCTCTCATTGACTTTTTGACAACGACTGACTTACTTCACAAATTCTGATACTTTCAGCCCTTTCTACTTGTATCTCTTGCTACCCTCTACCCCCGTACTATCCCCTGCCCCGCTGTTTTCTGTAACCTGCTGATCATCCCCCCTCCCTTCTGCCATCCAATTCCCTTGCTTCCTTCCCTACCCTGCAGCGCTGTATAGCCCTTGTGGCTTAGCGCTTCTTTTTGATTATAATAATAATAATTCATCATTATACTGACTCAGAAATTGTGAAGATGGTTGTAAATTTACAGCAGCAAGCCAGTGGAGGAGAAAGCAGTGATGAAAATGAGGAAGATGTAGCAGAAATAGTCTCTATTGATAAGTTAATTAAGTGTATTCTAACCTAACCACTCTGTAATCCGGCAAACTCGCTAATCTGGCACACTACAGGTCGCAACAATGCCGGATTAGTGATGGCCAACCTGCATAACACTTAAACCCCACTTCTGGCTCAGTCACATTTTAATGAATGAGCAGTGGCTACACAGGAATTAATTCAAAATATATTTTTGATCAAGCCAATACTTTAAAATGGCAGCACAAATCCATAATTTCTTTTTTATAGTTCAATAGAGAAAATTAATTGTTGCACTTTTGAAAAACAATAATTTGTAATGCATACTTTAATCATTGCGTGCAGTTTTAATCAAGGAACCTTTCATTGCTGCCATAATTTGTATTAGATTGGTTGTAAGCATTTCATAACAAATTTTACTACAGGATGTATAATTTAGTAAAGCTCTTCAGAGAGTAACTTGTTTAATTTCAGCATGTATGTAGCTGTATCAGTATGACAGTTACAGTACATTATTAATTATACTGCACTATCTTCTTGACAGTGGCTGTTGGTGAAGATGAGGACACTGTGAGTCTTGGTAGTGACCGTACAGACTCCACTGCTCAGCTTACTGATGGCAAGTCATAATTCTGTATACTCGTGTAATTATTACGTGATTGCAGACAAACCAGGGAACGGGTGAAGTTAGTGGATTTCCAGTAAGAATTTGATCAGAGTATTATAGTAGGTCTGTCTTAAAAGGTTCTGCTTGTATGACACTGGCACTTTGGAACCACTTAATGACTTACAACTATGTACAGGTACTTGCCGACTTACGCTGGGGTTATGATCCGATGGCTCCATCGTATCATGTCGAATATGATATGTTAAATAAGTAAATAAATTATACTGTCGTTGAGTAAGGAAATAATTACTGTAACCAAATGCTGTTATTAAAAAGTAAATGGATAAATGAATACAAGTTTATCCCTGTAGCATTAACCCTTTGACTGTCGCGGCCGTATATATACGTTTGCGAGGTACCGTGTTTGACGTATATATACTCATAAATTCTAGCGGCTTCAAATCAGGCAGGAGAAAGCTAGTAGGCCCACATGTGAGAGAATGGGTCTGTGTGGTCAGTGTGCACCACATAAAAAAAATCCTGGAGCACGCAGTGCATAATGAGAAAAAAAAAACTCCGACCGTTTTTTTTAATTAAAATGCCGACTTTGTGGTCTATTTTCGTATAGTATTTGTGGTTGTATTCTCGTTTTCTTGGTCTCATTTGATAGAATGGAAACTATATTATAGAAATGGAGGTGATTTTGATTAATTTTACTATAAAAAGAACCTGGAAATGGAGCACAAAGTACAGGAAATGTTTGATTTTTGCCGATGTTCAAAAGTGAACAAATGATGTCATTGTCCAATAAATGTCCAAATAGCCATTCTAATACGCAGTTATGAATGGGTTGATGTAATTTTTACAATTATTACAGTATTGCAGTAGTCTGCATAACAGTAAATCTTCTATTTTTTGTTTGAATAAAATTTCAAAATAAAAAGCAAGAGTAATATCACAGGGACCTGGAGACATGACTGATGAACAAAGAAAATGTTATTTTAGAGCCAGGAATGTCTGCATTGTTCATTCTGGACCTTATTTTGAAATTGTCGTATTTTTTAATTTTCGTGAAATTGGCCAAATTGCAAATTTCTGACCATGTTATTGGGTAGTTGAAATCGGTAAATGGGCAGTTTCTTGTACTCAATCGATAGAAAAAATAGAGTTCTGAAGAAATAGTTATGAGTTTGGTTGACTGGAATAACGGAATTAGCCGAAAATAGGGCTCAAAGTGGGCGAAATTGCCGATTTTTAAATATCGCCGAAGTCGCTAACTTCGCGAGAGCGTAATTCCGTCAGTTTTCCATCAAATTTCGTTTTTTTGGTGTCTTTACAATCGGGAAAAGATTCTCTATCATTTCATAAGAAAAAATAATTTTTTTTTTTCGAATATTTTGCGAC
Organism: Cherax quadricarinatus; assembly: GCF_038502225.1. Classification (NCBI taxonomy): domain Eukaryota; kingdom Metazoa; phylum Arthropoda; class Malacostraca; order Decapoda; family Parastacidae; genus Cherax; species Cherax quadricarinatus. The sequence goes on from NC_091353.1 coordinate 6,264,654, forward strand.
ACCAGAAGCAACTTCAGGATTTGGCCCTTCGACAGTCAAAGGGTTAAGGAGGTTGAAATCTTTTCAAAATCTTTGGCGCACTTGGCTGCTTTCGCACCATCGTAAAGTCAAAATACCGTAAACTGAACCATTGTAAAGCAAGGGGCATCTTTACTTGTTATTTGTTTAAGAGTACCTGCTGCTGTGAGTGGAAGACGAGGTAGTGAAAAATGGTTCTGCAACTGTCGGTAAACATCACTGCAGTGTATGGTTCACTATTGCCTTCTCAATCTCACTGTTATTTAGCTTTATTTTAAATGTCACTAAACTGGTTTACAATATACTGATATTCATGATAAAAAATGACCAGAAGAAAGAGTTGGTTATGGTAAATCCAGTGAAAGTATTTTGAACATCCTGCAGTCTTCAATTTGTCTTGTAAATGAGAAACTAGACATCAGCCAGACGAAGTCTGATTGAATTTGGGATTTTTTTTTTTCCTTGGTTTTGCATGCTATATTGTATACTTTAAAGTGCTTATTACTACAGTATTTATAAATGGAAAATGAACAGGACTGAATGTAAAATGCGTATTGGGTAAATTTTCTTAGTAAAACAAATTAATGAAATATGGTATAGAATATTTAATCTCTGATAATAATGTTGATGTCTGTGGTAAAATAAGCTCCAAATTCCGAATAACCAACTTGCCGACAATTGTGAGGAATACATACATTAATACCAAATAGATCAGTTACTGCCTCTTTAAGGTCAAAGGAATGTCCTGTAAGGGCAAGAGACTAGGGAACATAAAAACTGTTGATCAAGACTGGATTTTGTCCAATTGCCTTTCAGGTTCATGTGATCCTTTTGGATTTAGAGCTTCCCAGCAATGCAGTAACAGATTAATTTGATCTGAAATTAGCTTTATTTACAGTACAAAGGGATTTTTTTTTTTTTTTCAAAATGATGAATTTGCACACTCAAGTTAAATGTAATTTTTTAGTAAATTGGAAGCTGCAAATCTCCCATAACTGGATGACTTACTTTGATTTGGTTAGCTGAATGCAGGTTAATGGGAGCTAAGTTAAGAGTTGAGACACTTTACAGTTTATTGCAGCTTGTACTTGGGATGAGTACTACTGGTAAATACATAAATAACCCACATACACAAGAAATGTGTGATTTGGTTAGACTTGGAGTATTAACTTGTCATATTAACTAGTAGCTAGTTAATAGTGCAGGTCAGACCGAAATGTCTTGAGTTATTTGTGTCTTGCGGGTTATTCGTGTATTGTTCCAGGCATGATATTGTGCCCTTCTGTTCTTTTCTAACATTAAAGCTCTGTGATAACAGATGAAGGAATATCAGAGCTGGAGACCTACGAACAGAAGGTGCGGGAGGCTATGGACCTGGCCTTGGAGAAGTCGGTACACACCCGCACCAATGCTTTGACATCCCTTACTACTGCTTTTCAGAAGAGGTTTGTCACTGTTTTCTCCTCTTCATTTTAACTTCTTGTATGATTAAAGTATTTAGTTGATGTTTACCTGGAGTATACCTGGAGGGAATTATGGGGGTCTGTGCCCCCATGGCCCGGCCCATGACCAGGTCTAGATACTAGTTAAAGTTAGGGTAACATTTCAGTAGTTTGGGTAAGATTAAGTTAAATTGTTAATTTTAGCAAGTTTACATTTGTATTGGTCCTGGAGGTGGGAAGTACAGTGCCTGTACCCTCATAGAGGGGTTGGGATGTTCGTAAATTTTCAACTGTAGTATCAGTGCACCTCTGGTAAGAGAGTGATGGAGTGAGTGTTGGTGAAAGTGTTTCTTCTGTTTTGGGTCACCCTACCTTGGTAGGAGATGGCCAGTAATCATGAAAAGTTTTCCAAATTTATTTTTTAGAAGAGATGGGATTCTTTGACAGACTATGCCTTAATTAACAGCACAGCATGTCCATTATAATAAGTTCAAAACCAATTTAGCACTATTAAATAAATAAATATTAAATTTGATTTGGTACTTTGCATGTAGATGTAATTTTCTACTTGGTCCAGAGTGTTGACACCATTCCTGCTGGATCACCACCAGACCATCTGTGACTTGGTTGAGCGATCACTCAGGAAAGGTCGAGGACCAGAGCAGGTGGCTGCTGCAAGACTAGCATCCCTTCTCATCCTCAGCTTGTCACAAGTAAACGAGGCAGAAGCGGTAAGACGTTCCCTACAAGACTAGGGTCGAATTTGTCTAGATAAGTGATATGTAACCTGTTCGGCAGTGTCACCCCTTAACACTTTCAGGGTCGACAGGCTCTCTCCCAGACTTGTTCTCAGGGTCGAAAAATATTGGGAAAAAAAAAATTATTTTTTCTTATGAAAAGATAGTGTTTTCTAAACTTTATAGGCTAAAAAAAATTTTTTGCCATCAATACTTACCGAGATATGGAGGCGTGAAGTTGACAGAAAGTGAACTGCATACAGCAACATCGCCGACTGCCGGTCACCCGGTAATCGTTTATTTTGTATTTTCTGCTTTTTTCTGTTATTTTTTTAATATTTTTTTCTTTTCAAGTAACTTCTATGGCCTGTGAGACCAATATGAGCACTATTTTGTAAATTTTTACTCTTTCTGTACTACACAATAACTGCACAAACACACTTGTCATTATATTGTTTACAAAACTTGTTTACACAAATGAACAATATAAAATGTTTGTCACTATTTTTGTGTATTTTATATACACACATACAGTCACTGGACATGCTTCTAGAAGTTCTGCAGCCTGTGGAAGTCTTTGAAACATGGTGTCATGCACAGTGGTGTTTTACACTCCTCACACATAAAACGAGTATCTCTGTGTTGTGGGCATTTTTTTTGTATGTGCACAGACATAATACCTCTTCTGAGCCTTTTTCTTGAAAGCAGTAGCAGGCAGTTTAATTAGGAAGTGATCACCATGCCTCAGAGGAGAAGGTAGTTGTGGATAATTTAGTGGGCAGTTTTCTAATGCAGGTGTTGTTCCTTGGTACTTTAATACTATTTGTCTGATGACAGACAAACAAAATTTGCCATATGGTGGTTTGTTTCTGGTCCTCATCTTATACATATTATAAGCATTGAGCATGGAAATGTCCAGAATATGTAAAAAGAGTTTTATGTACCACTTATAACTCGTGCCAACACAATCAGCAAATCCAGTCTGCATGTCACATTTGCCCACTGAGTGCATATTGAGGGTGTAGTCCATCACAGCTGCAGGTTTCAGAATGGGTTCATTGGTCTCTCTATTCTGCCTGCCAGTGTTTGTCATTTCATTAGAGTGAACTGATGACAACAGTGTGACATCTCGTTTGTCATGCCACCAAAATGCCATGATGTCATTGGCAGCAAATTCCTGCACCTCACCTCTACGAGTGCCATCGTCAAACCTGGGCATATGCTTACGATTTCCATGCACTGTGCCACACACATCTGTCATGTTCACTTGCAAAATATCACTGAGTGAGGGGCTTGTGTACCAGTTGTCAGTATATAATATATGCCCCTTGCCAAGATATGGTTCCATCATTGTTCTAACCACATCACCGGAGATGCCCAGTAACTTCCTGGTGTTTTGCAATGTATTACTTTCAGTGTACACAATAATATCCAGTACAAGACCACTGTAGCAGCCACAAAGCACAAACAACTTATACCAAAGCGTTTCCTCTTGCTTGGTATGTACTACGTGAACGACAGTCTTCCTTTGAACAGAATCAAAGACTCCTCAATAACAAGCTTCCTGAGGGGATAAAATTACATACTGAATTTGTTTCAGATACACAAACACATTCCTAATCTTATATAACCTGTCATTTCTGTCAGGCCTGGTTTTGTCTGAGAAGTGAAGCATATGTAATAGTAGCACAAATCGATTCACTCGCATTATATCACTGAAACCTGGGGTTGCAATCGGGTGGTCTGTTGACCAGTATGATTTGACACTGTGCTTATACATGTGTGGCATAAGCATTATTGTGACAAAGAAAAGATACATCTCAGCCACAGTTGTCTCCTTCCACTGGTGTAGGCATGATTTTGGTGAAAGTATTGTTTGCCATGGTGTAATCGAAATACAGTGGTCCCTCGACCAACGATGGCATCGCATAATGTTAAATCCGACTAGCGGTACATTTTAATGCAAAAATTTTGCCTCGACTAGCGCTAAAAAACTCGACCAACGCGATTCGTTCCGTTCGAGACTCGTCCACATGTGGCCTGAGCGCGCCTCACTTGTCACATGGGTGCCAGTGTTTACAAGCCAGCCACCGCTGTCACATCCAAACATACAATCGGAACATTTTGTATTATCACAGCGTTTTTAGTGATTGCACCTGCAAAATAAGTCACCATGGGCCCCAAGAAAGCTTCTAGTGCCAACCCTACCGCAAAAAGGGTGAGAATCACTATGGATATGAAGAAAGAGATCATTGCTAAGTATGAAAGTGGAGTGCGTGTCTCCGAGCTGGCCAGGTTGTACACAAAACCCCAATCAACCATCGCTACTATTGTGGCCAAGAAAACGGCAATCAAGGAAGCTGTTCTTGCCAAAGGTGCAACTATGTTTTCGAAAGACAGGCTTACTCTGTTAATGTGTGCCAGTGCTAGTGGTGATTGCAAAGTGAAGCCTTTATTGGTGTATCACTCTGAAACTCCCAGAGCGTTCAGGCAAAAGAATGTCCTCAAGGCTAATTTGTGTGTGCTGTGGAGGGCAAACAGTAAGGCATGGGTCACTAGGGACTTTTTCTATGACTGGTTACACCATGCATTTGCCCCCACTGTGAAAAATTACCTCCTGGAAAATAAATTGGACCTTAAGTGCCTCCTGGTATTAGACAATGCTCCTGGTCATCCTTCAGACTTGGCAGAGCGACTTTCTGGGGACACAAGCTTCATCAAGGTCAAGTTTTTGCCTCCTAATACCACTCCTCTCTTGCAGCCCATGGACCAGCAGGTCATTGCAAACTTCAAAAAACTCGACACAAAAGCTATGTTTGAAAGGTGCTTTGTAGTGACCTCAGAAACTCGATTGACTAAGAGTTTTGGAAAGATCACTTTAGCATCCTCAATTGTGTAAACATTATAGGTAAGGCTTGGGAGGAAGTGACTAAGAGGACCTTGAACTCTGCTTGGAAGAAACTGTGGCCAGAATGTGTAGACAAAAGGGATTTTGAAGGATTTGAGGCTAACCCTGGGAATCTTATGCCAGTTGTGGAATCAATTGTGGCATTGGGGAAGTCCTTGGGGTTGGAGGTTAGTGGGGAGGATGTGGAAGAGATGGTGGAGGAGGACAGTGAAGAACTAACCACTGATGATCTTCAACAGCAAGAGGCCAGACCTGAGGAAACTGCTCCGGAGGAATAACTAAGTTTATTCAGGTATACACAAATACAGTTACATAGAATTATCATACATAGCAGCATATGTGTAGAGAACCTAGGATAACCCAAAAAAATCAGACAGAGTGACTTATTTCCATTGGGGATAGAGAAATTGAAGTTGTCTACTTCAAAGATTAGATTAAGGAAATGTGTACAATGTGGCTTAAAGTGCAAACCTTTTTTGATGAAAATGACCCTCGCACAGCTATTGCAAGCCGTGCTGGTGACTGTTACACTGACAATGTTGTGAAACACTTTAGGACTGCCATAAAAGAACGGGAGGTACAGGCCTCTATTGACAGGTATGTTGTGCTACAGAAGTCCACTGACTCTCAAGCTGGTCCTAGTAGCATTAAAAGAAGGGAAGTAACCACGGAAAAGGACTTGCCACCTCAAGTCCTAATGGAAGGGGATTCCCCTTCTAAACACAAACACCATCAACACTCCCCTCCTCCCATCCCATCAATCATCACCAGATCTTCAATAAAGGTAAGTGTCATGTAATTTTGCATGTCTTCTTTATTTTGTGTGTATTAAAATTAATATTTCATGTGATAAATTCTTTTTTCAATACTTTGGGGTGTCAGGATCGGATTAATTTGATTTCCATTATTTCTTATGGGGAAAATTAACTCGACTAACAATTATTTCGACTAACGATGAGCTCTCAGGAACGGGTTAATACCGTTGGTCGAGGGTCCACTGTATCTGTTGCTTTTCCTGACATTTTCCATCAGGGGTTCGTCAAAGAATAACTCGAAACATTCTAATTCAGTGGCATTGTTCCCAAGTGTACAAGATGGCCGTATTCCACTTTGACTTTCATCAAAGTGATGGGGATTGGGAACAAAATTGTCAGCTTCCTGCCAATCCCAGGTGCGGTCTGCTGGTGGGTACTGGATATTGACAGGTGGTTGTGGTTGTGGAGGCTGGTGTGGTGGGTGGGTGGGGGATGGTGGCCTTTGTTGTAGTTCAGCTGAGGCAGCGGCATGGGTGGCAGCATGGCTCGCTGCTGGTGCCTCACGGCTGGCACCACCACTACCACCACCAGATGCATGCACATTTTCCATCCCAGTTGCAACACTATCATCTTCATTTTCACTATCTGTTCCTGTTGTACAGCCACGGGATGTACTCCGAGATGTACTCCTTCCCCTTGGAATAGCATATGGCACACTACCAGAGCGCATATACCGTCGTATATACTGACGCTTCACTGGAGAATATTCTACTTCACTATCACTACTGGAACTGTTTTCAAGAGCTTGTAGTTCATATTCACTATCACTATCATCACCATTGCTAACATCTAAGTCCTGGATATGGAAAAATACGAGTTTCCTCTTTCGTTCTGGTACAACTGAACGTGAACAAAATGGCCCAGCACCAGAGGAGGAAGGTTGAGGGTCATCTGGATTTTCCTCACTATTACAGCTATTATGGTCATTAGTTTCAGTCACAACCTCATCAAAACCTTGAAACTCATCTTCACTGGCATTACCATCTGTATTAGACCAGTCACTGAGGAACAAAAGTGTCCCAATTTTCCGAGGAGTGAGGAGTTTCTTACCGCGAGGCATTGTGAACAAGGTGTACTAGAATGGCGTTCCCACAACGCACCACTGGGTGTCCAAATTTTTTCCTACAATGCACACTGACCACGCAGACCCATTCTCTCGCATCTAGGCCTACCAGCCTTTTCCCGCTTGATATGAAGGCGCTAGAATTTATGCGTACTAGTACGTTGATAACCCTGGCGTGTAAGCCGTACTAGTACGTCTGAAACCCTGAAAGGGGTAAACCTGGAGTATACCTGGAGGGTGTTCCAGGGATCAATGCCCCCGCAGCCCGGTCCATGACCAGACCTTGTGGTGGATCAGTGCTTGATCAACCAGGCTGTTACTGCCAGTTGCATGTAGTCAAACATAAACCACTGCCCCTTGGGTAGCTAACAAAATCATAATTACCCCTTCCCCTTTCCCTTCATAACACACACAATAATATACTGTAACAATCAGGGCCACCACTTAGTTAACCTCCAAGAAAGGTGACAGTATCCCCACATTCCTGTAAGTATACCTGGAGGGTGTCCTGGGGGCCAGTGCCCCCACAGCTCAGTCCATGACCTGGGTAATTAACCCATGGTAAATAGCAGTGATATTGATTCTTGTGGACGGTAATAGTCTTAGTGAGATCTTTAATAAATGTGTACCATAAATGTATGTCATTTTTTCTTTCAAACTAAAAGTCAAAACTGAAATCTGTATGATACCTAGAATCAGCTTAATTGTTGATTTGATGAATTTCAAAAAAACAAAATGAACTATTGAGATAATAATTTTTGCAAGTTGGCCTAATATGTGCTTGGAAATGATGCTTTTATGAATACAGTATTTATAATGTAAATTAAAAAGCAGTTTTATTGCATCACTTCATTATACTATACAGGTGCTCCTTGACTTAGTGAGGTTACGTTCCGACGACCCCATCAGAAGCAGGAAATGTTGCAAGTCAGATGTGAATATATTCTAAACACCATATTTCGCTGCTTTTAAGACTTTTTTAGTTTCACTGGCTATCATTGGACATAACTGAGACAGCTACAGCCCACCCCACACCCCAAGCTTATAGCTCCCGTCACTGACCTTCAGTTTATAGGACGCAGGTTGGTGTTTGGAGACATTTTATGGAAAAAAATGTGTCTAATAAGCTGCAAAATACAGTCAGTAAGTAATTGTCACTGAATAAGGAAATAAACAAGTAATTGCTGTAACTAAATACCAGCATTGAAAGTAAATACGTAAATGAATACAAGTTGCAATCACCATAGGGAAGTGGAACAGAATTCGTCCTCCATAAGCCATGCGTGTCATAAGAGGTGACTAAAATGCCAGGAGCAAGGGGCTAGTAACCCCTTCTCCTGTATACTCTACCCTGCCTCGGTGGGATATGGCCAGTTTGTTGAAAAAAAAAAAATTCGACTTGCTGCCTTCATGCTGGGTAATTATCTCGAGTTTCATCTTCAAAGTAATGGCTTTTGCACCATCATAATGTTGAACTATCTCAGGTCGAGGAGCACCTGTATATCAAAGTTAATACAGTAGTGTAATACTGTATTGGGTTACAGGTGTACAAGATGCTGGAGCCTGTGCTGACTGTAGCTTTGACCGACCCATCCGGTCCACTAGCTGGGCGGCAAGAGTGTGCATACACTTTAGCATTATCTGCTTTCTTGGCCTGTCATGATTTAGCTGATGTGACTTCTGCCATGAATACACTCCATTCAGTTTTTAGTGGCTCTTTGCCAAAGGTATTAAATGTGTTGTCTTTGTATAACTTATCAGACACCAAATTTAACTGGCTTCAGAATAAAGTCCTCTTAATTTTTAGGGTTATGTATATACTTTTGATAACATGTTGCATAATAAATGTACAAAAAACACATGCAAACATTTTGTTAAAATTAAATATAAATTCTGTATTAAATGACCACTGTTTTCTTTAGGGTAATGGGGAATTGCCTAATCATCCACCTGCAGTAACGGCTCTACATACAGCAGCTCTCAATGGCTTTTGTCTTCTTTTGTGTCTCATCTCTCCCACCTCCATCTACACCATGGCCAACAAGTACGTTTTATCTTGGTAATCATTCATCCCATCACTTGCAAGAGAGAACGGGTAAGTACTTAACTTCCTATTTGTACACGTATGTTTGTGGTTGCAGGGGTCGATTTTCAGATAGTGGCCCTGCCTCCTTACTTGCCACTCTTCAAATTCACTTCCTCTTAGCCTCGTGGTCCCCATCATACCTACTCTTAAGACTGTGTGGAGCCTTCCTCTACCACTACCTGACCAGCATCATTTCACTTCCTGACCACTCTGAGACTGAAGAAATGCAAACATTCCTCTGGCTTATTTGTGACTCAACTTTCAGTGGTGTCCCCAAGTTCACATTTAAATACTTTTATATTCTTCTTTCTATATATATATATATATATATATATATATATATATATATATATATATATATATATATATATATATATATATATATATATATATATATATATATATATATATATATATATATATATATATATATATATATATATATATATATATATATATATATATATATATATATATATATATATATATATATATATATATATATATATATATATATATATATATATATATATATATATATATATATATATATATATATATATATATATATATATATATATATATATATATATATATATATATATATATATATATATATATACACACACACACACACATACACACACACAGTGGACCCCCGCTTAACGATCACCTCCAAATGCGACCAATTATGTAAGTATATTTATGTAAGTGCATTTGTACGTGTATGTTTGGGGGTCTGAAATGGACTAATCTACTTCACAATATTCCTTATGGGAAAAAATTCGGTCAGTACTGGCACCTGAACATACTACTGGAATGAAAATAGTTCGTTAACCGGGGGTCGACTGTATATACATTCCTTACTTCGAATGATAAAAATAAGGAAAGGGAGTGAGGAAGGGAGGTATAGTCCCTTCCTCTCTCTTTTCTTGTTTCTTTCCTCGAAGATGAGAAAAAATGATAAAAAATTATGTAAATATTACTGACAGTTTCCACCCAGCCTCATACATATAGTTATTTAGGCATAAAATATGAATATAATCGAACTAATGCATGATGTACATACAGTTTCACATAGGAAGAAGCAGAGGAAATTATACATTTACTGGCCACTTAATTAGGTACACTCTTCTAGTACTGTGTAGTGCAACTCCTTTGCTCCCAGAACAACCTAAATTCTTTGTGACAGAGATTTAACAAGGTGTTTGAAACATTCCTTAGAGATTCTTGTCCATGCTGACATGATAGCATCATGCGGTGATGCAGGGAAGGGAAGTTCCAGTTCTTGGGATCAAGGGCCTCTCCAATGTTCTCAAGGCATTTCCCCCAAGCCCCCCCCCCCCACTTCTTGAAGGGATGAACCATGGAGAATCTTATGCAGATACAACAGTTAGTAAGCAATAATAAATTCGTGATTATGTTTAACTTTGAGACACTTGAGTTAAGAGTAACATTTACTCATACAACCTAGGTTAATAAGGCACATGTTGAATGTTTTTTAATATTTTATGCTCCATATTTCATCTTTTGATGTTTGGTTACTGTTCTTGTGGATGCGATGCAAGGGCAAGATGCCAACAGGATGGAATAAAATACATGAATAAGCTTTTATTGTGGTGTTTTTACTTTGTGAGAAGACTATACAGGTGCTGCTTGACTTGCAATGGGGTTATGTTCCGACCAACCCAACATAAATAAAAAATGTCGTAAGTTCAACATGAATGTGATTTTTTTTTTTTTTTAACAAGTCGGCCATCTCCCACCGAGGCAGGGTGACTCAAAACGAAAGAAAATACTTTCATCATCATTCAACACTCACCTCACTCACACATGATCACTGTTTTTGCAGAGGTGCTCAGAACACAACAGTTTAGAAGCATATACGTATAAAGATACACATATCCCTCCAAACTGCTAATATCCCGAACCCCTCCTTTAGAGTGCAGGCATTGTACTTCCCATTTCCAGGACTCAAGTCCAGCTATACAAAAATATGATCTTTCTTTCAACACACATAGTCCTTGTGGCTTAGCGCTTCTTTTTGATTATAATAATAATTTCTTTCAACACACCAGCCGTATCCCACTGAGGCGGGGTGGCCCAAAAGAAAAAACGAAAGTGTCTCCTTTTACATTTAGTAACATATACAGGAGAAGAGGTTACTAGCCCCTTGCTCCCGGCATTTTAGTCGCCTCTTACAACACGCATGGCTTATGGAGGAAGAATTCTGTTCCACTTCCCCATGGAGACAAAAATATGATTATTTTTTTTTTTTTTCAACAAGTCGGCCATCTCCCACCAAGGCAGGGTGACCCAAAAAAGAAAGAAAATCCCCAAAAAGAAAATACTTTCATCATCATTCAACACTTTCACCACACTCACAAATTATCACTGTTTTTGCAGAGGTGCTCAGAATACAACAGTTTAGAAGCATATACGTATAAAGATACACAACATATCCCTCCAAACTGCCAATATCCCAAACCCCTCCTTTAAAGTGCAGGCATTGTACTTCCCATTTCCAGGACTCAAGTCCTACTATATGAAAATAACCGGTTTCCCTGAATCCCTTCACTAAATATTACCCTGCTCACACTCCAACAGATCGTCAGGTCCCAAGTATCATTCGTCTCCATTCACTCCTATCTAACACGCTCATGCACGCTTGCTGGAAGTCCAAGCCCCTTGCCCACAAAACTTCCTTTACCCACTCTTTCCAACCCTTTCGAGGACGACCCCTACCCCTCTTTCCTTCCCCTATAGATTTATGTGCTTTCCATGTCATTCTACTTTGATCCATTCTCTCTAAATGACCAAACCACCTCAACAACCCCTCTTCTGCCCTCTGACTAATGCTTTTATTAACTCCACCCCTTCTCCTAATTTCCACACTCCGAATTTTCTGCATAATATTTACACCACACATTGCCCTTAGACAGGACATCTCCACTGCCTCCAACCGTCTCCTCGCTGCTGCATTTACCACCCAAGCTTCACACCCATATAAGAGTGTTGATACTTTCATACATTCCCTTCTTTGCCTCCATAGATAACGTTTTTTGACTCCACATATACCTCAATGCACCACTCACCTTTTTTCCCTCATCAATTCTATGATTAACCTCATCCTTCATAAATCCATCTGCCGACACTTCAACTCCCAAGTATCTGAAAACATTCTCTTCTTCCATACTCTCCTCCCCAATTTGATATCCAATTTTTCTTTATCTGAATCATTTGATACCCTCATCACCTTACTCTTTTCTATGTTCACTTTCAACTTTCTACCTTTACACACATTCTCAAACTCATCCACTAACCTTTGCAATTTTTCTTTAGAATCTCCCATAAGCACAGTATCATCAGCAAAAAGTAACTGTGTCAATTCCCATTTTGAATTTGATTCCCCATAATTTAATCCCACCCCTTCTCCCGAACACCCTAGCATTTACTTCTTTTACAACCCCATCTATAAATATATTAAACAACCATGGTGACATTACACATCCCTGTCTAAGACCTACTTTTACCGGGAAGTATTCCCCCTCTCTTCTACACACTCTAACCTGAGCCTCACTATCCTCATTTACAGCATTTAGTAACTTACCACCTATTCCATATACTTGCAACATCTGCCACATTGCTCCTCTATCCACTCTATCATATTTATTTTTTTATTATTATCACACTGGCCGATTCCCACCAAGGCAGGGTGGCCCGAAAAAGAAAAACTTTCACCATCATTCACTCCATCACTGTCTTGCCAGAAGGGTGCTTTACACTACAGTTTTTAAACTGCAACATTAACACCCCTCCTTCAGAGTGCAGGCACTGTACTTCCCATCTCCAGGACTCAAGTCCGGCCTGCCGGTTTCCCTGAATCCCTTCATAAATGTTACTTTGCTCACACTCCAACAGCACGTCAAGTATTAAAAACCATTTGTCTCCATTCACTCCTATCAAACACGCTCACGCATGCCTGCTGGAAGTCCAAGCCCCTCGCACACAAAACCTCCTTTACCCCCTCCCTCCAACCCTTCCTAGGCCGACCCCTACCCCGCCTTCCTTCCACTACAGACTGATACACTCTTGAAGTTATTCTGTTTCGCTCCATTCTCTCTACATGTCCGAACCACCTCAACAACCCTTCCTCAGCCCTCTGGACAACAGTTTTGGTAATCCCGCACCTCCTCCTAACTTCCAAACTACGAATTCTCTGCATTATATTCACACCACACATTGCCCTCAGACATGACATCTCCACTGCCTCCAGCCTTCTCCTCGCTGCAACATTCATCACCCATGCTTCACACCCATATAAGAGCGTTGGTAAAACTATACTCTCATACATTCCCCTCTTTGCCTCCAAGGACAAAGTTCTCTGTCTCCACAGACTCCTAAGTGCACCACTCACTCTTTTTCCCTCATCAATTCTATGATTCACCTCATCTTTCATAGACCCATCCGCTGACACGTCCACTCCCAAATATCTGAATACGTTCACCTCCTCCATACTCTCTCCCTCCAATCTGATATTCAATCTTTCATCACCTAATCTTTTTGTTATCCTCATAACCTTACTCTTTCCTGTATTCACCTTTAATTTTCTTCTTTTGCACACCCTACCAAATTCATCCACCAATCTCTGCAGCTTCTCTTCAGAATCTCCCAAGAGCACAGTGTCATCAGCAAAGAGCAGCTGTGACAACTCCCACCCTGTGTGTGATTCTTTATCTTTTAACTCCACGCCTCTTGCCAAGACCCTCGCATTTACTTCTCTTACAACCCCATCTATAAATATATTAAACAACCACGGTGACATCACACATCCTTGTCTAAGGCCTACTTTTACTGGGAAAAAATTTCCCTCTTTTCTACATACTCTAACTTGAGCCTCACTATCCTCGTAAAAACTCTTCACTGCTTTCAGTAACCTACCTCCTACACCATACACTTGCAACATCTGCCACATTGCCCCCCTATCCACCCTGTCATACGCCTTTTCCAAATCCATAAATGCCACAAAGACCTCTTTAGCCTTATCTAAATACTGTTCACTTATATGTTTCACTGTAAACACCTGGTCCACACACCCCCTACCTTTCCTAAAGCCTCCTTGTTCATCTGCTATCCTATTCTCCGTCTTACTCTTAATTCTTTCAATTATAACTCTACCATACACTTTACCAGGTACACTCAACAGACTTATCCCCCTATAATTTTTGCACTCTCTTTTATCCCCTTTGCCTTTATACAAAGGAACTATGCATGCTCTCTGCCAATCCCTAGGTACCTTACCCTCTTCCATACATTTATTAAATAATTGCACCAACCACTCCAAAACTATATCCCCACCTGCTTTTAACATTTCTATCTTTATCCCATCAATCCCGGCTGCCTTACCCCCTTTCATTTTACCTACTGCCTCACGAACTTCCCCCACACTCACAACTGGCTCTTCCTCACTCCTACAAGATGTTATTCCTCCTTGCCCTATACACGAAATCACAGCTTCCCTATCTTCATCAACATTTAACAATTCCTCAAAATATTCCCTCCATCTTCCCAATACCTCTAACTCTCCATTTAATAACTCTCCTCTCCTATTTTTAACTGACAAATCCATTTGTTCTCTAGGCTTCCTTAACTTGTTAATCTCACTCCAAAACTTTTTCTTATTTTCAACAAAATTTGTTGATAACAGCTCACCCACTCTCTCATTTGCTCTCTTTTTACATTGCTTCACCACTCTCTTAACCTCTCTCTTTTTCTCCATATACTCTTCCCTCCTTGCATCACTTCTACTTTGTAAAAACTTCTCATATGCTAACTTTTTCTCCCTTACTACTCTCTTTACATCATCATTCCACCAATCGCTCCTCTTCCCTCCTGCACCCACTTTCCTGTAACCACAAACTTCTGCTGAACACTCTAACACTACATTTTTAAACCTACCCCATTCCTCTTCGACCCCATTGTCTATGCTCTCATTAGCCCATCTATCCTCCAATAGCTGTTTATATCTTACCCTAACTGCCTCCTCTTTTAGTTTATAAACCTTCACCTCTCTCTTCCCTGATGCTTCTATTCTCCTTGTATCCCATCTACCTTTTACTCTCAGTGTAGCTACAACTAGAAAGTGATCTGATATATCTGTGGCCCCTCGATAAACATGTACATCCTGAAGTCTACTAAACAGTCTTTTATCTACTAATACATAATCCAACAAACTACTGTCATTTCGCCCTACATCATATCGTGTATACTTATTTATCCTCTTTTTCTTAAAATATGTATTACCTATAACTAAACCCCTTTCTATACAAAGTTCAATCAAAGGGCTCCCATTATCATTTACACCTGGCACCCCAAACTTACCTACCACACCCTCTCTAAAAGTTTCTCCTACTTTAGCATTCAGGTCCCCTACCACAATTACTCTCTCACTTGGTTCAAAGGCTCCTATACATTCACTTAACATCTCCCAAAATCTCTCTCTCTCCTCTGCATTCCTCTCTTCTCCAGGTGCATACACGCTTATTATGACCCACTTCTCGCATCCAACCTTTACTTTAATCCACATAATTCTCGAATTTACACATTCATATTCTCTTTTCTCCTTCCATAACTGATCATTTAACATTACTGCTACCCCTTCCTTTGCTCTAACTCTCTCAGATACTCCAGATTTAATCCCATTTATTTCCCCCCACTGAAACTCTCCTACCCCCTTCAGCTTTGTTTCGCTTAGAGCCAGGACATCCAACTTCTTTTCATTCATAACATCAGCAATCATCTGTTTCTTGTCATCCGCACTACATCCACGCACATTTAAACAACCCAGTTTTATAATACTATGAGACAGAAAAAGAAAACCAGCAATCCTACCATCATGCAAAACAGTTACAGGTTTTTGTTTCACAGTCATCTGGCAGGACGGTAGTACTTCCCTGGGTGGTTGCTGTCTACCAACCTACTACCTACTGCCTTTTCTAAATCCATAAATGCAATAAAAACTTCCCTACCTTTATCTAAATACTGTTCACATATATGCTTCAATGTAAACACTTGATCTACACATCCCCTACCCACTCTGAAGCCTCCTTGCTCATCCGCAATCCTACATTCTGTCTTACCTCTAATTCTTTCAATTATAACCCTACCGTATACTTTTCCTGGTATACTCTGTAAACTTATTCCTCTATAATTTTTACAATCTCTTTTGTCCCCCTTCCCTTTATATAAAGGGACTATACATGCTCTCCGCCAATCCCTAGGTACCTTCCCCTCTTTCATACATTTATTAAACAAAAGTACCAACCACTCCAACACTATATCCCCCCCTACTTTTAACATTTCTGTCATGATCCCATCAGTTCCAGCATGCTTTACCCCCTTTCATTCTACGTAATGCCTCACGTACCTCCACCACACTTACATTCTGCTCTTCTTCACTCCTAAAAGATGGTATACCTCCCTGGCCAGTGCATGAAATTACTGCCTCCCTTTCTTCCTCAACATTTAAAAGTTCCTCAAAATATTCTCGCCATCTACCTAATACCTCCCTCTCACCATCTACTAAGTCCCCTACTCTGTTTTTAACTGACAAATCCATACTTTCCCTAGGCTTTCTTAACTTGTTTAACTCACTCCAAAATTTTTTCTTATTTTCATTAAAATTTCTTGACAGTGCCTCTCCAACTCTTTCATCTGCTCTCCTTTTGCACTCTCTCACCACTCTCTTCACCTTTTTTTTACTCTCCATATACTCTGCTCTTCTTATAACACTTCTGCTTTGTAAAAACCTCTCTTAAGCTACCTTTTTCTCTTTTATCACACCCTTTACTTCATCATTCCACCAATCACTCCTCTTTCCTCCTGCCCCCACCCTCCTATAACCACAAACTTCTGCCCCACATTCTAATACTGCAATTTTAAAACTATTCCAACCCTCTTCAACCCCCCCCACTACTCATCTTTGCACTAGCCCACCTTTCTGCCAATAGTCGCTTATATCTCACCCGAACTTCCTCCTCCCTTAGTTTATACACTTTCACCTCCCTCTTACTTGTTGTTGCCACCTTCCTCTTTTCCCATCTACCTCTTACTCTAACTGTAGCTACAACTAAATAATGATCCGATATATCAGTTGCCCCTCTATAAACATGTACATCCTGGAGCCTACCCATCAACCTTTTATCCACCAATACATAATCTAACAAACTACTTTCATTACGTGCTACATCATACCTTGTATATTTATTTATCCTCTTTTTCATAAAATATGTATTACTTATTACCAAATTTCTTTCTACACATAGCTCAATTAAAGGCTCCTCATTTACATTTTCCTAAATAAATAAATACTGTTACTGAATAATTAAACAAATAATTACAGTAACTAAATACCAGTATTGAAAAGTAAATAAATGATTAAAAGCTATGGAGGTTATGGCCTTCATGCTGGGTAATTATCAAGTTTCATCTCCACATAGTCCATCATAGTCAAAATATTGTACGGCGAACCATTGCAAGTTAAGGAACACCTGTATATATCTTTTCACAAAGGAAAGCTGTTGCAATATAAGCTTGCTTGGCGCGTGTTTTTTTCCCTCCGCACTTGCCTTACTTGCAAGTAAAACTCGTTCATTTGTAAGCGTTAAAGTAGTGTTTGCTCTGCATTAGTTTATAAATAAATGGGGGGAATTTATAAATGTGGAGTTCATAAGAAATCTTCCAACAGATTACTGAGAGAGATGTTTGATCTTCTGGGCTGCAGCGATGTTGAGCTTCGTATTCAAGCTGGAGAAGGAGTGGCTCTCCTGTACGAGGGTGCTCGCACCCACGATGATGATTACTTTTGGAATAGGGAAGGAGAACTCTGCTCTGCGTTGAAAGGTCAGTGAGGCCATCCTTCCCTCCAGTGCTGACTATTCTTCTGTAAAGTAAGCTCTTACAGAGAATTTTTATTAAATTGTGATTAAAAAGTACATTACACAAATAACCCGCACGTAGGAGAGCAAAGCTTATGACAATGTTTCGATCCGACTTGGACCATTTACAAGTCACACTAACTTGTAAAGGGTCCAAGTAAGACCAAAGTGTCATCATAAGGTTCTCTCCTGTGTGTGGGTTTTTATATTGTTCCAGTCATGGTAGTGTGCCTTTTTGTTCTTTAAAAAAAGTATATCTAGAATTGAATAACACATTCAGTGGAGGCCTTTTCACCTGCTATTAAATTTTTGGCCGGATTTTCAATCACATTTACCAAAAATCACTACATAGAGCTTTATAAGAACCTACTATAGTTTTGTGCAACATTTCTGCAACCTTTCTAGTGTCTTGCACCATGGAAGCCCAGCCTGAACCCAGGCTTCACTGTTGATTGCCTGTTCAACCAGGCTGTTACTGTTAGCAGCCTGCTAGGCCATATATCCATCACAACCTGGTTAATTTGGCACTTTGCAGAGGTAGTGAAAAGTAATGTTGATCTCATTTTCTTGCTCCCTTATTTTTGATCAACCTGTACCATTCTGCAAACCTAATTAACATCGTACCCTTGAAGTTATATTATTATTAAATTATTTTGAAGGAGGGATGTTAATGTTGCAGTTTAAAAACTGTAGTGTAAAGCACCCTTCTGGCAAGACGGTGATGGAGTGAATGATGGTGAAAGTTTTTCTTTTTCGGGCCACCCTGCCTTGGTGGGAATCGGCCAGTGTTAATAAAAAAAAAAAATATTTTGATAAAGTTTGTGTTGAGATTTTATAATTGTTACAGTGATGTACGGAAGGGTGGTGGAGTGGCGATGTATGTCAGAGAAAAATTTAAATTGTTGTCTTAGACATGATATAAGATTAGAAACATCGAACACAGAATCTGTTTGGCTACAGTTTCTCGAGGGATGTGACAGATTAATTTTGGGTGTGATTTATAGACCCCCAAACCTTGATAGCGAGTGCAGTAAGCTGTTATGGGATGAAATTCATAAGACATCTAGATATGAAAATGTTGTGATAATGGGAGATTTTAACTTTAGACAAATTGATTGGAACAGTATGACAGGAAATCTTGAGTTGAGTGACTTTCTTGATACAGTTCAAGATTGCTTTGTAGAACAGGCTGTGACAGAACCAACTAGAGGAAACAATCTGCTTGACTTGGTTCTTGCCAACAAAGATTCACTAATTAATAATCTTGAGGTTAATGATGAGTTTGGGGAAAGTAATCACAAATCACTTGGTTTCAATATATCATGGAATTACCCAGATAACTGCAATCAAATCTCTATCCCAGATTTTCGCTTGGCCGACTTCATGGGACTGAAAAATTACCTGGGTGGGCTAAATTGGGATGTCCTAACTATGGGTCAGGTAGGTGATCTTGGTTGCCAATATGACGTTTTTCAGAGCATAGTTCTAGCTGCCCAGCCAACTTTTGTTCCGAGTAGGGAAATTAGATCTAACAAAAATGGTCCCAAATGGATGAACAATAGATTAAAACATCTCATTGGTCAAAAGAGAGGCATATATAGGGGTATCAAAAGAGGGGATGGGCAGTTAAGAAATCAATATATACAATTAAAGAGATAAAAAAAAAAGGAATAAGAAAAGCAAAAAGGGATTATGAGGCTAAGGTCGCAAGGGATTCAAAGACTAACCCAAAAGGGTTCTTTCAGGTATACAGAAGTAAGATTAGGTCAGATCACTGACAGTGACAAGGATATGTGTGAAATTCTCAGTACCTACTTCCTCTCAGTTTTCACCCAGGAAAATACTAGCAATATTCCTGAAATAATAGATTATGTAGAACAGGATGATGATAAACTATGTACGATTGCTGTAACTAGTGACATGGTCCTCAGACAAATAGAGAAACTAAAACCTAACAAATTGCCAGGCCCTGATGAACTGTTTGCAAGGGTGTTAAAGGAATGTAAAGAGGAACTTAGCATACCTTTGGCTAATCTTTTAACATATCACTACAAACTGGCATAGTGCCTGATAAGTGGAAAATGGCAAATGTAATACCTATTTACAAGGCAGGTGACAGGTCCTTGGCTTCGAACTATAGACCAATAAGCCTTACCTCCATAGTGGGAAAATTTATGGAATCAATAATTGCCGAAGCAATTCATAGCCATCTTGATAGGCACAGATTGATTAATGAATCTCAACACGGTTTTACAAAGGGGCGTTCCTGTCTTACGAATTTACTAACTTTTTTCACTAAGGTGTTTGAGGAGTTAGATCATGGTAATGAATATAACATTGTGTATCTGGACTTCAGTAAGACTTTCGATAGTTCCACACCAGAGGCTATTGAGGAAACTTAAGGCACACGGAATAGGAGGAGAAATTTTTTCCTGGGTAGAGGCATGGCTGACAAATTGGCAGCAGAGAGTTTGCATAAATGGGGAGAAATCACATTGGGGGCACGTCACAAGCAGTATTCCTCAGGGGTCGGTGTTGGACCCATTGTTGTTCCCAATTTACATAAATGACTTCGATGAGGGAATAAATAGTGACATGAGCAAATTTGCTGATGACACCAAAATAGGCCGTCCAATTCATTCTAATGAGGACACTAGAGCACTCCAGGATGATTTGAAAAGACTGATGCAATGGTCGGAGAAGTGGCAGATGCAGTTTAATATTGACAAATGCAAAGTTCTAAAGGTTGGACAGTTAAATAACCATGCCACACATAAACTAAATAATGTAGATCTTAATACTACTGATTTGCGAAAAGGATTTAGGAGTTCTGGTTAGCAGTAATCTAAAACCAAGACAACAGTGCATTAGTGTTCGCAATAAAGCTAACAGAACTCTTGGCTTCATATCTAGAAGTATAAATAATAGAAGTCCTCAGGTTGTTCTTCAACTCTATATATCCTTGGTTAGGCCTCATTTAGACTATGCTGCTCAGTTCTGGTCACCGTATTACAGAATGGATATAAATGCTCTGGAAAACGTACAGAGGAGGATGACAAAGATGATCCCATGTATTAGAAATCTTCCCTATGAGGATAGACTGAGGGCCCTGAATCTGCACTCTCTCGATAGGCATAGAATTAGGGGGGGATATGATCGAGGTGTATAAATGGAAAACAGGAATAAATAAAGGGGATGTAAATAGAGTGCTGAAAACTTCCAGCCAAGACAGGACTCGCAGCAATGGTTTCAAGTTGGAAAAATTCAGATTCAGGAAGGATATAGGAAAGCATTGGTTTGGTAATGGTCGTGGATGAGTGGAACAAACTCCCGAGTACAGTTATTCAGGCTAAAACGTTGTGTAGTTTTAAAATTGTGTTAGATAAATACATGAGTAGGTGTGGGTGGGTGTGAGTTGGACCTGATTAGCTTGTGCTGCTGGGTCTGGTGCCATGCTCCATCCTTGAGTGGAGGTGACCAGACTGGGTGGGTCATTGGGCTAATCCAGGGGGGGGGACATGGACCTGCTCTGCATGGGTCAGTAGGCCTGTTGCAGTGTTCCTTCTTTCTTATGTTCTTGTGCAAATTATTTATATACATGTATGTAGGTTCTTGCTGACTTGCACAGTAAAATATAACTGATGTCAGTTCTATGTACACTACCAGTCTCGTTTATTTTTTGGCTGAAGTAGCATCAGATTTATTTTTGGTGAAATTGCATGAACCTGACTTAAATGATTCTTATAATTATAAGTAAATGCTAAACACAAAAGGGCCATACAGTGCTGCTGGGTAGTTGTGTGCTAAACGTGTAATATGTTTGATCAGAGACTTAAATAAAAGTCATTCTTCACCTCAAGACTTTTTTTGGTTCGTGATATTATTGGCATTGTTTGGCCAGCACAAGTTTAGAGCTTGCTTTTTTAATGTTAAGATTTGATTCACTTTTTTTCAGAATTGGCAACAGATTCCCACAAATTCAGAGCCAAGAAAGACCGAAAACAACAGCGAGCTTCATTCCGAGATGTAGTTCGCACGGTGGAGGAGGGAGAGTTACCGTGCGAAACAGTGTCAGTGGGGCCACAACACCAGAGACAAGAGTTACTGTTAGACACTTGGTCACTTAAGCTGCAATACTCGTCTTTGTGCCGTGCACTCGCCCAAGGACTTAGCACCCATATCACCTTCAATGTTGGGGTAAGTAGAATGAGCTGTTTGTGATAAGCAAAGTTTTTTTTTTTCCATTAAAGATGCATGTGCACGAAATTTGTTGTACAGTTGTTAACGCCTAGGTTCTGTTCTTGCCTCTTGACATCTTTTTTGCCTTTGGAGTTTTCTAATTTTTGGAGAATGGCCCAACAGAATCCATCGTAGTTATTTTGAAGAATTTGGTAGTATTTTTTATTACACTGATGGCCCAAGGTAAACTAAAAATCTTGATCACATTACCTTAAAATCTGCCTTTATAGAAGGGCTCAGATTTAGTGATTCAGTGTTCTCTTGAACTGCATTTCCCCACCTTACCCCACTTTCAATTTCAAGATGCTGTAATTCCAAGTTTCTGTAACTGAAATTTGATAAGCTGATTTCTGTGAATTTAGCTGAGCAGTTTCCATAAGCTCCTTTATGAAGATAATCTAACTTTCAGTCCAGCAACATCTCAAATTACAACCTCCCAACAACATCTCAAATTACAACCTCCTAGCAACATCTCAATTTACAACCTCCCAGCAACATCTCAATTTACAACCTCCCAGCAACATCTCAGTTTACAACCTCCCAGCAACATCTCAGTTTACAACCTCCTAGCAACATCTCAGTTTACAACCTCCCAGCAACATCTCAGTTTACAACCTCCCAGCAACATGCCAGTTTACAACCTCCCAGCAACATGCCAGTTTACAACCTCCCAGGAACATGCCAGTTTACAACCTCCCAGCAACATGCCAGTTTACAACCTCCCAGCAACATGCCAGTTTACAACCTCCCAGCAACATGCCAGTTTACAACCTCCCAGCAACATGCCAGTTTACAACCTCCCAGCAACATGCCAGTTTACAACCTCCCAGCAACATGCCAGTTTACAACCTCCCAGCAACATGCCAGTTTACAACCTCCCAGCAACATGCCAGTTTACAACCTCCCAGCAACATGCCAGTTTACAACCTCCCAGCAACATGCCAGTTTACAACCTCCCAGCAACATGCCAGTTTACAACCTCCCAGCAACATGCCAGTTTACAACCTCCCAGCAACATGCCAGTTTACAACCTCCCAGCAACATGCCAGTTTACAACCTCCTAGGGAGGTGTGGCTGCTCTGCCATTGTGATACGGGAAGCCTGCTAAATATTTCTCACTGGCAGTATTGGTGGTCTTTTCTAACTTACTATTGTGCAAAATGACTTAAATTTCGCAAACTTCATCTTGTATACAGTATATACTTTCCTGTGTTTGAGTTCCTCAATCCTATACTATTTCCTTTCTATTTTAGGAGGCCTTGTGTAAGACCAGGTGACAGTTGTAATTCTTAAACCATTAATGGACACAACACACTCCCTCTAGGCTCACTCATCTATTGTTCATTTGTGAATAACTGAGTATCTTAGAGTAAATATGAAAGTAGGAAAGGAAGACCAAGAAGATATTGTGAGGAAATGTCTAATAAATTTTCAGTTTATTAGAAGCTTCCTCGCTACAACTAATAAACATTTAATAAACTTTCAGTTTATTAAATGTTTATTAAACATTTAATAAATTTTCAGTTTATTAGATGTTTATTAGTTGTAGTGAGGAAGCTTCTAATAAATTGAAAGTTTATTAGATGTTTCCTCATACAATGTCTTCTTGGTCTTCCTTTGCTACTTTCATATTTACTTGACTGATGCATTGCATTAAATAATTTTTTTTTTCAACAAGTCAGCCATCTGCCACCAAGGCAGGGTTACCAAAAAAGAAAGAATATCCCCAGAAAGAAAATACTTTCATCATCATCCAACACTTTAACCTCACTCACACATAATCACTCTTTGCAGAGGCACTCAGATACGACAGTTTAGAAGTCCCTCCAAACTGTCAATATCCCAAACCCCTCCTTCAAAGTGCAGGCATTGTACTTCCTATTTCCAGGACTCCAGTCCAGCTAACCAGTTTCCTTGAATCCCTTCACTAAATATTACCCTGCTCACACTCCATCAGCTTGTCAGGTCCCAAAATCCATTCGTCTCCATTCAGTCCTATCTAACACACTTACACGTGCTTGCTGGAAGTCCAAGCCTCTCTCCCACTAAAGCTTACCCCCTCCCTCCAACCTTTTCAAGGACGACCCCTACCCTGCCTTCCGTCCCCTACAGATTTATACACTCTCCAAGTCATTCTACTTTGATTCATTGTCTCTAAATGATCAAACCACCTCAATAACCCCTCTTCAGCCCTCTGACTAATACTTTTAGTAACTCCACACCACCTAATTTCCACGCTTCGAATTCTCTGCGTAATATTTACACCACACGTTGCCCTTAGACAGGACATATCCAGCTGCCTCCTTGCTGCAGCATTTACAACCCAAGTTTCACACCCATATAAGAGTGTTGGTACCACTATACTTTCATACATTCCCTACTTTGCCATTGATAACATTTCTTGTCTCCACAAGATACCTGAATGCACCACTCTCCGTTTTTCCTTCACCAGTTCTATGGTTAACCTCATCCTTCATAAACCCATCCGCTGACAAGTCAACTCCCAAATATCTGAAAACATTCACTTCTTCCATACTCCCTCTCTCCAGTGTGATATCCAATTTTTCTTCAACTCATTTGATACCCTCATCACCTTATCTCTGCTTACTTTCAACTTTCTACCTTTACACACCCTCGCAAACTCGTCCATTAACCTTTGCAACTTTCCTTTAGAATCTCCCATAAGTACAGTATCATCAGCAAAAAGTAACTGTCGGCTCCCATTTTGTACTTGATTCCCCATAATTTAATTCCACCCCACTCTCCAGCACCTTTGCATTTACTTCTTTTACAACCCCATCTATAAATATATAAACAACCATAGTGACATTACACATCCCTTTCTAAGACCTACTTTTACTGGGAAGTATTCTTCCCTCTCCTACACACCCTAACCTGAGCCTCGCTATCCTCATTAAAATTCTTTACAACATTTAGTAACTTACTGCCTATTCCATACACTTGCAACATCTGCCACATTACTCTCTTATCCACTCTATCATATGCCTTTTCTAAATAATATTTTTTGTTAACGTATATTCATTATCTATTCAAGTGGTTAAAGAATACCGTTGAGGAGTTCTGAGAGTTTTTCTACACCTTGGCTGGCCTTAGACCAAGCATTGTTACATAATTGATTGGGCAATACAAGAATTCCTTGTATTTAAATGTTTTGTTTTACAAATAAGTATGGTAGTAGGTTGGTAGACAGCAACCACCCAGGGAGGTACTACCGTCCTGCCAAGTGAGTGTAAAATGAAAGCCTGTAATTGTTTTACATATTGGTAGTATTGCTGGTGTCTTTTTTGTTTGTCTCATACACATGCAAGATTTCAGGTATATCTTGCTACTTCTACTTGCACTTAGGTCACACTGCACATACATGTACAAGCATATATATATATACACACACCCTTCTGGGTTCTCTTCTATTTTCTTTTTAATTCTTGTTCTTGTTTATTTCCACTTGTCTCCATGGGGAAGTTGAACAGAATTCTTCCTCCGTAAGCCATGCTTGTTGTAAGAGGTGACTAAAATGCCGGGAGCAAGGGGCTATTAACCCTTTCTCCTGTATAAATTACTAAATTTAACCCTTAAACTGTCCAAACATAGATCTACATTTTTTCAACATTTGAAAGTATGTTAAAAAACGTAGATCTTTTTTTTTTTTTTTTTTTTTTTTTTTTTTTTTTTTTTTTTTTTACATTTGAAAACGTGTAAAAAAACTTCGATCTGTGTTTTTTTTTTTTTAAATATGTAAAAAACCGAAGATCTACTTTTGGAGCACTACGAATGTGAGCGTAAATCTGTTTGGACAGTTCAAGGGTTAAAAAGAGAAACTTTCGTTTTTCTTTTTGGGCCACCCTGCCTTGGTGGGATACGGCCGGTTTGTTGAAAGTACAGTGGACCCTCGACCAACGATGGCATCGTCTAACGTTAAATTCGACTAGCGATACATTTTAACGCAAAAATTTTGCCTCGACTAGCGCTAAAAAACTCGACCAACGCGATTCGTTCCGTCTGAGACACGTCCACTTGTGGCCAGTGTTTACAAGCCAGCCAGCCAGCCACCGCGGTCCCATCCAAATATACAATCGGAACATTTCATATTATCACAGCGTTTTTAGTGATTGCACCTGCAAAATAAGTCACCATGGGCCCCAAGAAAGCTTCTAGTGCCAACCCTACAGCAAAAAGGGTGAGAATTACTATGGATATGAAGAAAGAGATCATTGCTAAGTATGAAAGTGGAGTGCATGTCTCTGAGCTGGCCAGGTTGTACACAAAACCCCAATCAACCATCGTTACTATTGTGGCCAAGAAAACGGCAATCAAGGAAGCTGTTCTTGCCAAAGGTGCAACTATGTTTTCGAAACTGAGATCGCAAGTGATAGAAGATGTTGACAGACTGTTATTGGTGTGGATAAATGAAAAACATATAGCAGGAGATAGCATCTCTCAAGCGATCATATGTGAAAAGGCTAGGAAGCTGCATGAGGATTTAATTAGAAAAATGCCAGCAACTGGTGGTGATATGAATGAATTTAAGGCCAGCAAAGGTTGGTTTGAGAGATTTAAGAATCGTAGTGGCATACATAGTGTGATAAAGCATGGTGAGGCTGCCAGTTTGGACCAAAAAGCAGCTGAAAAATATGTGCAGGAATTCAAGGAGTACGTAGACAGTGAAGAATTGAAACCTGAACAAGTGTTTAATTGTGACACTGACAATGTTGTGAAACACTTTAGGAATGTCATAAAGGAACGGGAGGTACAGGCCTCTATGGACAGATATGTTGTGCGACAGAGGTCCAGTGACTCTCAAGCTAGTCCTAGTGGCATTAAAAGAAGGGAAGTAACCCCGGAAAAGGACTTGACACTTCAAGTCCTAATGGAAGGGGATTCCCCTTCTAAACACTAACACCATCCACACACTCCCCTCCTCCCATCCCATCAATCATCACCAGATCTTTAATAAAGGTAAGTGTCATGTAATTGTACATGTCTCCTTCAGTTTGTGTGTATTAAAATTAATATTTCATGTGGTAAAATTTTTTTTTTTCAATACTTTTGGGTGTCTTGCATGGATTAATTTGATTTCCATTATTTCTTATGGGGAAAATTAACTCGACTAACGATAATTTCGATTAACGATGAGCTCTCAGGAACGGATTAATATCGTTGGTCGAGGGTCCACTGTAGTAGTAGTTTATATATACACTCATCTGAGTTTTCTTTGATTTTATCTTAATAGTTCTTGTTCTTATTGCTTTTCCTTTTATATCCATGGGGAAGTGGAATAAGAATCATTCCTCCGTAAGCCATGCATGTTGTAAAAGTCGACTAAAATGCCGGGAACAGTGGGCTAGTAACCTCTTTTCCTGTATAGCCTACGTAAAAGAAAAAGAAGAAAACCATCAGAGTGGGATGTTTGAATGTGTGTGGATGTTGTGACTTTGTAAATGGTTCAAGTCGGACCGAAATGTCGTCATAAGCTCCTCTCTCGTTTGTGCGGGTTATAATAAAAAAAAATTGTGTATCGTTCCAGTCACTGCATTGTGCCTTTTTTTGTCAGTGATGTGCGAATGATAAGAAAGAGATAATTGTGGATGTTATGAATGAGAAGAAGCTGGATGTCCTGGCTTTAAGTGAAACAAAGCTGAAGGGGGTGGGAGAGTTTCAGTGGGGAGAAATAAATTGGATTAGGTCAGGGGTTTCAAATAGTTAGAGCTGAAGGAGTAGCAATAATGTTGAAGGATAAGTTATGGCAGGAAAAGAGGGAATATAAATGTATTAATTCAAGGATTATGTGGAGTAAAATAAGGGTTGGATGTGAAAAGTGGGTTATAGTAAGCATTTATGCACCTGGAGAAGAGAGAAGTGTAGAGGAGAGAGAGATTTTGGGAAGTGTGGAGTGAATGCATGGGGAGTTTTGAACCAAGTGTGAGAGTAATGGTGGTTGGGGATTTCAATGCTAAAGTGGGTAAAAATGTTCTGGAGGGAGTAGTAGGTAAGTTTGGGGTGCCAGGGGTAAATGAAGATGGGGAGCCTTTAATTGAGCTATGTGTAGAAAGAGGTTTGGTAATAAGTAATACAGTGGACCCTCGGGTAATGGCTGCATCGGCTAACGCCAAAATTGGATAGCGGCACGTTTTTGCGTCGGCTCAGCTAACGCCCAAGAACTCGGTTAAGGGCATTCGTCCTGAACGTGTTGGCGCAGCCTGAGCCCATGTAAAGTCAGTGTGCCATTATCTACAAGCCAGGGAAGACAATTCCTCACGTACATGCGATATATTTTGTATTATTCCATTGTTTTTAGTGCTTGTAACTGCTAAATAAGTCAGCTTGGACCCAAAGAAAGCTTCTAGTGCCAACCCTGTGGTAAAGAAAGAAAGAAATAATAGAATTCAAGAAAAAACTTGTAGCAAAGTACAAAAGTGGAGGATTAAGAGAGTGGGGTGAATGTGCCTTCTGCAGTGATTCAGTGATTATACGATATGTATGATACTAAAGCAGCAGGTATCGATAAAGGCTATAGTGCCAGCCAGCGATAAAGTGTATAATTAACCCTTAGATTGTTTCGGTCATATATATACGTCTTACGAGCCACCAGCCACCGTAGCACAAATTCTAGCGGCTTCAAATCAAGCAGGAGAAAGCTGGTAGGCCCACATGTTAGAGAATGGATCTCCATGGTCAGTGTTTACCTGGAGAGAGTTCCGGGGGTCAACACCCCCGCGGCCCGGTCTGTGACCAGGCCTCCTGGTGGATCAGAGCCTGATCAACCAGGCTGTTACTGCTGGCTGCACGCAAACCAAAGTACGAGCCACAGCCCGGCTGGTCAGGAACCGACTTTAGGTGCTTGTCCAGTGCCAGCTTGAAGACTGCCAGGGGTCTGTTGGTAATCCCCCTTATGTATGCTGGGAGGCAGTTGAACAGTCTCAGGCCCCTGACAATTATTGTATGGTCTCTTAACGTGCTAGTGACACCCCTGCTTTTCATTGGGGGGGATGTTGCATCGTCTGCCAAGTCTTTTGCTTGGTAGCGAGTGATTTTCGTGTGCAAGTTCGGTACTGTTCCCTCTAGGATTTTCCAGGTGTATATAATCATGTATCTCTCCCGCCTGCGTTCCAGGGAATACAGGTTTAGGAACCTCAAGCGCTCCCAGTAATTGAGGTGTTTTATCTTCGTTATGCACGCCGTGAAGGTTCTCTGTACATTTTCTAGGTCAGCAATTTCACCTGCCTTGAAAGGTGCTGTTAGTGTGCAGCAATATTCCAGCCTAGATAGAACAAGTGACCTGAAGAGTGTCATCATGGGCTTGGCCTCCCTAGTTTTGAAGGTTCTCATTATCCATCCTGTCATTTTTCTAGCAGATGCGATTGATACAATGTTATGGTCCTTGAAGGTGAGATCCTCCGACATGATCACTCCCAGGTCTTTGACGTTGGTGTTTTGCTCTATTTTGTGGCCAGAATTTGTTTTGTACTCTGATGAAGATTTAATTTCCTCGTGTTTACCATATCTGAGTAATTGAAATTTCTCATCGTTGAACTTCATATTGTTTTCTGCAGCCCACTGAAAGATTTGGTTGATGTCCGCCTGGAGCCTTGCAGTGTCTGCAATGGAAGACACTGTCATGCAGATTCGGGTGTCATCTGCAAAGGAAGACACGGTGCTGTGGCTGACACCCTTGTCTATGTCAGATATGAGGATGAGGAACAAGATGGGAGCGAGTACTGTGCCTTGTGGAACAGAGCTTTTCACTGTAGCTGCCTCGGACTTTACTCTGTTGACTACTACTCTGTGTTCTGTTAGTGAGGAAATTATAGATCCATCGACCGACTTTTTCTGTTATTCCTTTAGCACGCATTTTGTGCGCTATTACGCCATGGTCACACTTGTCGAAGGCTTTTGCAAAGTCTGTATATATTCCATCTGCTTTCTTTTTGTCTTCTAGTGCATCTAGGACCTTGTTGTAGTGATCCAATAGTTGAGACAGACAGGAGCGACCTGTTCTAAACCCATGTTGCCCTGGGTTGTGTAACTTGTGGGTTTTTAGATGGGTGGTGATCTTGCTTCTTAGGACCCTTTCAAAGATTATGATATGGGATGTTAGTGCTATCGGTCTGTAGTTCTTTGCTGTTGCTTTACTGCCCCCTTTGTGGAGTGGGGCTATGTCTGTTGTTTTTAGTAACTGTGGGATGACCCCCGTGTCCATGCTCCCTCTCCATAGGATGGTAATGGCTCGTGATAGGGGCTTCTTGCAGTTCTTGATGAACACGGAGTTCCGTGAGTCTGGCCCTGGGGCAGAGTGCATGGGCATGTCATTTATCGCTTGTTCGAAGTCATTTGGCGTCAGAATAACATCGGAGAGGATAACATCGGGGAGCAAGTGGTGCATTGTGGGAATGCCATTTCAGTAGTCCTTGTTCAGCAGGCCTAGCGGTAAGAAATATGTGACCCCCGCAAATCTGGGACTACTCTTCCTAAGCGATGCTCTAACACAGATGGGAGTGTCAGTGAAGATCAATTTCATGGCTTTGAGGAGTTTGTGACCAAAAGCAATGCCAAGGATACCAGAAGAATGAAGGAGAATGAGAGAGAAAGATAATTAGATAGTAGGATGGAGGGGAACCAAGCATCTGACCCAATTGTTTTGACAGGCAGTAGGGGGAGTGAGTAATGAGACAATGTCATTTTGACAGCTGACGACCCTGACTCAGAACAATTAGAAGTCCACACACAACACAAGCTTGAAGATAATAGCAGTTACATGAAAGTATCCAGTGACTATATATGTGTATATATATTACAGAAACCAGAAGTAAGGAAGGACGAGATGAAAGGAAGGAAAGGAGGAGGGAAGGAAGGTAGGAAAGGAATGCAGGAAGGTAGGAAGGAAGGAATGATGACGCACGACCATTTACCTAGGATAACTGCCATGGGGAAGTGGAATAAGAATCTTTCCTCCATAAGCCATGCGTGTTGTAAAAGTCGACTAAAATGCTGGGAACAATGGGCTAGTAACCCCTTTTCCTGTAATAATTACTAAAAAGAATAAGAAGAAAATTGTCAAAGTGGAAAGTCTGAATGTGCGTGGATGTTGTGCAAATGATAAGAAAGAGATGATTGTGGATGTTATGAATGAGAAGAAGCTGGATGTCATGGCTTTAAGTAAAACAAAGCTGAAAGGGGTGGGAGAGTTTCAGTGGAGAGGAATAAATGGGATTAGGTCAGGGATTTCAAATAGAGCTAAAGAAGGAGTAGCAATAATGTTGAAGGATAAGTTATGGCAGGAAAAGAGGGACTATAAATGTATTAATTCAAGGATTATGTGGAGTAAAATAAAGGTTGGATGTGAAAAATGGGTTATAGTAAACGTATATGCACCTGGAGAAGAGAAAAGTGTAGAGGAGAGAGAGATTTTGGGAAATGTTGAGTGAATGTGTGGGGAGTTTTGAACCAAGTGTGAGCGTAATGGTGGTTGGGGATTTCAAGGCTAAAGTGGGCAAAAATGTTGTGGAGGGAGTAGTAGGTAAATTTGGGGTGCCAGGGGTAAATGAAAATGGGGAGCCTTTAATTAATTGAGGTATGTGTAGAAAGAGGTTTGGTAATAAGTAATACATATTTTATGAAGAAGAGGATAAATAAATATACAAGGTATGATATAGCACATAATGAAAGTAGTTTGTTAGATTATGTATTGGTGGATAAAAGGTTGATGGGTAGGCTCCAGGATGTACATGTTTATAGAGGGGCAACTGATATATCGGATCATTATCTAGTTGTAGCTACAGTTAGAGTAAGAGGTAGATGGGAAAAGAGGAAAATGGCAACAACAAGCAAGAGGGAGGTAAAAGTGTATAAACTAAGGGAGGAGGAAGTTCGGGTGAGATGTAAGCAACTATTGGCAGAAAGGTGGGCTGGTGCAAATACGAGTAGTGGGGGGGGGGGGGGTTGAAGAGGGTTGGAATAGTTTTAAAAATGCAGTATTTGAATGGGGGGCAGAAGTTTATGGTTATAGGACAGTGGGTGCAGGAGGAAAGAGGAATGATTGGTGGAATGAAGAAGTAAAGGGTCTGATAAAAGAGAAGAAGTTAGCTTATGAGAGGTTTTTACAAAGCAGAAGTGTTGTAAGAAGAGTAGAGTATATGGAGAGTAAAAGAAAGATGAAGAGAGTGATGAGAGAGTGCAAAAGGAGAGCAGATGATAGAGTGGCAGAGGTACTGTCAAGAAATTTTAATGAAAATAAGAAAAAATTCTAGAGTTAAAAAAGTTAAGAATGCCTAGGGAACAAATGGATTTGTCAGTTAAAAACAGAGTAGGGGAATTAGTAGAGGGGGAGATGGAGGTTTTGAGTAGATGGCGAGAATGTTTTGAGGAACTTTTAATTGTCGACGAAGAAAGGGAAGCAGTAATTTCATGCATTGGCCAGGGAGGTATACCATCTTTTAGGAGTGAAGAACAGGATATGAGTGGCGGAGGTGCGTGAGGCATTACTTAGAATGAAAGGGGGTAAAGCAGCTGGAACTGATGGGATCATGACAGAAATGTTAAAAGCAGGGGGGATAAAGTGTTGGATTTGTTGGTATTTTTGCTTAATAAATGTATGAAAGAGGGGAAGGTACCTAGGGATTGGCAGAGAGCATGTATAGTCTTTATATAAAGGGAAAGGGGACAAAAGGGATTGTAAAAAATTATAGAGGAATAAGTTTACTGAGTATACCAGGAAAAGTGTACAGTAGGGATATTATTGAAAGAATTTGAGGCAAGGCATAATGTAGGATTGCGGATAAGCAAGAAGGTTTCAGAGTGGGTAGGGGATGTGTAGATCAAGTGTTTACATTGAAGCATATATGTGAACAGTATTTAGATAAAGGTAGGGAAGTTCTTATTGCATTTATGGATTTAGAAAAGGCATATGATAGTGGATAGGGGAGCAATGTGGCAGATGTTGCAAGTATATGGAATAGGTAGTAAGTTACTAAATGCTGTAAAGAGTTTTTATGAGGATAGTGAGGCTCAGGTTAGGGTGTGTAGAAGAGAGGGAGACTACTTCCCAGTAAAAGTAGGTCTCAAACAGGGATGTGTAATGTCACCATGGTTGTTTAATATATTTATAGATGGGGTTGTAAAAGAAGTAAATGCTAGGGTGTTTGGGAGAGGGGTGAGATTAAATTATGGGGAATCAAATACTAAATGGGAATTGACACAGTTGCTTTTGCTGATGATACTGTGCTTATGGGAGATTCTAAAGAAAAATTGCAAAGGTTAGTGGATGAGTTTGGAGTGTGTGTAAAGTTAGAAAGTTGAAAGTGAACATAGAAAAGAGTAAGGTGATGAGGGTATCAAATGATTTAAATAAAGAAAAATTGGATATCAAATTGGGGAGGAGTATGGAAGAAGTGAATGTTTTCAGATACTTGGGAGTTGACGTGTCGGCGGATGGATTTATGAAGGATGAGGTTAATCATAGAATTGATGAGGGGAAAAAAGGTGACTGGTGCATTGAGGTATATGTGGAGACAAGAAAACATTATCTATGGAAGTAAAGAAGGGAATGTATAAAAGTATAGTAGTACCAACACTCTTATATGGGTGTGAAGCTTGGGGTGTGAATGCAGCAGCGAGGAGGCGGTTGGAGGCAGTGGAGATGTCCTGTCTAAGGGCAATGTGTGATGTAAATATTATGCAGAAAATTCGGAGTGTGGAAATTAGGAGGTGTGGAGTTAATAAAAGTATTAGTCAGAGGGCTGAAGAGGGGTTGTTGAGGTGGTTTGGTCATTTAGAGAGAATGGATCAAAGTAGAATGACATGGAGAGCATTTAAATCTGTAGGGGAAGGAAGGCGGGGTAGGGGTCGTCCTCGAAGAGGTTGGAAGGAAGGGGTAAGGGAGGTTTTGTGGGCGAGGGGCTTGGACTTCCAGCAGGCGTGCATGAGCGTGTTCGATAGGAGTGAATGGAGACGAATGGTATTTGGGACCTGACGATCTGTTGGAGTGTGAGCAGGGTAATATTTAGTGAAGGGATTCAGGGAAAACCAGTTATTTTTATATAGCTGGACTTGAGTTCTGGAAATGGGAAGTACAATGCCTGCACTCTAAAGGAGGGGTTTCGGGATATTAGCAGTTTGGAGGGATATGTTGTGTCTCTTTATACGTATACGCTTCTAAACTGTTGTGTTCTGAGCACCTCTGCAAAAAGTGATTGTATGAGTCAGGTGAAAGTGTTGAACGATTAAAGTATTTTCTTTTTGGGGATTTTCTTTCTTTTTGGGTCACCCTGCCTCTGTGGGAGACGGCCGACTTGTTAAAAAAAAAAAAAAAAAAAAAACTTTGAAGAAAACTGCTCAGATAAGTTTTGTCTTTGCACTTAAAAAAAAAAAACCCACAAAAATGCAAACACACTCGTTTTATGTGTGAGGAATGTAAAACACCATTGTGTATGAAACATGTTTCAAAGAGTTCTGCAAGCTGCAGAACTTCTAGGAACATGTCCAGTGACTGTACATACGTATATACAGTGGAACCTCAAATATCTAACTTTCTTCAGTCCAGAAGGCTGTTTGAGTGCCTTTACCGAATGAATTTATTCCCATCAGGAATAATGTAAATTAGATTAGTCCATTTCAGACTCTCAAAAATACACTTATATGTACATTGTACCTTTGGACTCGCAGGCCACATAAGTTACCTGAAAAAATAAAATAGTGAAAAAACAAGAAACCTTGGAATGCAAGTAAACCAAAGTTTACCGGGTGAGCGGCACTTGCTGCTGTTGCCATACACGACTCATTTTCTGACAACTTTATGCCTCTGTATCTCGGTAGGTACTGATCACAAAGAAGTTTTTTTGGGGCTTAAAACAATCAGAAAATTAATCTTAACATTTTTATAAGATTTTTTTTTTTTTTTTTGTAAATTCTTCGACACCAGGAGACACTTCAGGATTTGGGGTTGCGACAGTCAAAGGGTTAACAGTGTAACAAATAAGTTAAGCGAGTAAGCGATAGAAAAATGACATGAAAGTAACTCTCCAGTGTTGTTAGATGTGTATTGGGCCTCTGAACATACACCAGCCTGTTATCTTCCACCACCCTGCACCTCTGCCGGCATCTCCTCCATCAAACTAATTAAACTAGCATCTCCTCCAAGGTAAGTGTAAATATAAAAGTGTAAGTATAAGAGTAAATATAAGTGTAAATATAAAAGGACCCCAGTGGAAATATGCAAGTCACTCTGACTTTTTTGGGTTATCCTAGGTACTTTACACATATGCTGCTATGTATGATAATCTATGTACGTAACTGTATTTGTGTATACCTGAATAAAGTTGCTTACTTATTTATAAATTAAAATGTAAATCTTTCTTATTTATAAATTAAAATGTAAATATTTCTTATTTATAAATTACATACATTGTTCCAGTGTGATAGTGTTGGTGGGTTCTGCTGGTGCCTCCACCTCCACTATGTACGGCTTCTCTCAGTGGCCCTTATAAGCCCATCAACAACACTTACACCCCTTTACTCCTCTCGTACATTATGACATACTTTATTCATTCTAGAGTATATGTCATGTTTCTATGCTATTAACATTGTTTATTATGTCATATTAGATGAATTGTGATAGATAAATAAGCTGTAGAGATATTAGCATCATATTGAAGCATAATAAACTTGTCTCCCTCTTGCCTCCTACTTGTCTTCCATACACCAACAAGAGTCAATAAAGGTAACTGTGATGTTGAGTGTTCATTTATCTATTTTATTAGTGCTTTATATTTATTTGTCATTGTCTTCTGTATGTATATGTTTTTTTTTTTTTTCAACAAGTCGGCCGTCTCCCACCGAGGCAGGGTGACCCAAAAAGAAAGAAAACCCCCAAAAAGAAAATACTTTCATCATTCAACGCTTTCACCTCGCTCACACATAATCACTGTTTTTGCAGAGGTGCCCAGAAAACAACAGTTTAGAAGTATATACATATAAAAATACACAATATATCCCTCCAAACTGCCAATATCCCAAACCCAAACTGATTAATTGGATTTCCATTACTTCTTATGGGGAAAATTAATTCAGCTTAAGGCAAAATCGGTAAAATGCAAGCCCTCTGGAATGGATTAATGCCATTACCCGAGGGTCCACTGTACGTATTTTACGAAAAACAGGATAAATGAGTGTACACGGTATGATAGAGCACATAATGAAAGTTTGTTAGATTATATATTGGTGGATAAAAGGTTGATGGATTGGCTTCAGGATGTACATGTTTATAAAGGGGCAACTGATATATAGGATGATTATTTGTAGCTACAGTTAGAGTAAGAGGTAGATGGGACGAAAGGAAAATGGAAACAAGAAGTAAGAGGGAAGTGAAAGTGTATAAACTTAGGGAGGAGAAAGTTAGGGTGAGATATAAGCACCTATTGGCAGAAAGGTGGGCTAGTGCAAGTATGAGTGGTGGGGGGGATTGAAGAGGGTTGGAATAGTTTTAAAAATGCAGCATTAGAATGTGGGGCAGAAGTTTGTGGCTATAGGAGGGTGGGTGCAGGAGGAAAGAGGAGTGACTGGTGGAATGATGAAGTAAAGGGTGTGATATAAGAGAAAAAGTTAGCTTATGAGAGGTTTTTACAAAGCAGAAGTGTTATAAGAAGAGTAGAGTATATGGAGAGTAAAAGAAAGGTGAAGAGAGTGGTGAGAGAGTACAAAAGGAGGGCAGATAATAGTGGGAGAGGCACTGTCAAGAAATTTTAAAGAAAACAAGAAAAACTTTTGGAGTGAGATGAACAAGTTAAGAAAGCCTAGGGAACGAATGGATTTGTCAGTTAAAAACAGAAGTTACTAGATGGGGAGCTGGAGGTATTGGGTAGATGGCGGAAATATTTTGAGGAACTTTTAAATGTCGACAAAGAAAGGGAGGCAGTCATTTCATGCACTGGCCAGGGAGGTATAGCATCTTTTAGGAGTGAACAAGAGCAGAAGCATGTGTATAAAGATACACAACGTATCCCTCCAAACGGCCAGTATCCCAAACCCCTCCTTTAAAGTGCAGGCATTGTACTTCCCATTTCCAGGACTCCAGTCCAGCTGTATAAAAATAACCGGTTTCCCTGAATCCCTTCACTAAATATTACCCTGCTCACACTCCAACAGCTCGTCAAGTCCCAGATACCATTCGTCTCCCTTCACTCCTATCTAACACGCTCACACATGTTTACTGGAAGTCCACGCCCCTTGCCCACAAAACTTCCTTTACCCCCTTACTTAAACCTTTTCGAGGACGACCCCTACCCTGCCTTCCTTCCCTTACAGATTTATATGCTATCCATGTCATTCTACTTTGATTCATTCTCTCTAAATGACGAAACCACCTCTTCAGCCCTCTGACTAATACTTTATTAACTCCACATCTCCTAATTTCCACACTCCGAATTTTCTGCATAATATTTACACCACACATTGCCCTTAGACAGGACATCTCCACTGCCTCCAACTGCCTCCTCGCTGCAGCATTTACAATCCTAGCTTCACACCTATATAAGAGTATTGGTACTGCTATACTTTCGTACATTCCCTTCTTTGCCTCCATAGATAACGTTTTTTGTCTCCACATATACCTCAACGTACCACTCTCCTTTTTTCCTCCATCAATTCTATAATTAACCTCAACCTTCATAAATCCATCCGCTGACACATCAACTCCCAAATATCTGAAAACATTCACGTCTTCCATACTCCTCCTCTTCAATTTGATATCCAATTTTTCTTTATCTCAGTCATATGATACTCTCATCGCCTTACTCTTTTCTGTGTTCACTTTCAACTTTCTACCTTTGCACACACTCCCAAACTTGTCCACTAACCTTTGCAATTTTTCTTTAGAATCTCCCATAAGCACAGTATCATCAGCAAAAAGCAACTGTGTCAATTCCCATTTTGTATTCAATTCCCCATAATTTAATCCCACCCCTCTCTCGAACACCCTAGCATTTACTTCTTTTACAACCCCATCTATAAATGTATTAAACAACCATGGTGACATTACACATCTCTGTCTAAGACCTACCTTTAGCGGGAAGTAATCTCCCTCTCTTCTACACATCCCCTACCCAATCTAAAACCTCCTTGCTCATCTGCAATCCTACATTCTGTCTTGCCTCAAATTCTTTCAATAATAACCCTACCATACACTTTCCCTGGTATACTCGGTAAACTTCTTCCTCTATAATTTTTGCAGTCTCTCTTGTCCCCCTTCCCTTTATATAAAGGGAGTATACATGCTCTCTGCCAATTCCTAGGTACCTTCCAACAGACTTATTCCCCTATGATTTTTGCACTTTTGTCTCCTTTGCCTTTATAAAAACGAACTATGCTTGCTCTCTGCCAGTCCCTAGGTACCTTACCCTCTTCCGTACATTTATTAAAAGCACTAACCACTCGAAAACTATATCCCCACCTGCTTTTAACATTTCTATTTTTATCCCATCAATCTCAGCTGCCTTACCCCCTTTCATTCTACTTTCATTTCCGACAAACCAGCCTTATTCCACCAAGGTAGGGTGGCCCAAAAAGAAAAACGAAGGTTTCTCTTTTTAAATTTAGTAATTTATACCAGAGAAGGGGTTACTAGCCCCTTGCCCCCAGCATTTTAGTCACCTCTTACAACACGCATGGTTTACAGAGGAAGAATTCTGTTCCACTTCCCCATGGAGATAAGAGGAAATACACAAGAACAGGAACCAGAAAAAAAGCAGAAAACCCAGAGGGGTGTGTATATATATGCTTGTACATGTATGTGTAGTGTGACCTCAGTGCAAGTGGAAGTAGCTAGATGTACCTGAGACAGAAAAAAAGGACACCAGCAATCCTACCATCATGTAAAACAATTACAGGCTTTCGTTTTACACTCACTTGGCAGGACGGTAGTACCTCCCTTGGTGGTTGCTGTTTACCAACCTACTACCTAAAACTCAGTAAACTTATTCCTCTATAATTTTTACAAAAATCTCTTTTGTCTCCCTTCCCTTTATATAAAGGGGCTATACATGCTCTCTGCCAATCCCTAGGTCTTCTTTTCTTTCAACACATCGGCCATATCCCACCGAGGCAGGGTGGCCCAAAAAGTAAAACGAAAGTTTCTCCTTTTACATTTAGTAATATATACAGGAGAAGAGGTTACTAGCCCCTTGCTCCCGGCATTTTAGTCGCCTCTTACAACACGCATGGCTTACGGAGGAAGAATTCTGTTCCACTTCCCCATGGAGATAAGAGGAAATAAAAAAGAAATAGAACTAGAAAGATAATAAAAGAAAACCCAGAGGGGTGTGTGTATATATATATGCTTTTACATGTATGTGTAGTGTGACCTAAGTGTAAGTAGAAGTAGCAAGATGTACCTGAAATCTTGCATGTTTATGAGACAGAAAAAAGGACACCAGCAATCCTACCATCATGTAAAACAATTACAGGCTTTCGTTTTACACTCGCTTGGCAGGACGGTAGTACCTCCCTGGGCGGTTGCTGTCTACCAACCTACTACCTAAAACTCAGTAAACTTATTCCTCTTTAATTTTTACAATCTCTTTTGTCCCCCTTCCCTTTATATAAAGGGGCTATACATGCTCTCTGCCAATCCCTAGGTACCTTCCCCTATTTCATACATTTATTAAACAAAAATACCAACCACTCCAACACTGTATCCTCCCCTGCTTTTAATAATTCTGTCATAATCCCGTTAATTCCAGCTGCTTTACCCCCTTTAATTCTACATAATGCCTCGCTCGCCTCCCCCACACTCGCATCCTGTTCTTCTTCACTCCTAAAAGATGGTATACCTCCCTGGCCAGTGCATGAAATTACCGCTTCCCTTTCTTCATCGACATTACTCTCCATATATACTCTACTCTTATAACACTTCTGCTTTGTAAAAACCTCTCATAAGCTACCTTTTTCTCTTTTATCACACCCTTTACTTCATTTCACCAATCATTCCTCTTTCCTCCTGCACCCATCCTCCTATAACCACAAACCTCTGCCCCACATTCTAATCCTGCATTTTTAACCCTTTGACTGTCGCAACCCCCAATCCTGAGGTGTCTCCTGGTGTCGCAAAATTAAAAAAAAAAAAAAAAATATGAAATGATAGAGAATCTTTTCCCGATTGTAATGACACAAAAAAAAAAAAACGAAATTTGATGGAAAACTGACGGAATTATGCTCTTGCGAAGTTAGCGACCTCGGCAATATTTACAAATCGGCGATTTCGCCCACTTTGAGCCCTATTTTCGGCTAATTCTATTGTTCCAGTCGACCAAACTCATAGCTATTTCTTTAGAACTCCATTTTTTCTATCGATTGAGTACAAGAAACTGCCCATTTACTGATTTCAACTACCCAATAATGTGGTCAGAAAACTGCAATTTGGCCAATTTCACGAAAATTAAAAAATATGACAATTTCAAAATAAGGTCCAGAATGAACAATGCAGACATTCCTGGCTCTAAAATAACATTTTCTTTGTTCATCAGTCATGCCTCCAGGCCCCTCTGATATTACTCTTGCTTTCTATTTTGAATTTTTATTCAAACAAAAAATAGAAGACTTACTATTATGCAGACTACTGCAATACTGTAATAATTGTATAAATAACATCAACCCATTCATGACTGCATATTAGAATGGCTAGTTGGACATTTATTGGACAATGACAT
Organism: Cherax quadricarinatus; assembly: GCF_038502225.1. Lineage (NCBI taxonomy): Eukaryota > Metazoa > Arthropoda > Malacostraca > Decapoda > Parastacidae > Cherax > Cherax quadricarinatus. Next base: position 6,305,611 of record NC_091353.1, read on the forward strand.
CATTTGTTTACTTTTGAACATTGGCAAAAATCAAACATTTCCCCTACTTTGAGCTCCATTTCCAGGTTCTTTTTATAGTAAAATCAATCAAAATCACCTCAATTTCTATAATATGTTTTCCATTCTATCAAATGAGACCAAGAAAACGAGAATACAACCATAAATACTATACGAAAATAGACCACAAAGTCGGCATTTTAATTAAAAAAAAAACGGTCGGAGTTTTTTTTCTCATTATGCACTGCGTGCTCCAGGATTTTTTTATATGGTGCACACTGACCACACAGACCCATTCTTTCATATGTTGGCCTAGCAGCTTTCTCCTGCTTGATCTGAAGCCGCTAGAATTTGAGTATATATACGTCAAACACGGTACCTCGTAAGACCTATATATACGGCCGCGACAGTCAAAGGGTTAAAACTATTCCAACCCTCTTCAACGCCCCCCCCCCTCCCCCATTACTCATACTTGCACCAGCCCACCTTTCTGCCAATAGTTGCTTATATCTTGCCCAAACTTCCTCCTTAGTTTATACACTTTCACCTCCCTCTTACTTGTTGCCATTTTCCTCTTGTCCCATCTATATCTGGAGACAAAAATACATTGTCAATGGAGGCAAAGAAGGGAATATATGAAAGTATAGTGGTACCAACTCTCTTATATGGGTGTGAAGCTTGGGTTGTAAATGCTGCAGCAAGGAGGCAGTGGAGATGTCCTGTTTAAAGCCAGTGTGTGGTGTAAATATTATGCAGAGAATTCGAAGTGTGGAAATCAGGAGGTGTGGAGTTAATAAGAGTATTAGTCAGAGAGCTGAAGAGGGGTTGTTGAGGTGGTTTGGTCATTCAGAGAGGATGGATCAAAGTAGAATGACATGGAGAGTGCATAAATCTGTAGGGGAAGGAAGGTGGGGTAGGGGTCGTCCTTGAAGAGGTTGGAGGGAGGGAGGGAGGGAGTGAGTAAAGGAGGTTTTGTGGGCGAGTGGCCAGGACTTCCAGCAAGCGTGCATGAGCGTGTTAGATAGGAGTGAATGGAGACGAATGGTTTTTGGGACCTGATGAGCTGTTGGAGTGTGAGCAGGGTAATATTTAGTGAAGGGATTCAGGTAGTAGGTTGGTAGACAGCAACCACCCAGGGAAGTACTACCATCCTGCCAGATGACTGTGAAACAGAAACCTGTAACTGTTTTGCATGATGGTAGGATTGCTGGTTTCTTTTTCTGTCTCATAAACACGCTAGATAACAGGGATATCTTGCTACTCCTACTTACACTTTGGTCACACTTGACAGACACGTACATGCATATATATATATACATACATCTAGGTTTTTCTCCTTTTTCTAAATAGCTCTTGTTCTTCTGTATTTCTTCTATTGTCCATGGGGAAGTGGAAAAGAATCTTTCCTCCGTAAGCCATGCGTGTCGTATGAGGCGACTAAAATGCCGGGAGCAATGGGCTAGTAACCCCTTCTCCTGTAGAAACTTACTAAAAAAGAGAAGAAGAAAAACTTTATAAAACTGGGATGCTTAAATGTGCGTGGATGTAGTGCGGATGACAAGAAACAGATGATTGCTGATGTTATGAATGAAAAGAAGTTGGATGTCCTGGCCCTAAGCGAAACAAAGCTGAAGGGGGTAGGAGAGTTTCAGTGGGGGGAAATAAATGGGATTAAATCTGGAGTATCTGAGAGAGTTAGAGCAAAGGAAGGGGTAGCAGTAATGTTAAATGATCAGTTATGGAAGGAGAAAAGAGAATATGAATGTGTAAATTCAAGAATTATGTGGATTAAAGTAAAGGTTGGATGCGAGAAGTGGGTCATAATAAGCGTGTATGCACCTGGAGAAGAGAGGAATGCAGAGGAGAGAGAGAGATTTTGGGAGATGTTAAGTGAATGTATAGGAGCCTTTGAACCAAATGAGAGAGTAATTGTGGTAGGGGACCTGAATGCTAAAGTGGGAGAAACTTTTAGAGAGGGTGTGGTAGGTAAGTTTGGGGTGCCAGGTGTAAATGATAATGGGAGCCCTTTGATTGAACTTTGTATAGAAAGGGGTTTAGTTATAGGTAATACATATTTTAAGAAAAAGAGGATAAATAAGTATACAAGGTATGATGTAGGGCGAAATGACAGTAGTTTGTTGGATTATGTAGCCCTTGTGGCTTAGTGCTTCTTTTTGATTATAATAATAATAATAATAATGTTGGATTATGTATTAGTAGATAAAAGACTGTTGAGTAGACTTCAGGATGTACATGTTTATAGAGGGGCCACAGATATATCAGATCACTTTCTAGTTGTAGCTACACTGAGAGTAAAAGGTAGATGGGATACAAGGAGAATAGAAGCATCAGGGAAGAGAGAGGTGAAGGTTTATAAACTAAAAGAGGAGGCAGTTAGGGTAAGATATAAACAGCTATTGGAGGATAGATGGGCTAATGAGAGCATAGGCAATGGGGTCGAAGAGGTATGGGGAAGGTTTAAAAATGTAGTGTTAGTGTTCAGCAGAAGTTTGTGGTTACAGGAAAGTGGGTGCGGGAGGGAAGAGGAGCGATTGGTGGAATGATGATGTAAAGAGAGTAGTAAGGGAGAAAAAGTTAGCATATGAGAAGTTTTTACAAAGTAGAAGTGATGCAAGGAGGGAAGAGTATATGGAGAAAAAAGAGAGAGGTTAAGAGAGTGGTGAAGCAATGTAAAAAGAGAGCAAATGAAAGAGTGGGTGAGATGTTATCAACAAATTTTGTTGAAAATAAGAATAAGTTTTGGAGTGAGATTAACAAGTTAAGAAAGCCTAGAGAACAAATGGATTTGTCAGTTAAAAATAGGAGAGGAGAGTTATTAAATGGAGAGTTAGAGGTATTGGGAAGATGGAGGGAATATTTTGAGGAATTGTTAAATGTTGATGAAGATAGGGAAGCTGTGATTTCGTGTATAGGACAAGGAGGAATAACATCTTGTAGGAGTGAGGAAGAGCCAGTTGTGAGTTGGGGAAGTTCGTGAGGCAGTAGGTAAAATGAAAGGGGGTAAGGCAGCCGGGATTGATGGGATAAAGATAGAAATGTTAAAAGCAGGTGGGGATATAGTTTTGGAGTGGTTGGTGCAATTATTTAATAAATGTATGGAAGAGGGTAAGGTACCTAGGGATTGGCAAAGAGCATGCATAGTTCCTTTGTATAAAGGCAAAGGGGATAAAAGAGAGTGCAAAAATTATAGGGGGATAAGTCTGCTGAGTATACCTGGTAAAGTGTATGGTAGAATTATTATTGAAAGAATTAAGAGTAAGACGGAGAATAGGATAGCAGATGAACAAGGAGGCTTTAGGAAAGGTAGGGGGTGTGTGGACCAGGTGTTTACAGTGAAACATACAAGTGAACAGTATTTAGATAAGGCTAAAGAGGTCTTTGTGGCATTTATGGATTTGGAAAAGGCGTATGACAGGGTGGATAGGGGGGCAATGTGGCAGATGTTGCAAGTGTATGGTGTAGGAGGTAGGTTACTGAAAGCAGTGAAGAGTTTTTACGAGGATAGTGAGGCTCAAGTTAGAGTATGTAGGAAAGAGGGAAATTATTTCCCAGTAAAAGTAGGCCTTAGACAAGGATGTGTGATGTCACCGTGGTTGTTTAATATATTTATAGATGGGGTTGTAAGAGAAGTAAATGCGAGGGTCTTGACAAGAGGCGTGGAGTTAAAAGATAAAGAATCACACACAAAGTGGGAGTTGTCACAGCTGCTCTTTGCTGATGACACTGTGCTCTTGGGAGATTCTGAAGAGAAGTTGCAGAGATTGGTGGATGAATTTGGTAGGGTGTGCAAAAGAAGAAAATTAAAGGTTAATACAGGAAAGAGTAAGGTTATGAGGATAACAAAAAGATTAGGTGATGAAAGATTGAATATCAGATTGGAGGGAGAGAGTATGGAGGAGGTGAATGTATTCAGATATTTGGGAGTGGACGTGTCAGCGGATGGGTCTATGAAAGATGAGGTGAATTATAGAATTGATGAGGGAAAAAGAGTGAGTGGTGCACTTAGGAGTCTGTGGAGACTTTGTCCTTGGAGGCAAAGAGGGGAATGTATGAGAGTATAGTTTTACCAACGCTCTTATATGGGTGTGAAGCATGGGTGATGAATGTTGCAGCGAGGAGAAGGCTGGAGGCAGTGGAGATGTCATGTCTGAGGGCAATGTGTGGTGTGAATATAATGCAGAGAATTCGTAGTTTGGAAGTTAGGAGGAGGTGCGGGATTACCAAAACTGTTATCCAGAGGGCTGAGGAGGGGTTGTTGAGGTGGTTCGGACATGTGGAGAGAATGGAGCGAAACAGAATAACTTCAAGAGTGTATCAGTCTGTAGTGGAAGGAAGGCGGGGTAGGGGTCGGCCTAGGAAAGGTTGGAGGGAGGGGGTAAAGGAGGTTTTGTGTGCGAGGGGCTTGGACTTCCAGCAGGCATGCGTGAGCGTGTTTGATTGGAGTGAATGGAGACAAATGGTTTTTAATACATGACGTGCTGTTGGAGTGTGAGCAAAGTAACATTTATGAAGGGGTTCAGGGAAACCGGCAGGCCGGACTTGAGTCCTGGAGATGGGAAGTACAGTGCCTGCACTCTGAAGGAGGGGTGTTAATGTTGCAGTTTAAAAACTGTAGTGTAAAACACCCTTCTGGCAAGACAGTGATGGAGTGAATGATGGTGAAAGTTTTTCTTTTTCGGGCCACCCTGCCTTGGTGGGAATCGGCCAGTGTGATAATAAAAAAAAAAAATTCAGGGAAACCGGTTATTTTTATATAACCGGACTCGAGTTCTGGAAATGGGAAGTACAATGCTTGCACTCTAAAGGAGGGGTTTGGGATATTGGCAGTTTTGTGGGATGTTTAATAGGACAGTATATATATAATTGGTGCCAGATATTGTAATTATTTCAGGTCCTTTTTATATTGTATCTTTATATATGCCTGTAAACTGTTGTATCTGGGCACCTCTGCAGAAACAGTGATTATGTATGAGTGAAATGAAAGTGTTGAATGCTGATGAAAGTATTTTCGTTTTCGGGATTCTCTTTCCTTTTGGGTCACCCTGCCTCGGTGGGAGATGGCGACTTGTTAAAAAAAAAAAAAAATGGTCTTTCGGTTTTTAAAAGTTTATATTTTTGTTTCCATCAGGTACGTGACGTGTTCAGCCTTGGTCCCCCACCTATGCAGTTGGATCGCAATATGGCAGCTTTAGCACGCCGTGGCCAGAAGAAACCTAACCGTGAATCTCCAGCTAGTAAAGCCAGACAGATGGCCCGCAACAAGAACCGCGACAATAGAGCTGCTGCAAAAACCTACGATGATTGATATTAATTCAGGTTCCTTATGAACCTTTGCAGCCTACTAACCCCAAAAGCCTATCATCATAACACTATTTTACTGAAATTTTCTAATTTCTCCAGATAATTATCTTTTATTTTATGTATAAATTGGTCTTATATTCATTATAATGCTTAATGCTTAAACTGTCAAAATGTAGATCTATGTTCATGTGCGTAGCGCTCCGACCTTGATTTCCCCATTTGAAAGCATGTAAAAAAAAAAAAAAAAAAGTAGATCTACGTTCGGAGCCCTCTGCACCTGGACGTAGATCTACATTTGGACAGTTTAAGGGTTAAAGATAGTTTGCCATATATCTGAGAAAAATTGACCCCTTTCCCTTTTCACTAGGAGCGTATTTTGATAACTTGTAAACAGTGATGTAAATAATTCCGATAGAGGGAAATTTTAGATAAGTTTTCTAAATATTAAAATGCTTCGTTAAGCAGAAGACGTACAACTGGAAGCCATATTCCTCTTATCTTTTACCAGTCGTGGCATTTGTTCCCATATTCAGGTGTTGATCTCTCTCGGCCCTTTATTAAATACTTTTAAGCTCGTTTGTTATAATTTAAGGTTTTGCAGAATTCTATTTTAAAAATCATTTTATCTCTTACAATAGGACTCTAGTTTTGACTAGCTTTGCTGAAAAGTGGGAGGATTTGTTGTTAAAATGTTCTTAAATTTTTGGTCTTTGGGTGACATGTTGACCATTATTAATATAATATTGTGTGTGTGTGTGCAAATTTGGTTTAAATTGTCCTTGATATTTATGGGAGTGGGTTTTTAAATACACTTGCCATTTTCCCGAGGAAACACATTCGTGCTTGTTGTCCACTTACTGACTCGTGTCCTGGATGTGGGGGCACAGTGTCTGCACTTGGGGGGGGGGGAGATGCTGCAGATCAGTGGGTCACGTCGAACTGTTATATCAGTACGCTCCATGGAAGAGTGATTGAATAATTGACAGTGAAAAATGTTTCCTCTTTTTTGGGTCTCCCTGCTTTTGTGGGAAACTGGCAGTGTGTTGATTATTATTACAATCATAACTGAGTGCTAAACCTACAAGCCAATGTGTTGAAAAGAACATTTGTATGATGTGATGTCAATGAGCATTCACAGATTTTGTAAAAAAAAAAATATTTTGAGGTAAAGTGCTAAATAAAAATAATAAAGAACTAAACCAGTAGGTGATCATATAACACTTGGACTGGGAGATAATCAGGTTTGGTGATCATATAACACTTGGACTGGGAGATAATCAGGTTTGATTCAAAGAAGTAAACGATGTTTTAACGTGGTATTAATAAAACACTTCAAGTATACTGTATTTGCCTGCCTTCTGCAATATCTTCGAGATCTTACACTTGGCCTTTGACGAGGCTGACCCTGTAGTGGTGGTTCGCAATAAGATGTATTATGAGGACAGTGCTGCATGACCCTTGTGGGTTTAATGCTTAGTTGTTATTATGAGGAAGTTACCCATAAAAAGTGCTGTATGATCCTAATTATGAGGTTACCCCATAATCAGCGCTGTATGACCTTTGTGGGTTTAACGCTTAGTTGTGATTATAATACCCATAATGATCATACATTGTTTTGAGAATAGGATGTAAAGTTTGAGCCAAGGAAGTGGAGGGTAGCAGCAGCTGCTTGAAGGGAAGCACATATAATACAGCCTTTCCTCACTTAGCGACGTACTCGTTTACGGATGACTTGGACTTACGATGAGCTCTCTGACCAGTATTCATACCTAAATAATGTATATTTTGTTTATACAGCAGTGTACTGTATATTGTAATAAACATTTAAAAATATACCAGAAATGTTATAAATGGTGCAAAGGTGACATTAAAGCGATATCAAAGATGGTTGACACGAGCCCACTACCATTATAGTATTCTCCTCGCTTAACGACGCATTCGTTTACCGATGTGGTCTTAGGAATGAAACTCAGTCATTAAGTAAGGAGAGGCTGTATATTGATCTGCTATATACAGTAGTCTCTGCATCAGGCTACACCCTTCAAGGGAGGTTACTTGATGCTGGCAAGGGGCTCTTGATCTGGGGAATTGGATCTGTGCTCCAGTTCCCTGAATTAAGCTTGAATACCTTCTATCCCCCACCCCCCAGGTGCCGTATAATCCCTGTGGGTTTAACTCTCCCCCATAATAGACTACAGACAGGAAGTAATCTTGTAAAATATAGCCAAGACTGTTTCATAAGTGCTAAACTCATAGGGATCATGCAGTACCTGGGAAATGGTAGGCGGAGGGTAACTCCAGTTCATTAGATCAAGAATCCTATACCAGCTACACAGAATGATACATTCTGATAAAGCTCTACACAGGTATACGTGGATGAGTCGAGAGTCTGGATTGTAGAGCCTAGAGTATGAAGCCTAGTGTATAGAGCCTAGAGTTAAGTAAAGTTTGCTCCAGGTGCTGTATTCCTTAGTCCTTCAGTGCTGTTATGACCCTTGTAGGTCTAGTGCTTTGTTTATTATAATCTAATCGTTCAGTATATGGCATATCCTGTGGAATAATATTGAAATTTAGATCAGTAACTGCCTTTATATTTGACGAACATTCGTAATAACCTCCACAAGTGTTAGAGAATTGCTATACTAAATCTTTCCAACAAATTGTACTTCGAAAAAATTCTAACAGTATTTATAAATGTATACCTGGAGAGGGTTTTGGGGGCCAATGTCCCCACAGACATTAAATGCTGTGCATAACCAGGTACAGACCCTGGTGGGTTTAACACTTTTTGATTAATATTTTGGTACGGGGGCGCTGACCCCCGGAACACCCTTCAGTTGCGTTAATTTCTTAGGTTAACCCCCAGAAAGGTCAGGTGAAGTGATATTATGTTTATATTATGATATCTAATTGGATATTATGGATATCAAATTGGAGGGGAGTATGGAAGAAGTAAATGTTTTCAGATATTTGGGAGTTGACGTGTCAGCGGATGGATTTATGAAGGATGAGGTTAATCATAGAATTGATGAGGGAAAAAAGGCGAGTGGTGCATTGAGGTATATGTGGAAACAAAAAACATTATCTATGGAGGCAAAGAAGGGAATGTATGAAAGTACAGTAGACCCCCGGCTTATGATATTATTTCATTCCAGAATTATGTTCAGGTGCCATTACTGAACGAATTTCTTCCCATAAGGAATATTGTGAATTAGGTTAGTCCATTTCAGACCCCCAAACATACACGTACAAACGGACTTACATAATTGGTCGCATTGGGAGCTGATCGTAAAGCGGGGGTCCACTGTATAGTGGTACCAACACTTTTATATGGGTATGAAGCTTGGGTTGTAAATGCTGCAGTTAGGAGGCAGTAGAGATTTCCTGTCTAAGGGAAATGTGTGGTGTAAATATTATGCAGGGAATTCGGAGTGTGGAAATTAGGAGGTGTAGAGTTAATAAAAGTAGTATTAGTGTTGAAGAGGGGTTGTTAAGGTGGTTTGGTCATTTAGAGAGAATGGATCAAAGTAGAATGACATGGAGAGCATATAAATCTGTAGGGGAAGGAAGGCAGGGTAGGGGTTGTCTTCGAAAAGGTTGGAGGGAGGGAGTAAAGGAGGTTTTGTGGGCGAGGGGCTTGGACTTCCAGCAAGCATGCGTGAGCATGTTAGATAGTGAATGGTATTTGGGACCTGACGAGCTGTTGGAGTTTGAGCAGGGTAATATTTAGTGAAGGGATTCAGGAAAGCCGGTTATTTTTATATAGCCGGATTTGAGTACTGGAAATGGGAAGTACAATGCCTGCACTTTAAAGGGGGGGGGGGGATATTGGCAGTTTGCAGGGATATGTTGTATATCTTTATATGTATATGCTTCTGAACTGTTGTGTTCTGGGTACCTCTGCAAAAACAGTGATTATGTATGAGCAAGGTGAAAGTGCTGAATGATGATGAAAGTATTTTCTTTTTTGGGATTTTCTTTCTTATTGGGTCACCCTGCCTCGGTGGGAGATGGCCGATTTGTTAAAAAAAAAAAATTATGGTATCACATTTTGAAAGTTAATTGTAAATCATATTTGTAGAAATAGTAAGTTTACACAGGAACACGTACAGGGGTACATGTACAGGGGTATACATACAGTTACATAAATTATCATACATAGCAGCATATGTGTACATTACCCTCCAGGATAACACACAAAAGGTCAGACAATGTGACTCATTTCCATATTTTCACATAGTGTAATTTTACTAGGAAGTGATAAGATAGTTTTTATGAAGGCTCTACGGCAGATAACAGTTTATCTTAACTAATGTCTCTCTGGGTCATGATAAAAGAAGAACAAGTTACAATAAGTCACCTTGACTTTTCTGGCTGGGTTATCCTAGTGGTGGGTAATTTAGACTATGTATGATAATTGTCCTTGTGTACCTGTGTCGGTTTAAGTGCTGCATATTCATATATGACACTGAGACTAATATACGTAAGGGAGATAAGACCATAGCCAGAACTTAAAAGCTTAAGCTGCCTTAGTTGACCTAACACACACTTCCCCTCTTACTGTTACAATGACGCTACAGTGAAAAAATCACATGGAAAGAAATTGTATTCTCACAAACAAGGTGGCACTCTTCCTGGGGTTTATAACTGGATAGAAAACTGTGTCTGGAAACACTTGTCCTGTTTCCTGACAAACCTTACCTAACCTAACCTGAAGACCAGTACATATCAGGAAATGTTTGTCAAGAAACCTAACCTAACCTAACTTTTCCCTGGTAGGCAAAGCTCTCATTTCACACAGTGAGGGTCCGTGTTCAGTTCCCAGCAAAGGGGTGGAAACATTGGGCGTGTTTCCTTACACCGGTTGTCCATGTTCACCCATCAGTAATAATGGGTACCTAATTTGCAGGAAATGCTCTGCATAACAAGCAGTTTCTATATAGTAGTATGTTATTAATATCAGCTATGGTCTGTATACCTTGTACATGCTGTAGAAATAAAGATATTATTATTATTATTATTATTATTATTATTATTATTATTATTATAAGCATACATTCTGAGCACAGTGCATTAGCCCCTCAGATGAACTACAAACTCTACCATAAGCAAGTTTATTTGGGTGCACGTACCCCTCAAGGAAGGTTCCTTGATGTTGGTGAGGGGCTCTTGATTTAGGGAATTGGATCTGTGGTCCAGTTCCCCGAATTAAGCCTGAATGCCTTCCACATTCCCCCCCCAGGCGCTGTATAATCCTCCGGGTTTAGCACTTCCCCCTTGATTATAATAATGGGTGCACGTATGTACAATTACCAATAACGTGTTAATTACTCTCCAGGATAACCCAAAATAAAGGTCAGACAAAGTGACTTATTTCCACTGGGGGTCCTATTTATTTCCATTGGGGTATACCTGGAGAGGGTTTTGGGGGTCAATGCCCCCGTGGTCCAGTGTGAGACCAGGCTTTGTGGTGGATCCCCTCAAGGAAGGTTCCTTGATGTTGGTGAGGGGCTCTTGATTTAGGGAATTGGATCTGTGCTCCAGTTCCCTGAATTAAACCTGAATGCCTTCCACATCCCACCCAGGCGCTGTATAATCCTCCGGGTTTAGCGCTTCCCCCTTGATTATAATAATTTGTGGTGGATCACGGTCTGATTAATCAGGCTGTTATTGTTGGCCGCACATAAACCGATGTACGAGCCACAGCTCGGCTGATCAGATTCTGACGTTAGACCCTATCATCTATCTCTGATGTTGGTGAGGGGCTCTTGATTTAGGGAATTGGATCTGTGCTCCAGTTCCCCGAATTAAGCCTGAATGCCTTCCACATCCCCCCCCCCCACCAGGCGCTGTATAATCCTCCGGGTTTAGTGCTTCCTCCTTGATTATAATAATAATAAAAATCTCAAAAAAAAAAAAATCGAAGAATTAACCTGAGTTATTCATATAGAAAAATAGCTTAACTCGGACAAAACAATGGTACAAGAATCAATGTTTTACGATGTTTCTACAAGAAATTATCCCCTCAAGGAAGGTTCCTTGATGTTGGTGAGGGGCTCTTGATTTAGGGAATTGGATCTGTGCTCCAGTTCCCCGAATTAACCCCCTCAAGGAAGGTTCCTTGATGTTGGTGAGGGGCTCTTGATTTAGGGAATTGGATCTGTGCTCCAGTTCCCCGAATTAAGCCTGAATGCCTTCCACATATCCCCCCCCAGGCGCTGTATAATCCTCCGGGTTTAGCGCTTCCCCCTTGATTATAATAATAATAATAATCCCCGAATTAAGCCTGAATGCCTTCCACATCCCCCCCCCCAGGCGCTGTATAATCCTCCGGGTTTAGCGCGTCCCCTTGATTATAATAATAATAATTTGGTTTTCAGTGATAGAAAACGGCATTTAGAAGAGGATAACTGCACCAGAACATCAGTTTACTAAGAAAACCACCGAAACAAACGCGATTTTCGCTATTTTTTTTTTTTTTTTTTCGAGACGGCGGGCCGGCCGGCGCTCCAGGCCAATATCTCGGAAGTAACTTATTCACTTATTTTGCTAAGGTACGCCTTTATTATTTAATTAAGTGGAATAATATTCACGGAAATTGTAAAATAATGATTTCTCTAATTTCTGACGGTACATTTTTGGAAATATTCCAAATATTTGGGCCCCTCAAGGAAGGTTCCTTGATGTTGGTGAGGGGCTCTTGATTTAGGGAATTGGATCTGTGCTCCAGTTCCCCGAATTAAGCCTGAATGCCTTCCACATCCCCCCCCCCAGGCGCTGTATAATCCTCCGGGTTTAGCGCTTCCCCCTTGATTATAATAATAATAATCCAAATATTTGGGGATTTATGTGGGAGTAAAGGGCAGATTTTTTTGCAAAATTCCAAGAAGTAACAAACTTTATTTCTTTTTGTGAAATAAATTTAAAATATTTAGAGGAAAGGAAATCATGACAAATTCGTATAAGCATTGTTCTCTCGGCACCAAGTGTCCAAACAACCTTACGTCGTCCCATATATTCAATTCAGTTAAATTCAAAGTTTATTCTCTATAAGGATTACAATGCTGAGTTTACAGAATTTGGTTATTGTGTGGTTTATAACTGTAGTAAAATACTAATTACAGGTTTTGGGTATTGTGAAAATTTGTGTGGACTGCCTCCAAGTGAGTCGCCTACCCTGGCAAACTCTGTTGACACCGAGCTCTGAGGTGGATACCTCAGCCTCACAAGTGGCTTATAGGACAGATTTTCACAAATGATTGATGTTGCAAGAAACTCGCCTGCATGAACATATAAAGGACTAACTTACTTGGTGTTGCAGCATATATCCTGATCTTCAACTTCCCTAAGCTTAGCCTTAGCCCCCTTGGACTTCCCCTCAGAAACCATGTGCAACCGGGAGCCTTAATTCCTGCAATATTCAATCGTTATTAGTGTCCTGCCTGCACCTCAGAAATTCCTATATCCAAGAGGGTATGTATCCCCTAGTATAACTATGCAGACACGGACACTAGCTTCCAGACTGCCTTGAAACACTGGTACTTACTGGGCATGCTCTGCCTGTTGCACACCGGGCCCACAGATAAAACTCACAATCTCCCCAGACACTGGCCAGAAATCTACGAGATAAAGTGGAGGTCTTGTCTTACTGTATGGGCCTGAAGGAGGTCATCTACGGTACATCGAGGTGCCTCTACCAGATTTCCCCAGGTCTCAAATGTGAAGACACGCGGGGGGCGCCGTCTGCTGATCACGGCACGTCTTGCCCAGTTGGTGTCTGTCTTAAGAAGAAGGAGCTGGTCTCTCTTCCAGATCCTCGTCTCGTCGTTCAAACTAGGGCTGCCAGTTCTCCCTAGCTAACTTATCCTAGTGTTTGCCTACATTATCGGCCTATTACTACCTATGTTAAGATCTTAGGTCTACATTATTATTATCTACAGTTGCCTTAGTAAACCTAATATTAATATACTAACAGTAAAACTACCTACTCCTTCCCTGAAGGGTAAATCTATAAATAAATAAGTGCCTACCATCAATCGCCAACCCGGGGAGAGAAATGTGTTTATGTTCGGGGAGAACGCTTTTTGTTTGAGTGAGTTTAAGGGCTAGCCAGCTCAGCCATTCCATTATGGCCATGCCGGATCTGTCCTGTGGAACTTTAGGGACCAAATAAATTTCCACATCCTCCCGCCGGCGAAAGTAGGCGCTAAGTCTAGATCAAGTCTGCCTCCCGCAGGCCCTCCCAGTGGGACCTGGACTTGAGCGCCATTCGACGGGTCATCCGGCCGCTCAGCTCGGTCAGCCTCTGGTCTAATTTCTCATGTCCAGGTCCCACCGTGTGGACCTCAAGAGGTAAAAGCCTGTTGATGGGTCTTATAGTCTCGACACCATTCATTCTCACCTTCACCATTCTCAACCGCCCAGCCTTGTCTGGGTGGGTCGACACTACCAGGCCAAGAGGCCAGTATGCCCTGGGTGCCTCGGATTCTACTAGCACCAGGTCCCCTTCACTTAGCATCATCTTATTTGCCTAAGGGGTCGGCACCATAGAAATGTTCCCGCAAGGTTGTCAAGTAATCCCTGCGCCACACCTAGTTCCATTTGTCCAGGATGTTCACCAGTCTGTTGTGACTCCTGTGCAGTTCTTCATTGATGGGGGGACCATCTGGCCCATAATGATCCAGCTCCTTGGAAGACTGACTCAAAATTGCGGGGAAGGGCTCAATCCTCCTTCCAAACAGCATGTGATTGGGGGTGAGAGCTTCCTGCTCGTCAATCCCATTTTGTACGTAGGTCAGAGGCCTGTTATTGACTCTTGCCTCTATCTCAACTAACACTGTCCTCAGTTCATCAAAGCTCACTCTCCTGCCGTGCAAGACCTTCCAAATGCACCTTTTGACTGTGCCCACCATGCGTTCATAGAATCCCCCTTGCCAAGGCGCCCTGGGAGCTATGAACCTCCACTCGCACTCTATTCTCTTCAGGTGTTCTCGTACTTCTCCGTTGTCCCTAAGATTCCTGAAAACCTTATCAGCCGCCCTAAAGCTTGTGCCATTGTCCGAGATAATCAATCGCGGGCACGAGAATCTGGCTGTAAACCTCCTGAACAACTTCACAAAAGTCTCTGTTGACATATCTTCTGCCAACTCCAAATGCACAGCTCGAGTAGTGGCACAAGTAAACAGGCAGACATATACTTTCTGAGGGCCCACCCTATCGTCTCCTGGGTTCTTCAATGTGATAGCCCCAGTATAGTCTATTCCCACAGTCTCAAAGGGCCTGTCACTTATGTACCCACTCCTGAGGCAGCGGTGGTGGACCTGGGTATGGTAGGGTCCTCCCATCGTACCGCCGGCAGACCGTGCAACTCTTTAGCACCCTTTTGACGGCAGCTCGACCCTTCAGTACCCAGTAATTCTGATGTAGGCAGGTGAGGGTATCTCCAAACCCCCCATGTAAGGTCCTCTGATGGGCATCTTGTATCAATAGCTCTGACGCCCATCCCTCCTTTCCAAGTAGCACGGGATGTTTGGCCCCATAGCTGAGCTCAGAGTTTTGTATTCTTCCCCTGCATCTTATTAGCCCTGCATGATCTAGGAACAATCCCAATGAGTGAACCAATTTATTGTTCCCTGAGTCGTCGTTATACACGCGTCCTGACGCCATAACCTGCTGCCTGGTCGCCAGTACTTCCAGCACTCCTGGAAACCTCTCCCTTTGGTACTGCCTTATCCAATATTCTCTGGGACCCACGAGAGATAACTGTCGACCTTGGCATACCTTGTCATGCAGCTTCCTCACAAATCAAAATACCATTTCCATGACTCCTATAAGTTTCCTCCAAGAGGAGTAGCTCCTGGGGTCAAATAGTTCAGTGTTGGGTTCCCCCGCAAAGTGTACTATGCTGCTGGTTGTCTCCCCGAATTGCAAAGTGTACTATGCTGCTGGTTGTCTCCCCGAATTTTTGCTCCGGCCAGCAATCCCTTGCCGGTAACCAGTCTGGGCCTTTGAACCAAATCTTGCTTTTACTCAGCTTTTTGTGTGTCACCCCTCGGCTTATCAGGTCCGCTGGGTTTTGATCTGTAGGCACGTACAGAATTGTTGACGTTGACTGTAGTTCCCGTATCTCCTTTACCCGATTCCTGACATAGGGGAGCTTAGACCTGTCGTTCTGGACCCACTGTAAGGCCACCTCCGAGTCTGTCCATACATAGGTGTGTGTCACCCTCAGATTACTCAACACCTCCTCTACGTACTTACCCAGTCTTGCTCCCAGCAACATCGCCGTGAGCTCTAGCTTTGGGATTGAGCAATCCTTCAGGGGTGTCACCCGCGCACGACTGGTGGCCAGACTGACCTGGTCCCCGGCCAAATATGCTACTGCCCCATAGGCCCTGGAGGAGGCATCACAGAAGACATGCAAGTCATAGTCCCGCCCGGTGCACCCGATGGACCTGGGGAATGTGAACTCATGCAATTCTGCTAACCAGATCCCACTCCTGGCAGACTGTTTCTGGCAGTGGGTCGTCCCAACCTAGGTTCAGCTCCCAGGTCTGTTGCACTAGCATCCTCCCTCGAATGGTGATGGGTGTCAACAAACCCAAAGGATCGAAGGCAGTCTGCACTTTGCTCAGCAAAGACCCCCTGGTCAGCTTCTTTTCCCCATCAGGTTTCCTCTTTAGCCTAAGTCTGTCTTCCTTGATTTCCCACTCCAATCCCAACACCGATGTTACCTCAGGTACTGAGTAGCCAGCATAGTCACGTTCCACCATGCCCCGCAACGTTGGATTGTTTGTCACCCATTCTCTCAGTGGCATGTTAGCCAAGAGCATCTCCTGATTAGACTCTCGGTAAATGTCCATCAACAGCCTTTCATCTGAGGTAGTACCTTGCATGTTGTCTACATAAAATAGGGTCTTCAGTAATTCTTTAAGCGGGCTATTACAGTTCACAAGGTGGTAGTCTATGGTAGCCTGTAATAAGAATGGTGAACTAGTGGCACCAAACAACACTGCCCTGAATCTGTAGGTATCATACCCTTGCTTGAGCACCTCCCTGTCAGTCAACCACAAGAACCTTGTGTAGTCCCTGTCTTGTGGCTGCAACCCAATACGTAGGAAGGCTTTGCTAATGTCTGCCGCATAGGCGCACTGTTCTGTCCTGAATCTCAACAACACATCTGCTAATTTCTGCATCAGGGAGGGCCCTGTGAGCAGACAGTTGTTCAACGATGGCTCTCAGTGGCTCGCCTGCGAGCTGCAGTTGAAGACTACTCTGATGGGAGTGGTTACCGACTCCTTGGTGACTGCCATGTGTGGAAGATAATGGGTGTTTTTCCCAGGGCTGGCATTGGGCACTTTCTCAATGAACCCAAGGGCCAGCTGTTCCTTAATAATATCATCATATTTCCCCACCAGACCCTTCTTGGTCAGGCTGTTCACCAATGAATTCAACTGACCCCGTGCCTTCTTGAAATTAGTGGGCAGCGTTGGGTGTCCCAGCTTCCATGGGAGTCGCACCCAGTACTGCCCATCCCTGAACTGCACATGGTTCAAGTAATCTCGATACGTCTCTTCGTGTTCGGGGGGCGGCTGGTCACCCTTAATCCCTACTACATCCAGGTCCCATAGTTTATGGACCGGCTCACTGTCGGATGTGCCAACTTGCGTCTCTGACAGACCTTCATGCACCCCAATCCGCATCACCAGTACAGCCTCAGTCGCCTTCTACGATGTACCCCGCTGGAGTCCTGTACAGGCCAACACCCTCCTTGATAATCCTTCTCGTAGACACGAACTCGTCTATGTAATCTCCTCCTACCAAGATTCCCACATTACTAACGTTGTCTGTAGCAATGTCTGGTTCCGCTAGCTTCACACCTAACTCCCTCAAATGTTTGACTGCTGCTGCCAGTCCCTTAGTGGTAGTAATGATATTGGGCAGCTTCTTCACTATCAAGGCTGAAATTTCCCGTCAATGCCCGGCTAACCTGACCATCACATTGACTACTGGATAAGACCTGCGTGGGACTTCCCCACCAAACCCTTTGTTGTGATAGAAACACAGGCCTTATCTCTAGGCTTTATTGAACATAGAATCTTCATAGTACTTCTGCAACAACAAAATATAATGACTAGTACATCTAATAATGGCTTCTACAGGGATGGTGATGTCTTGCATATGTCAAGAGAAAAGTTATAACTACAGGCCACATTTAAACTCACCATGTAATCTGCATCGCTGATAAATGGATAAAGTAGGAGAGAATCACACACCATGTGTTGGTGCCCATGACACACACCAAACTGTTGTTGTTGTTAAGGGCCCCTAGAGGTGGTGCAGTATTATCCTGCTGCTGCTCCCCACAGGACCAGTATCACTACAATCTCCCCCTTCTAAAATATCAGAGACAGTAATCTCCCAAACTGTTAGGTGGGCGACGTACACGTCCCGACCTTCGTAGCCCTTGAGCCTCTTCACCAGGTTCGATATTTTCCAGCGGGGTTTGATTAACTGCTGGAGCAGAATCCTCTATTTCCATAGGGGTAGTCTCAAGGGGCTTTCCAGGAGAAAACGAAGCATCTTTCACATCTATTGGTGTATCTTGAGATTCCACACTAATAGGGATTTCAACTGGGGCTAAATGTCTTGTAGATACTGTAGTCTCTTCACCATTTTGGTAGCGAATGTGGGCGTAATGTGGATTAGCTTGCAGGAGCTCTACCTCTTCCACTAAAGGATCCGTCTTGTTCATCCTACGGTGACTCTTCAGGAGAACGGGTCCAGGATGACATAACCAAGTGGGCACGGAGGCTCCCGTAGAGGAACGACGTGAATAGTTGAGGAGTCTTTCATGAGGGGTTGCATTAGTAGCTGTGCACAGCAGTGATCTAATAGAGTGAAGAGCATCAGGTAGGACAGTTTGCCAGTGTTGAACAGGTAGATTGCGCGACTTTAATGTCATTGTAACTGCCTTCCATATAGTACCATTGAACCGCTCCACTTGACCATTGCCTTGAGGGTTGTAGCTTGTTGTTCTGCTGCAGGCAATACCTTTGCTAGCCAAAAACTCCTGAAGTTCGTTACTCATGAACGAGGATCCCCTGTCTGAATGGATATAAGCTGGCATACCAAAAATAGAGAACAACTGTGAAAGACAACTAATAACAGTTGAAGCAGCCATATTTGCACAGGGGAATACAAAGGGAAACCTTGAATATTCATCTACTATGTTAAGGAAATACCTATTCTGATTTGTGCTTGGTAGAGGTCCTTTGAAACCTATATTCAATCTTTCGAAAGGCTGGGTGGATTTTATGAGATGAGTCTTCTCTGGCTGATGAAAGTTTGGCTTGCACTCTGCACATACTCTGCATGCTCTGATCACTTGTCGCACATCTTCCACTGAGTAGGGCATGTTCTTTGATTTGACAAAATGGTACAGGCGTGTAACTCCTGGGTGACACAAAGCCTTGTGGAGAGCTGAGAGTGATTGCAAATCATGACATGCTGCTCCACAGTGGGACCTAGAGAATGCATCAGGTGAGATGTTCTCTTGACCCGGTCGGTACAGAATATCAAAGTCATAACACGATAGTTCCATCCTCCAGCGTAATATCTTGTCATTCTTTATCCTACTTTTGTGCCTCTTGTCGAACATATACATCACGGACCGTTGGTCAGTCCTTATGGTGAAATGTCTACCAGTTAAATAATGCCTCCAGTGGCGAACTGCTTCTATGATGGCCTGGGCTTCCTTTTCTACAGCAGCATAACATTTCTCTGATCCTTGAAAAGTTCTCGAAAAGAAGGCTACTGGTCGTCCTGCCTGAGATAAGACTGCAGCAATGGCAATGTCAGATGCATCCGTTTCCACTTCGAATGGTAGGGACTCATCAATGGCTTGAACTACTGAGTTTTCAATGTCCTGTTTGAGAGTATGGAAAGCGGCTTCTGCTTCCTTTGTCACAGGAAATGTGGTAGCACTCAATGGGCGGACTTTACTTGAATAGTTGTAGATCCATTGTGAGTAATAAGCAAAGAGACCAAGAGTTCTTCGGAGTGATTTTTTGTCTTGAGGCATTGGAAGTTCCCGTAGAGGTCGTAGTCGTTCAGGGTCTGGGAATATTGAACCTCCTTCCACTACATAACCAAGGATGCTAAGCCTTTTAGTTGAAAAAGTGCACTTTTCCTCATTGTAACTGATATTTTTCTTCTTGGCGGCTTCCAAAAACTTATCAAGGTTTGCATCATGTTCCTCCTGGGTCTTGCCACAAATGGTAACATTATCTAAATACGCGTAGGTTCCCATGAGTTGCTCTTCCTGAATGAGTGAATCCATAATTCGTTGGAAGCAGGCTACCCCATTGGTGACTCCAAAAGGGACTCTGGTAAACTGATACAGGCCATCACTAGCCTGAAATGCTGTGTATGGTTTATCTTCATTCCTTATAGGGACTTGATGATAGGCACTCTGCAGATCAATTGTGCTAAACACGTAGTACTGAGCAATTTTGTTCACTGTATCGTCAATTCGAGGTAGAGGGTACCCATCAAGAAGTGTAAGTTTGTTGATTGTCTCAGAGTAATCGATAGCCAGTCTCCGTTTCCTATAACCATCTTTAACAACAACAACCTGTGCACGCCAAGGGGAATCACTCGGTTCTATAATACCCTCCTTCAGCAGCCTCTGAGTTTCTTTCTCAATGAACATCCGATCCTCATAAGAATAGCGGCGTGACTTAGCTGATATAGGATGGCAATCCGCGGTAAGATTTGCAAACAGCTTTGGTGGGTCTACCCTTAAAGTGCTAAGTCCACAGACAACAAGAGGAGGCAGTTCACCTCCATATGTTAAGGTGACACTACCATGCAGCTTCTGAAAGTCCTGACCAAGGATAACATCAGAGCACAGTTGTGGCAGAATAGCTAAATGTACATCTTGATAATCCTTTCCATTAACTCTGAGATTTACCTTACAAAACCCTAAGGTCTGAATAGAGAGAGATGTTGATGCCATGGAAACGGTACCTGATGAGTGATGTAGAGTCAAGGAGAGCCGTTTAACTAAGTCAAGGTTGATGAAACTCTCTGAGCTGCCACTATCAATAAGACCATCTACTTCTGTTCCTTTGATGAATACTTTCACAACTGCCTTTGACAGTGAATTTGGAGTAGCCGCAGAAGTCACTGTTGCTAGAGTCGCATGATCACTGGAATGTGTGGAGGCACTAGCTCTTGTTGATGCATTAGCACGACATACTTTAGCAAAGTGACCTTTCTTGTGGCATTTATGGCACATTGCTTCACGAGCAGGACACTTTGGACGTGGATGTCTTGAAAAACCACAAAAGAAACACACCGTACCTGCTGCTGTTGTCACTGAGGCAGGTTCCCCAGTAACTTCATTGCAAGAGTCTTGGTCAGGAATTGCAGCACTTACCACTCGAGAAGGCTGAGTGGTACTGTATACTTCAGAATTCTTCTGGGCTGAATCTAGAGCTCTTGCCTGGTCAAAGGCAGCGGCTAAGTCGAGAGTTTTATTCTCCAATAAACGCTGCCTTATTATTGGTGATTGCAGGCCACTGATAAAAGCATCCCTGATGGACTCTTCACAATACTGAGCAGCTGTCACTGCTTGGAAGTGACAGTCCTTACCTAAAATTTTCAGTGCTTGAAAGTATTCCTCTAAGGACTCATCAATCTGCTGGCGGCGAGTTGCAAGGCGATAGCGTGCAAAGATTTCATTTGTAGGTTTAATATACTGAGACTTGAGGGTTTTGATAGCATCTTCGTAGGTATTACACTCAGAAATAGCCTCATATATCTTAGGTGACACAAAATTGATGAGCAGACTTAGTTTATCTAGATCTTCTTTAGGAAGGGCTCCCAAGAAGTTTTCGAAAGTCTTAAACCAGTGCTTCCATTCCTGAGCAGCCGTTGATAAGCTGGGGTCACAGTCTAGCCTCTCAGGTTTCAGTAAACGCTCCATGTTGTGATGTAGTCTAGCGCAGGATCACCACCAGGTAGCCCAGGATTCTATGTTCAATAAATTGTTGTGATAGAAACACAGGCCTTATCTCTAGGCTTTATTGAACATAGAATCTTCATAGTACTTCTGCAACAACAAAATATAATGACTAGTACATCTAATAATGGCTTCTACAGGGATGGTGATGTCTTGCATATGTCAAGAGAAAAGTTATAACTACAGGCCACATTTAAACTCACCATGTAATCTGCATCGCTGATAAATGGATAAAGTAGGAGAGAATCACACACCATGTGTTGGTGCCCATGACACACACCAAACTGTTGTTGTTGTTAAGGGCCCCTAGAGGTGGTGCAGTATTATCCTGCTGCTGCTCCCCACAGGACCAGTATCACTACACCCTTCCACCTTCATGTCAACATTACCACCTGTCTTCAGCTTCAACCTAATCGCTAGACTCTCTGTTATGAAGGATCTCTGTGCCCCACTGTCGAAGAACAAACGGGTCGTTTCAGACTTCTTCCCATTCGTAACCACTGCCATTATGGTGGGCAAGGCCACCGAACCTTGAAACTGCTCCCCAGAACAAATTCCCGGTGCTGCACTCACCACACTCATCACTTCTTCCGACTCGTCCTTGCTCTCCGCCCTTTCTTGCGGTTTGCTCTCCTTAGCTTGTGGTGATCTGGTGTCATTAGGACACAGTGCACTGTGGTGCCTACCTTTCCAGCAGCCCCGACACTCATTGAGTTGGGCGCTACAGTCCCTAGCAAAATGTTCTCCACAACACTTGAAACAAAGTCTCAACTCCCTTAGTCGCTGAACCCTTTTGTTATAGGTGGTGAAGCTCGGACACCCTGAACTAGCGTGTTCTTCTTCACAAAACACGCACCGTCTCTTACTGGCCACTTTAGTGGCTTCTCCCTTGGCCCTGTGGGTGGAGGACTCGCCCTGGGCATAATACGTGCCGACCCTAGTAGGAGGTGGTTTAGGTCTATCTCTCGAATGTCTGGGGAAGTTGACCGACTTCTCCTTGGTAGGTAATTTCTCCCCCTGACCTATGCTCAGGTGAGATATGAGATCCCCTAACCCTTCAATAATTTGTTTTATCGTGAACCTATTCGTCCGATATTTTAAGTGCAACTCATGCACTGTAGTGCTAGCCAGTTTCCTCTGAATCACCTGGCTAAGGACCCATTCTGAATCATCCTCATCATGCAAATCTCTGAAACTATTTGTCAAGCTCATAACTTCAATACGGAACTTCTCTAGGCTTTGACGGTCATGTTGGCAAGCCTCTAGATCCAACAACCGATAAAGTATAGCTACCTATATCTCCTCAGTGTTGCCAAACATGTCTTCTAATTGGTCTTTGGCATGTTGGTAATTAGTGTCAGTAATCTGGTAGTGCCGGACCAGGTCTAAGGCTTTAGCCTTGAGCTGCGACCGCAAATACTGCAATTTGACGGCATCTGACAAATCGTTCCTGTCATCTATCTGGGCTTTTAACTGATCCCAGAAAGCAATGTACTCAGTTAGGGTTCCGTCAAATGTCGGTAAATTCAACTGGGGCAACCTGGGCAACATATTGACAGGTGTGTGGCTGTTTGGGGTACCTGCGGTGTTCAACACCACCCTTGGAATACTAGCCTTTAATGTACTTAACTTATCTTTGTACATATTCATCTCCTGATGACAGTCTACATCATCCTTAGTGAATTCGTCCAGAGCCTGCTGAAGACTACCATGGGATTCATTATCCTCAATAGCCTGTTGCTCATATGCTGAGAATGCTTGTTCATAGGCTTCCCATTTTTTCCCCAAACTCTTCAAGCAGTCTAGCAAATCATTGCAGTCTACGTTACTGCGTTGGCAAGTAGCCTTGCACCTGTTACGCGTTCTGTTCAGATGCCCTTTGTATGCCGCTACTGATCGTTTTAATTTTGCTAACACTGAACCAGACTCTCCTGAACTCCCATCTGCCATTGTCGAAGTTTAATGAGGAGTGTGACACTAACTGTACTTTACCCAGTCCACCCCACAGCACGTCACGGTGTTAGGTAAGAATGAACGAGTCTCAAGGCTTCTCAACAAGCTTAACAATTCCCTTTGTTATATTGACTCTACTCTGACTTAAAATGTACACTGTTAGCTCTCAAATCCCAATCAAAATGTGTATCGATGTGAAAGCTTAACCTAGCACTTTCCTGTACAATGCCAGCAAATAATTACAAGACTTAACCTAGTCTCAGGTACAATTCACAAATCCCACATTAACATGAATCAAAGACAATGAAAATCACACAATAAAAAGTGCAGTATACAAATTAAAATCACTTGGTTAACACAAATAAATTCAACAATTCAACTTGTGAAACAGTAAATGAATAATGTATGTAAACAGCTTGGCCTATTGGCCTAACTGCCCAGTTTACTCTGTCTAGCGTGGATGGTTGGATAAGGTAAATCCTAACCTAACTAGTGTGCTATAACTTAAACCTGGCTTTATAACTCCCTGTAAATAATATCTAGGTTAAATCTGTCCTAGCTACTATAACTGTTGTAAATATTGCACAAGCCTAGCCTAACTGTGGCTACCTTGCAAATCCACTGTAAGTAATTAACACACAAGTCTCCTACTCTGGATTACTTGTAATCACTGTAAATAATTAAATTCACAAGCTTCTCTAGCCTACCTGGCCTGCCTGTAAATTACTGCAAATAACAACTGTGTATTGTCAGCTTGGCCTAGCCTCTGTGTAACTCGGGGCCTAGGTGTGCTAACTTAACCTAACTTTGTTAAACTGGTTCCTAACTGTGGCCTAGCTATGATAGCTTAACCTAGCTATTCCACATCATGGTTTTCGAAGGACCACTTTTTGTGAAAATTTGTGTGGACTGCCTCCAAGTGAGTTGCCTACCCTGGCAAACTCTGTTGACACCGAGCTCTGAGGTGGATACCTCAGCCTCACAAGTGGCTTATAGGACAGATTTTCACAAATGATTGATGTTGCAAGAAACTCGCCTGCATGCACATATAAAGGACTAACTTACTTGGTGTTGCAGCATACGTATATCCTGATCTTCAACTTCCCTTGGACTTCCCCTCAGAAACCACGTGCAACCGGGAGCCTTAATTCCTGCAATATTCAATCGTTATTAGTGTCCTGCCTGCACCTCAGAAATTCCTATATCCAAGAGGGTATGTATCCCCTAGTATAACTATGCAGACACGGACACTAGCTTCCAGACTGCCTTGAGACACTGGTACTTACTGGGCATGCTCTGCCTGTTGCACACCGGGCCCACAGATAAAACTCACTCACAATCTCCCCAGACACTGGCCAGAAATCTGTGAGATAAAGTGGAGGTCTTGTCTTATTGTATGGGCCTGACGGAGATCATCTACGGTACATCGAGGTAGCTCTACCAGATTTCCCCACGTCTCAAATGTGAAGACACGCGGGGGGCGCCGTCTGCTGATCACGGCACGTCTTGTCCAGTTGGTGTCTGTCTTAAGAAGAAGGAGCTGGTCTCTCTTCCAGATCCTCATCTCGTTGTTCAAACTAGGGCTGCCAGTTCTCCCTAGCTAGCTTATCCTAGTGTTTGTCTACATTATCGGCCTATTACTACCTATGTTAAGATCTTAGGTCTACATTATTATTATCTACAGTTGCCTTAGTAAACCTAATATTAATATACTAACAGTAAAACTACCTACTCCTTCCCTGAAGGGTAAATCTATAAATAAATAAGTGCCTACCATCAATCGCCAACCTGGGGAGAGAAATGTGTTTATGTTCAGGGAGAACGCTTTTTGTTTGGGTGAATTTAAGGGCCACCCAGCTCAGCCATTCCATTACGGCCATGCCGGATCTGTCCTGTGGAACTTTAGGGACCAAATAAATAATTACAGAGTGTACCACTAGAACACCTAGCATGGCTAGGCATTTCGGGCAGACTTAGATTAATTCTTAACTTACAAATTATGAGGTAAGTTAGTATTATGGCTAAGTGACTAAATACTAGTTTGTGAGTTTAGCAATGTGAATACTTTTGTTTTGGCACTATACATAGTTTCAGTATTGGAGTATCACAGGCCAACTTATGACTAGTTAGGATTCATTATTTTAAGATTAAGATTGATATTTCTGTTTATGGTCAAATGGGTGAGTGAGTGTAAGTGTGAACCACCAGGTGGTATTCATGTAATTAGTTGATGGGGTGTATCAGGGAGATAAGATGTTTTCTGATGGTAGTTTTGAAGGTGATGAATGTGTCTGCAGTTCTAGAGTTTTCAGGTAGGGTGTTCCAGATTTTAGGGCCTTTGACATACATTGAATTTTTGTAAAGGTTTAGTCGGACACGGGGAATGTCATAGAGATGTTTGTGTCTGGTGTTATGCCTGTGGATCCTGTCACAACTATCAGGAAAGCGTTTTAGGTCAAGGTTTGTGGAAAATACTGTATATTTTCCGGAAATACGGTAATTTATAGGTAAATAGATGTCCTATATTGTATATATTAAAAATTATGTTATCGAAAATGGGAAGCCTGCGCCTGCGCAGAGGGAACTTGCCATTGGGTTTTGAATGAGCCGAGAAAACGTTAGTGATAATGGGAAGAATTTTTTCGTGCTCTAGAGGTAAAATTGGGCTGACACCTCTCAAATAGGAGGCGAAATTATTGGATGTGCATTCCTGCATAAATTGAGATATCAGCCGACTGGACAAGACAGCTAAAGGAACCTCAGATAAGCTATCTAGATTTGCGTTATCATTCTGGCCAGTATTTTCTCATCAAATTAATATTATACAAATTAATATAAATCCTTGCCAGAATTTGGCATAGCAAAATTAATATTATACACATTAATATAATCTTTAGTCATACTTGACTTGGCTTATCCAAATTAATATTGTAATAATTATAATCCACTACACATTAAGTAAATTTTTGAACTTAACATCCACCTCCTGTCATTTCACATATAATTATTAAGTAATTAACTAATTAATGACTTCACTAATTACATCTGGTTCGAAGGACCAATGGGCAAATTAAATGTGGAAAATTACATTTATCTGAATGTATCATTATGTACATAACAGTAAATGAACAAAGATAATTATTATTTATCAGTTAGACAAGTAGGAATTTGGGACACCTAGGTTGCAAAAAATGTCCCCCTTCGATACCTACAACTGTCATATCCACAAGTTGCTCTGGACCTATTAATTACAAATGAAATATGTATCACCAGGAATGCTGGTAAATATATAAATTTGTGGACTGTATATTAAAATTAAAAAAAGGATTATATATATACACATATACATAACAGATGGAGAATATCTTAAAATCACTCACCAATTTGACTGGAGATTAAGGTGTATCATACTCAGAAAACCTCACTTATTAAATTTATGAAAATACTGGCCAGAATGATAACACAAATCTAGATAGCTTATCTGAGGTTCCTTGAGCTGTCTTGTCCAGTCGTCTGATATCCCAATTTATGCAGAAATGCACATCCAACAATTTCTCCTCCTATTTGAGAGGTGTCAGCCCAATTTTACCTCTAGAGCACGAAAAATTCTTCCCATTATCACTAACGTTTTCTCGGCTCATTCAAAACGCAATGGCGAGTCCCCTCTGTGCAGGCACAGGCTTCCCATTTTCGCTAACATAATTTTTTATTATATACAATATAGGACATCTATTTACCTATAAATTACCATATTTCCAGAAAATATACAGTATTTTCCACAAGGTTAATATTGGAATTTAAGGTCCTGTAGATGTAGATTGCACAGGAATAAGTGTGGATGTACTGAACAGGGAGTAAGTTTAGATCTATGAATTGTTTGGGGGTGATGTTGCCTGGGATGGGATTTAGTGATTATTCTTACTGCAGCTTTTTGTTGGGTTATTATTGGCTTTAGGTGTGTTGCTGCAGTTGATCCCAAAGCACAAATAGCATAGGTGAGGTATGGATAAATAAGTGAGTGGTATAGTGTGAGAAGGGCATTTTGCGGCACGTAGTATCGTATCTTGGAGAGGATCCCAACCGTTTTGAATACTTTTTTGGTTATGTGTTGAATATGGGCACTGAAATTCAGGTTGTTGTCGAGGTATAGGCCTAGGAATTTGCCCTCATTATGTCTGGCAATTAGAGTGTTGTCGATCTTAATGTTAATTTGCGCAACTCCTGCTCTGCTACCAAACATAATATAGTAGGTTTTGTCAGTGTTAAGTGTAAGTTTATTGGCTGTCATCCAAGTCGATATTTTGATCAGCTCTTCGTTAACAATGGTGTTGAGGGTGGCAAGATTAGGGTGAGAGATGACATAAGTCGTGTCGTCAGCAAAGAGAATGGGGTTCAGGTGTTGGGATACGTTTGGAAGATCAATGATGTATATGAGGAAGAGCAGGGGACCAAGGACACTTCCCTGCAGAATTCCAGTATCAAGTGGCCGTGTTGTTGATGCTGTGTCTTTAATGGCGACATACTGATACCTATTAGTAAGGTAAGATTTGAAATATGCAAGCGCATGGCCTCTTATACCATAATGGTCAAGTTTGTGGAGTAGGATGCCGTGGTCTACTGTGTCAAAAGCTTTTCTTAGGTCAATAAAAATTCCTAGTGGGAGGAAGGGTCACCTTCCTGCCAAAGGGCATTTTCAATAAATCAGTCCTTTCTCAGTCTTTTCTCAGTTGTTGTTTGAGGTATCTTATTGACAAATATTTAAAGGAACTAGAGAAAATACTTCGTCTTGTCCACCAAAACTAAAGGCAATCTGACGGTAAACAAAAAAGCAAAAATTAATTGGCCGGAAAAAAAATCCCCCCCCAGTACCAACAATACCACCAGTCCGATAACATTCTTCTTTGCAAATATACAGGGTCTAAAGCCAGCAACAAACAACAAAATACCTTTCATCCGTGGACTGCTTGCAGAGGCAAAGGCAATGTTCGCGGCTTTCACTGAGACCCACATAAAGGATCACTTGGACAACGAAATATGGATCCCAGGTTACAACCTATACAGATGTGACAGAGTGAACAGGCAAAAGGGGGGGGTTGGCCTGTACATTGCAGAGTCACTTGTTTGCACAGAACTGCTTAATGCCTCAAATGACGTAGTGGAAGTTTTAGCAGTAAAGGTCGAGAACCAAAACCTAGTCATTGTGGTAGTCTACAAGCCTCCGGATGCAACATCCCAGCAATTCCAGGAACAGCTGTTAAAAATTGACCACTGTCTGGAAAATCTTCCAGCTCCTGCAATCAACATCTTGCTCCTGGGGGATTTCAACTTAAGGCACCTAAAATGGAGGAATATAGCAAATAATATTGTTGCAGTAATAACACCAGGAGGCAGCTCTGATGAAAACTCACACTCACACGAGCTTTTAAATCTCTGCACAAAATTCAATTTAAACCAGCAAATAATAGAGCCTACTAGACTGGAGAATACACTAGACCTCATCTTCACTAACAATGATGATCTGATAAGAAATGTCACCATATCAAAAACAATATACTCAGATCACAACATAATTGAGGTTCAGACATGTATGCGTGGAGCCCCAGACCGACAAATTGAGACTAGTCACGAGGGAGCATTCACCAAATTCAACTTCAATAACAAAAACATAAAGTGGGACCAAGTAAACCAAGTCCTAACCGATATAAGCTGGGAAGATATACTAAGCAACACAGACCCAAACTTATGCCTAGAACAGATTAACTCGGTGGCACTCGATGTATGCGCAAGGCTTATTCCTCTAAGAAAAAGGAGGAGTAGATGTAAAATAGAAAGAGACAGGCGCTCCCTTTACAGGCGACGGAAAAGAATAACAGAGCGGCTAAAAGAGGTCAATATATCTGAAATGCGCAGGGAGACACTGGTCAGAGAAATAGCAAGCATCGAACTTAAGCTAAAAGAATCCTTTAGGAGTCAGGAATCGCGGGAAGAACTAAAAGCCATAAATGAAATCGAAAGAAACCCAAAGTATTTCTTCTCCTATGCCAAATCAAAATCGAGAACAACGTCCAGTATTGGGCCCCTACTTAAACAAGATGGGTCCTACACAGATGACAGCAAGGAAATGAGTGAGCTACTCAAGTCCCAATATGACTCAGTTTTTAGCAAGCCGCTAACCAGACTGAGAGTCGAAGATCAAAATGAATTTTTTATGAGAGAGCCACAAAATTTGATTAACACAAGCCTATCCGATGTTATCCTGACGCCAAATGACTTCGAACAGGCGATAAATGACATGCCCATGCACTCTGCCCCAGGGCCAGACTCATGGAACTCTGTGTTCATCAAGAACTGCAAGAAGCCCCTATCACGAGCCTTTTCCATCCTATGGAGAGGGAGCATGGACACGGGGGTCGTCCCTCAGTTACTAAAAACAACAGACATAGCCCCACTCCACAAAGGGGGCAGTAAAGCAACAGCAAAGAACTACAGACCAATAGCACTAACATCCCATATCATAAAAATCTTTGAAAGGGTCCTAAGAAGCAAGATCACCACCCATCTAGAAACCCATCAGTTACACAACCCAGGGCAACATGGGTTTAGAACAGGTCGCTCCTGTCTGTCTCAACTACTGGATCACTACGACAAGGTCCTAAATGCACTAGAAGACAAAAAGAATGCAGATGTAATATATACAGACTTTGCAAAAGCCTTCGACAAGTGTGACCATGGCGTAATAGCGCACAAAATGCGCGCTAAAGGAATAACAGGAAAAGTCGGTCGATGGATCTATAATTTCCTCACTAACAGAACACAGAGAGTAGTCGTCAACAGAGTAAAGTCCGAGGCAGCTACGGTGAAAAGCTCTGTTCCACAAGGCACAGTACTAGCTCCCATCTTGTTCCTCATCCTCATATCCGACATAGACAAGGATGTCAGCCACAGCACCGTGTCTTCCTTTGCAGATGACACCCGAATCTGCATGACAGTGTCTTCCATTGCAGACACTGCAAGGCTCCAGGCGGACATCAACCAAATCTTTCAGTGGGCTGCAGAAAACAATATGAAGTTCAACGATGAGAAATTTCAATTACTCAGATATGGTAAACATGAGGAAATTAAATCTTCATCAGAATACAAAACAAATTCTGGCCACAAAATAGAGCGAAACACCAACGTCAAAGACCTGGGAGTGATTATGTCGGAGGATCTCAACTTCAAGGACCATAACATTGTATCAATCGCATCTGCTAGAAAAATGACAGGATGGATAATGAGAACCTTCAAAACTAGGGAGGCCAAGCCCATGATGACACTCTTCAGGTCACTTGTTCTATCTAGGCTGGAATATTGCTGCACTCTAACAGCACCTTTCAAGGCAGGTGAAATTGCCGACCTAGAAAATGTACAGAGAACCTTCACGGCGCGCATAACGGAGATAAAACACCTCAATTACTGGGAGCACTTGAGGTTTCTAAACCTGTATTCCCTGGAACGCAGGAGGGAGAGATACATGATTATATACACCTGGAAAATCCTAGAGGGACTAGTACCGAACTTGCACACGAAAATCACTCACTACGAAAGCAAAAGACTTGGCAGACGATGCACCATCCCCCCAATGAAAAGCAGGGGTGTCACTAGCACGTTAAGAGACCATACAATAAGTGTCAGGGGCCCGAGACTGTTCAACTGCCTCCCAGCACACATAAGGGGGATTACCAACAGACCCCTGGCAGTCTTCAAGCTGGCACTGGACAAGCACCTAAAGTCAGTTCCTGATCAGCCGGGCTGTGGCTCGTACGTTGGTTTGCGTGCAGCCAGCAGCAACAGCCTGGTTGATCAGGCGCTGATCCACCAGGAGGCCTTGTCACAGACCGGGCCGCGGGGGCGTTGACCCCCGAAACTCTCTCCAGGTAAACTCCAGGTCCAGGCCAGGCCGGTAGGCCTTCTGGAAGACAGCCAGGGGTCTATTGGTAATATCCTTTATGTATGCTGGGGTCAGGACTCGCACTGATTGTTTGACTCAAAGCAAACTGTTGGTTAATGTATTGGA
>NC_091353.1:6341965-6406965 GCF_038502225.1 Cherax quadricarinatus
ATATATGCTGCTATGTATGATAATCTATGTAACTGTATTTGTGTATACCTGAATAAATTTACTCAATAAGGTAAAATCAGTTATATACATTGACATTAATTAAAGATAGTATCAGATCATTGTCAGTACCCGACCAGCCGGGCCGTAGTTCATACGTCAGTTTGTGTGCGGCCAGCAGTAACAGCCTGGTTGATCAGACCCTGATCCGCCATGAGGCCTGGTCTCAGACCTAGCTGGGGGGGTGTTGGCCCCCGAAACCCTCTCTAGGTATACTCCAGGTATGTTACATATACAAGAAATCAGTCTCTTCCTTTTCTGTAGCAATATTTGTTAGGTACATAAACTGACTTTCTTCTTGAACTGTCTCATGCTAACTGGCTTTGACATGTACAATGAAGGATATTTCGCTAGTGTACCAGATAGTTGTACGTGACTCATACTGGTATCTCAAGATCTTCCACGACTTATCACTTCTCCACGTAGGTACCTCAAGTTTGTGGAATGCATATTTCTACAGGGTGGCCCGGTGGCCTGGTGGCTAAAGCTACCGCTTCACACACGGAGGGCCCGGGTTCGATTCCCGGCGGGTGGAAACATTTCGACACGTTTCCTTACACCTGTTGTCTTGTTCACCTAGCAGCAAATAGGTACCTGGGTGTTAGTCGACTTGTGTGGGTCGCATCCTGGGGGACAAGATTAAGGACCCCAATGGAAATAAGTTAGACAGTCCTCGATGACGCACTGACTTTCTTGGGTTATCCTGGGTGGCTAACCCTCCGGGGTTAAAAATCCGAACGAAATCTTATCTTATCTTACACTGGGGCTATATATAGAGGAGCCTTGCTACATCCCACTGCCAGAGATCTACAGTGCAACCATCTGTTCACAACTGCCCATGGAGGTACGTAAGAATTAATTCAAGTAACTAGAATGGGGGAAGGCTGGTTCTAGTCTGAATTCCACAATGATTGGACATGCATTACTGACCTGACTAGTAACAAACACACAAACATCCTCTATGTAAAGACCATGGTTGGAAATCAATGCCTAGATTTTAGATTTTGCCACCGAAGTGGCTAGTTTATTGTGCACCCCATATCCATCCTGTGGACGGTAGCGCGAGAGCATATGGATACACAAAAGGCCTAGGAACTAGGCCCCAAAGGGTTAACAGGAATACATATGGATTTATATCTACATATCTATAGTTCACTTATCTGTTACAAGCAAATTTAGGAAATTTGCTTAGTATATCTGGTATCTTATTTTTATTGCCTGGAGTTTACCTGGAGAGAGTTCCGGGGGTCAACGCCCCCGCGGCCCGGTCTGTGACCAGGCCTCATGGTGGATCAGAGCCTGATCAACAAGGCTGTTACTGCTGGCTGCACGCAATTCAACGTACGAGCCACAGCCCTGCTGGTCAGGTACCGACTTTAGGTGTCTGTCCAGTGCCTGCTTGAAGACTGCCAGGGGTCTATTGGTAACCCCCCTTATGTATGCTAGGAGGCAGTTGAACAGTCTCGGGTCCCTGACACTTATTGTTTTGTCTCTTAACGTGCTAGTGACACCCCTGCTTTTCATTGGGGGGATGTTGCATCGTCTGCCAAGTCTTTTGCTTTCGTTGTGAGTGATTTTCATGCGTAAGTTCGGTACTAAGAGAGATAGTAAAGGGCAACGAGTGACTAGCTCCCTTAAGGTTTACTATACAAATAGTAGGAGTCTAAGAAATAAGATAGATTAGCTAAGATTACTTGCAAGTGTAGGTAATATAGATATTATTGGTATAACAGAGACCTAGTTCAACCTGAAAGATAGAGAAATGCCTTCTGAATGCAACATACAGGGTTATAAACTATTCCACACTGATAGGGTCAACAGGGTGGAGTGGCGATGTATGTCAGAGATAATTTAAATTGTTGTCTTAGATATGATATAAGATTAGAAACATCAAACACAGAATCTGTTTAGCTACAGTTTCTCGAGGGACGTGACAAATTAATTTTGGGTGTGATGCATAGGCCCCCAAACCTTGATAGGGAGGGCAGTAAGCTGTTATGGGACGAAATTAATAAGGCATCTAGATATGAAAATGTTGTGATAATGGGAGATTTTAACTTTAGACAAATTGATTGGAACAACATGACAGGAAATCTTGAGTCTAGTGACTTTCTTGATACGGTTCAGGATTGCTTTTTAGAACAGGTTGTGACAGAACCAACTAGAGGAAACAGTCTACTTGACTTGGTTCTTGCCAACAAAGATTCACTAATTAATAATCTTGAGGTTAATGATGAGCTTGGAGAAAGTGATCACAAATCACTTAGTTTCAATATATCATGAAATTACCCAGATAACTGCAATCAAATATCTGACCCAGATTTTCGCTTGGCCGACTTCATGGGACTGAAAAGTTACCTGGGTGGACTGAATTGGGATGTCCTGACTATGGGTCAGGTAGGTGATCTTGGTTGCCAATATGACGTTTTTCAGAGCATAGTTCTAGCTGCCCAGCCAACTTTTGTTCCGAGTAGGGAAATTAGATCTAACAAAAATGGTCCCAAATGGATGAACAATAGATTAAAACATCTCATTGGTCAAAAGAGAGGCATATATAGGGGTATCAAAAGAGGGGATGGGCAGTTAAGAAATCAATATATACAATTAAAGAGATAAAAAAAAAAAGGAATAAGAAAAGCAAAAAGGGATTATGAGGCTAAGGTCGCAAGGGATTCAAAGACTAACCCAAAAGGGTTCTTTCAGGTATACAGAAGTAAGATTAGGTCAGATCACTGACAGTGACAAGGATATGTGTGAAATTCTCAGTACCTACTTCCTCTCAGTTTTCACCCAGGAAAATACTAGCAATATTCCTGAAATAATAGATTATGTAGAACAGGATGATAATAAACTATGTACAATTGCGGTAACTAGTGACATGGTCCTCAGACAAATAGAGAAACTAAAACCTAACAAATCCCCAGGTCCTGATGAACTGTTTGCAAGGGTGTTAAAGGAATGTAAAGAGGAACTTAACATACCTTTGGCTAATCTTTTTAACATATCGCTACAAACTGGCATAGTGCCTGATAAGTGGAAAATGGCAAATGTAATACCTATTTACAAGGCAGGTGACAGGTCCTTAGCTTCGAACTATAGACCAATAAGCCTTACCTACATAGTGGGAAAATTTATGGAATCAATAATTGCCGAAGCAATTCGTAGCCATCTTGATAGGTACAGATTGATTAATGAATCTCAACACGGTTTACAAAGGGGCGTTCCTGTCTTACGAATTTACTAACTTTTTTCACTAAGGTGTTTGAGGAAGCAAGCAAGCAAGATATTCTAGGTAAGACCCCGAAGGGGTGAGCGGGGAAGACTGGATAGACGAAGACTAGATCTTGCGAGGAGTGTTCTTAGTCTTAGAAAAAGAGCCAGGGCTTGACCCAGCAGCTGAGCTGAACGTGAAGGAGTTTGCAGGAAGGAGCTTGAAAGTCAGGATACAAGGGCAAGCTTGACCGATGTCTCGGGAGCACTGCAATGTGCCTTTCATCAGCGCATGGTGTTGAATGGCTTGTGATTGGTGGATTATTATTATTATAATCAAAAAGAAGCGCTAAGCCACAAGGGCTATACAGTGTGATTGGTGGAGACTGGCGCGAGGCGGGCTGGAGGCGGCAGCTAGTGATAACGTGACTTCTTATGTGCGATCATACCATGTAGTGTTGGAGCCGTTTGTGATTTTTTTATATGCTGATTTTGTGAGCAGGACAAGTTTTACCCTGTGCTGTTTGTCGTTGCCTAGGTCTTCAAGTAAGGCGTTGGTGGTCTGTAGGTCGGTTCCTGGTGCAACAGTGTACTTGACTTGGCCATCTCCTATGCTGGATATAGCTTGGCCTGCATGCAGGATGCGACAGTCTGGGATGTATGTGTACAGGGTGATAGGTGCTGTGGTTCTGAGATTCAGGTCTACTCCCGTTGTTTCTAGTGGGTGTGGAGTTTCTTGTAGACGACTCACAGGTACATGTATTTTTGCTTTTTTTGCCATTGGTGACTGAGATGGAGATGCAAGGTGTAGGTCGGCAGAGGTGGTGGCGGTCTCGGCTAGATCAGGTGAGGCTGCTGATTGGTCAGTGGCTGCGGTGGAGTTAGTTATTGTTGTTGTTGTATCTTGCGTTGTATCTTGTGTTGTGGCTATTGGAGTGGTAATATTTTCTGGTGCTTGGGTGAGCTTGATTATATCAGCAGAAGGTGGAGAGTCTGGGAAGGTAAATGCCGGCATGTTATTTAGTCTGAAAAGTTCATTGATGGTAGTGTTGAAGGAGCCTGGTGCTGCCATGTTGTGCATGTGAGCATACAGTAGGCAGTACTGTATTTTTGTTGAGTCACAAGCTGGTGTGGAGATAGTGGTGGTGGAATGCTGGGTTGATTTCAGGAGTTTGGTGGTGTCAGCCTGCAGTTTTGTGATAGCAGCATACGAGGGTGATCTGGATGGAGACTTCTTCTGATCTGCTTCTATGTTCTTTTTGATGATTTCACGACGGGTGGGACATTTAGCTGCGAGAGTGTGGTGGTTATTCTTGCAGTTTAGACACTTGAGAGTAGCGGTGGAAGAGCATGTCCTGGAGTCGTGGCCCTCATTACCACAGGTGGAACAGAATTACTTGTCTTTTGTGGGGCAGTCTTTTGTTGAGTGGAGGTAAGAAAAACAGGTCTAGCATTGAGCGACGTGGTGGTAACGTTCAGCTTCAATGTTGCAGGAGTTGATGAAGTAATAGTAGATGGCTAGTCCCTCAGCTATAGCTTGGGAAGCCATTGTGACGTCAGTAAAGGTGATCTTGAGCATTGAAGAGGCCGTGGGAATCTTGTTGATGTTTTCCACGGTGGCCCATGGGTTCTGGTCTTCGACAGATTGTTTGAGGTCTTCGATGGTCTGAGATGTAATCAGTTTGTCCAAGCGCTTCAGAAAGACAGTCCTCTTAGCCCTTAAGGCTGGAGAGGACATGATTCTGTAGCCATGTTCTTCTAGTGTAGTCAGGGCAGATGCAGTCAGTAGTTTCTCGGCCTCCACATCGTCCTCACAGACGATAATGAAGGATTCTTGAAGGGAAAGGATCGTGTGGGTATATGGACTTCAGTAAGGCTTTCGATAGAGTTCCACATCAGAGGCTATTGAGGAAACTTAAGGCACACGGAATAGGAGGAGCAATTTTTTCCTGGGTAGAGGCATGGCTGACAAATAGGCAGCAGTGAGTTTGCATAAATGGGGAGAAATCAGAATGGGGGCACGTCACAAGCGGTGTTCCTCAGGGGTCAGTGTTGGGCCCGTTGTTGTTCACAATTTACATAAACGACATAGATGAGGGAATAAATAGCGACATAAGCAAATTTGCTGATGACACCAAAATAGGCCGTCTAATTCATTCTAATAGGATACTAGAGCACTCCAGGATGATTTGAATAGACTGATGCAATGGTCGGAGAAGTGGCAGATGCAGTTTAATATTGACAAATGTAAAGTTCTAAATGTTGGACAGGAAAATAACCATGCCACATATAAACTAAATAATGTAGATCTTAATACTACTGACTGCGAAAAGGATTTAGGAGTTCTGGTTAGCAGTAATCTAAAACCAAAACAACAGTGCATTACTGTTCGCAATAAAGCTAACAGAATTCTTGGCTTCATATCTAGAAGTATAAATAATAGAAGTCCTCAGGTTGTTCTTCAACTCTATATATCCTTGGTTAGGCCTCATTTAGACTATGCTGCTCAGTTCTGGTCACCGTATTACTGAATGGATATAAATGCTATGGAAAACATACAGAGGAGGATGACAAAGATGATCCCATGTATCAGAAATCTTCCCTATGAGCTCATGATAGACTGAGGGCCCTGAATCTGCATTCTCTCGAAAGGCGTAGAATTAGGGGGGATATGATCGAGGTGTATAAATGGAAAACAGGAATAAATAAAGGGGATGTAAATAGCATGCTGAAAATTTCCAGCCAAGACAGGACTCGCAGCAATGGTTTCAAGCTGGAAAAATTCAGATTCAGGAAGGATATAGGAAAGCACTGGTTTGGTAATAGAGTTGTGGATGAGTGGAACAAACTCCCGAGTACAGTTATTCAGGCTAAAACGTGTAGTTTTAAAAATAGGCTAGATAAATACATGAGTGGGTGTGGATGGGTGAGTTGGACCTGACCAGCTTGTGCTGCTGGGTCTGGTGCCATGCTCCTTCCTTGAGTGGAGGTGACCAGACTGGGTGGGTCATTGGGCTAATCCTGGGAGGGTGGGTCATTGGACTAATCTGGGGGGGGGGGGACACATGGAGCTGCTCCGCATGGGTCAGTAGGCCTGTTGCAGTGTTCCTTCAGTCTTATGGTCTTGTAAATGGTTCAAGTCAGAATGAAACATTATGAGTGGGTTATTGGTGCACTGTTCCAGTCACAGCATTGTGCCTTTTTCTTCTTTATATTATCTGTATTGCATATACCCTTATCTTACATATGGAATTTGTGCATGAAGATCAACAACATCCAATCACCTAAAACCCCTAATAACCCAGCAAAAGGCAGCAGTAAGAATAATAACAAATTCCCACTCCCGCCAGCATACTCATAGTCTGAATCTGCTCACCATTAAGAACATCCATACTTATTCATGTGCCTACTACATACACAGAACAATACACACAAATATAAACCCTCCACTCAAACTTCTCCTCACCAACCTAAACAGGACACATGACCACAACACAAGAAATAGATATCTTTTTGATATACGTCGTGTCCATATCACACTGTGTAAAAACTCTATGCACATAAAGGGCCCTAAATATGGAATTTATTACCAGAAGATACTAAAGTCACCCAGTCTGAAAATCAATTAAAGACTCTTCTCAAAAGCCACTTAATCACCCTAGACTAAATGCTAAATACTCAGTACACACTTACTCACCTATGTACTCCCACATCATAACTTCAACAATCACTTTGAACATTTTATCCATTGTTGACAGGAATATAATTGAATCATTGCTTTCACAAAAAGCATTTTTGAATATATGAATATATCTTTTGTTTTATACAAATTTTGATTCACTTATAATTAATAATCTACTGTACAACTATGAAATAATTACTATCCTACTGTACAACTATGATATACTCCTTAGTGTTAAGTAGTCTGTAAACCAATAATGTTAAATTGGTCCATAATAGAGGCTCTCTTTGCACTGCAACCCACTATTGTAAATACAAAATCTCAATGTACTGTTTGCAAAGACATAAAATAAATAAATAAATAAATAAATAAATAAATAAATAAATAAAATAAAAATTCTGAATTTTGAATTTGAATTTAAGAAAATATAACATGGTTAACTGGTTCAATGTTTTACAGATTAGTGGAAGATGATGATGGATTCCCAGTTGAAGAATAAAATAAGGAATTATTGCTCAGTGGTGAATAACGAGGAGGGATTTATAACTTATGAGATACAAACTGAAGACATTGAGAAGGATGAAGACAAAAAGATACAAGTGGTGGCCATTGGACCTGATAATAATGGACCCATCAAGTCAGTTCTCCTGCTGGGGGAGACAGGTGTCGGGAAAACCCGCGTCATAAACACTATGATCAATCATCTGTTTGGTGTCAGCTTTGAAGATAATTTTAGGTTGCAGTTGAAAGATCAGGTTTTAAATAATAGTAGTCTCCAAGTAGAGAGTCAAACAGAATACATCACTGCCTATAAAGTGTATCACCAACCTGGAATGGCTTATAACTTATAGTGTATCACCAACCTGGAATGGCTTATAACTGTAATTATATCTTGATAGACACACCAGGGTTTGGCGACACCAGGGAAGACCATGAGAGAGTCACCATAGACAGACTGACAGCTTTCCTAACAACCAATTATGGTATAGATGACCTTAACTGTGTTGCTTTAGTAGCTAAAGCAAATCAAAACAGGATATCAAAATACCAGATACAAATGCTGAAAGAGTTCAAATCTGTTTTAGGGAATGATATTGGTGATATAACACAGCTTCTGGCTACATTTGCTTCAGATGAAGCTACAGCAGTTATTGATGTGGTAAAATGTGCCGAAGTTCAGTTTGTCAGTGTTTACCAACTTGACAACTGGCCTCTGTATGTCTCAAATAATGGTAACCCTGAGAGTGGTAGGCATATGTCCCTTAAGTATAGGTGGACAAGAATGGAAGAAGAGTATGCCAAATTTTTTAAAGATCTCCAAAATTCTACTCCAGCAAGCCTTAAAAAAACAAGGGAACTTTTGGAGGCAAAACAGTGTCGTGAAGAAACAAAAGCTACAGTCATAAACGAAATAAAGGATATTGTTATACTAAAAGATACAATTCATATTCAGTGTGCAGAAATAAACAATACTGAAAACCAAGCAGAAAGTCTTAAGGAAATGGTAAAACTTGAGTGTGAGATGAATAGCGACGATCACGTACACAACTGTGACGTCTGCAAACAAACTTGTGTAAGAGCTTGTACAGATCCACGATTAATTAAGAAGAGCAATAAAGCTTTCTCTAAATCTGTAGGAGGAATTGGATGGTCAGTAACTCTTGGAGCAGTGACAGGGGCTGAAGTGGGTATCTTTGGAGGACCATTAGGATCTGTCATTGGTTCAGGCATTGGAGCTGTCGCTGGTTTAGCTGCTGGCCTCACAGCAAAATTTTTATTAAGAAAAGTAACCTGTGTAGGTAACTCCAGCAAACCTTGTACAAGTGATGAATGCACTCACAAAATGAACGAGCACACAACTGAGAGATGTATCTGGGAAGAAAGAGTTCCTCCTCATCATAAAGAAGAATACAGTAACTTAATGAACACACTGGATCAAATAAAAACTGATGTTAACAAAAATATTAACTACCAAGATAATCTTTGTACAGGAATGAGTGACCTTGCAAAACTTACAGTGAAGCACACTAATAAAATAAATGAACTAAGCTTTGAACAACAAAGTATATATTTCACAATAGATGAATTGATCTTCGATGAGAGAGAGAACAGCCGGCATTTTAACCTCTTGCGCGACTTTAAGAATATAATATTGTCAATGGTAGAGCCTGGCGATGTTGACAATGTTCAAGAATAGTCATGGATAACTACCTCTATAAGAACCAGCCTTTATTGTCACCACTCTCAATTTATTTTCAAACTGCAGTACATTAAATTTAAGAACAAATTTTTAATTCACATGAAATAATTATTATAACCCTTTCTCTATAAATTACTAAATTTAAAAGAAAAACATTCATTTTTCTTTTTAAGTCACCCTGCCTTGGTGGGAGATGGCTGGTTTGTTGAATACAATTGTTCTTGTCACATCTATAACTGAATTTGTTGCTTTTGTATTATAATCATAACTAAGCACTAAACCCACAAGGGTCATACAGCGCTGCTTTGCCAGTATATGGTATATTTTCATAGGTTTAAAGCTTACAAATGGCCAGTCATCTCAAGATAATTTACAATATAGTCCAGTTAGGACACATATGCAACAGTTAGACAACTTTATTCCGAAACGTTTCGCCTACACAGTAGGCTTCTTCAGTCGAATACAGAAAGTAGGCAGGAACTATCTTCAGATAGTTCCTGACTATGGAACTGAACTTCTCCAGGCCGAGGGACTGACAACCTCAAATTCTACGACTTTAAGGGTGATGGACTGATTACATCGTCTTCACATCTCTACTGTTCCTGCCTACTTTCTGTATTCGACTGAAGAAGCCTACTGTGTAGGCGAAACGTTTCGGAATAAAGTTGTCTAACTGTTGCATATGTGTCTTACCTAACAACCTGTCGGTATTGTATACCATTTTGATGTTCATAATATAGTCCATCAGTTTGTCTTTCACAATATAAGATAAGATTTCGTTCGGATTTTTAACCCCGGAGGGTTAGCCACCCAGGATAACCCAAGAAAGTCAGTGCGTCATCGAGGACTGTCTAACTTATTTCCATTGGGGTCCTTAATCTTGTCCCCCAGGATGCGACCCACACCAGTCGACTAACACCCAGGTACCTATTTGCTGCTAGGTGAACAGGACAACAGGTGTAAGGAAACGTGTCGAATGTTTCCACCCGCCGGGAATCGAACCCGGGCCCTCCGTGTGTGAAGCGGGAGCTTTAGCCACCAAGTGTTAAGCTGTTTGTAATTGACTTTATGGAATGTTTGTAATATAATGTACTGTTTATACGAGGATTACTTTTTCTGTATTACATTCACGAGAAGAGGTAAACCTGTATGGGTCATTCAGCACCAGGAAAAATGGGGAAGGATGGAGAGGGTCAGGAAAAGGCAGTTGCTAATACCTTGAATCAAACAGTTTTTCCAGAGTATTTAGGCACCTGCCTTGAAGAACACTGTGTAGAATGAAACTTGCTTGGCAAAAATTGTGAATAATTATTTGAATACACATACAGGCCCGGTGGCCTGGTGGCTAAAGCTCTCGCTTCACACACGGAGGGCCCGGGTTCGATTCCCGGCGGGTGGAAACATTTCGACACGTTTCCTTACACCTGTTGTCCTGTTCACCTAGCAGCAAATAGGTACCTGGGTGTGGGTCGCATCATGGGGGACAAGATTAAGGACCCTAACGGAAATAAGTTAGACAGTCCTCGATGACGCACTGACTTTCTTGGGTTATCCTGGGTGGCTAACCCTCCGGGGTTAAAAATCCGAACGAAATCTTATCTTATCTTATCTTAACAAAATCCAAATGGGTCATTTAGCAAACTTCTTGACAGAATCATAACTGAACACCAGTATTTAATAAGTGTGGTGTTATGTGAAATATATAATGTCAGCCGTGTATCTGGAACACCATTATATATAGAAATATTTAATCTGATTATGTATGATATTGACTAATGAGAATAAAATGTACAGAAGTTGATTATTATTGTTATTATTATTATAGGGGAACGCTAAACCTGTAGGGATTATACAGTATCTGGAGGGATGGAAGGTAGTCAGGCTTAATTCAGGAACTGGAGCACAGATCCAATTCATTAGATCAAGAGCCCTTCTCCAGCATCAAGGAACCTCCCTTGAGGGGAGTTAGTAGCTAGTTTAATATGTTTATTATACATCACATACCCATCCTGTGGGTGGCAGTCAAAGGATTACAGAGGTACATAATGGGTCCAGGGACTGTACGTCAACATTACAGAGGCACATAATGGGTCCAGGGACTATATCTCAACATTACAGAGGTACATAATGGGTCCAGGAACTGTACCTCAACATTACAGAGGCACATAATGGGTCCAGGGACTATACCTCAACATTACAGAGGTACATAATGGGTCCAGGGACTGTACCTCAACATTACAGAGGTACATAATGGATCCAGGAACTGTACCTCAACATTACAGAGGTACATAATGGGTCCAGGAACTGTACCTCAACATTACAGAGGCACATAATGGGTCCAGGGACTATACCTCAACATTACAGAGGTACATAATGGGTCCAGGAACTGTACCTCAACATTACAGAGGTACATAATGGGTCCAGGGACTGTACCTCAACATTACAGAGGTACATAATGGGTCCAAGAACTGTACCTCAACATTACAGAGGTACATAATGGGTCCAGGAACTGTACCTCAACATTACAGAGGTACATAATGGGTCCAGGAACTGTACCTCAACATTACAGAGGTACATAATGGGTCCAGGAACTGTACCTCAACATTACAGAGATACATAATGGGTCCAGGAACTGTACCTCAACATTACAGAGGTACATAATGGGTCCAGGAACTGTACCTCAACATTACAGAGGTACATAATGGGTCCAGGAACTGTACCTCAACATTACAGAGGTACATAATGGGTCCAGGAACTGTACCTCAACATTACAGAGGTACATAATGGGTCCAGGAACTGTACCTCAACATTACAGAGGTACATAATGGGTCCAGGAACTGTACCTCAACATTACAGAGGTACATAATGGGTCCAGGAACTGTACCTCAACATTACAGAGGTACATAATGGGTCCAGGAACTGTACCTCAACATTAGAGGTACATAATGGGTCCAGGAACTGTACCTCAACATTACAGAGGTACATAATGGGTCCAGGAACTGTACCTCAACATTACAGAGGTACATAATGGGTCCAGGAACTGTACCTCAACATTACAGAGGTACATAATGGGTCCAGGAACTGTACCTCAACATTTCAGAGGTACATAATGGGTCCAGGAACTGTACCTCAACATTACAGAGGTACATAATGGGTCCAGGAACTGTACCTCAACATTACAGAGGTACATAATGGGTCCAGGAACTGTACCTCAACATTACAGAGGTACATAATGGGTCCAGGAACTGTACCTCAACATTACAGAGGTACATAATGGGTCCAGGAACTGTACCTCAACATTACAGAGGTACATAATGGGTCCAGGAACTGTACCTCAACATTACAGAGGTACATAATGGGTCCAGGGACTGTACCTCAACATTACAGAGGTACATAATGGGTCCAGGGACTGTACCTCAACATTACAGAGGTACATAATGGGTCCAGGGACTGTACCTCAACATTACAGAGGTACATAATGGGTCCAGGAACTGTACCTCAACATTACAGAGGTACATAATGGGTCCAGGAACTGTACCTCAACATTACAGAGGTACATAATGGGTCCAGGGACTGTACCTCAACATTACAGAGGTACATAATGGGTCCAGAGACTGTACCTCAACATTACAGAGGTACATAATGGGTCCAGGGACTGTACCTCAACATTACAGAGGTACATAATGGGTCCAGGGACTGTACCTCAACATTACAGAGGTACATAATGGGTCCAGGGACTGTACCTCAACATTACAGAGGTACATAATGGGTCCAGGAACTGGACCACAAAGTTTTAATAACTAAACAACTTACAAAGGTAATGAATCATCTACATGTCTATACATGGTTACAGTCATGAAGAAATTATAAAATAATGAATAATTCACATTTCCATACCTGGTCACAACTGTAATGAGTTATTAGTGCAAATATTAATTGGGTCTCACGCACACACACACACACACACACACACACAGAGAAGATTATCAGGAGGAGAGTGGTGGAGCACCTGGAAC
Organism: Cherax quadricarinatus; assembly: GCF_038502225.1. Classification (NCBI taxonomy): domain Eukaryota; kingdom Metazoa; phylum Arthropoda; class Malacostraca; order Decapoda; family Parastacidae; genus Cherax; species Cherax quadricarinatus. The sequence goes on from NC_091353.1 coordinate 6,355,131, forward strand.
GGAACAGGAGTATAAATGCCAACCAGCACGGATTCACGGAAGGCAAATCCTGTGTCACAAACCTTCTGGAGTTTTATGATAAAATAACAGAAGTAAGACAAGAGAGAGAGGGGTGGGTTGATTGCATCTTCTTGGACTGCAAGAAGGCCTTTGACACAGTTCCTCACAAGAGATTAGTGCAGAAGCTAGAGCATCAGGCGCATATAACAGGAAGGGCACTGCAATGGATCAGAGAATACCTGACAGGGAGGCAACGAGTCATGGTACGTAATGATGTATCACAGTGGGCACCTGTGACGAGCGGGGTCCCACAGGGGTCGGTCCTAGGACCAGTGCTATTTTTGGTATATGTGAACGACATGACGGAAGGGTTAGACTCAGAAGTGTCCCTGTTTGCAGATGATGTGAAGTTAATGAGGAGAATTAAATCTGATGAGGACCAGGCAGGACTTCAAAGAGACATGGACAGACTGGACACCTGGTCCAGCAAATGGCTTCTTGAATTTAATCCTGCCAAATGCAAAGTCATGAAGATAGGGGAAGGGCACAGAAGACCACAGACAGAGTATAGGCTAGGTGGCCAAAGACTGCAAACCTCACTCAAGGAGAAAGATCTTGGGGTGAGTATAACACCGAGCATGTCTCCGGAAGCACACATCAATCAGATAACTGCTGCAGCATATGGGCGCCTGGCAAACCTGAGAACAGCATTCCGATACCTTAGTAAGGAATCATTCAAGACACTGTACACCGTGTATGTCAGGCCCATACTGGAGTATGCAGCACCTGTTTGGAACCCGCACTTGATAAAGCACGTCAAGAAACTAGAGAAAGTACAAAGGTTTGCGACAAGGTTAGTTCCAGAGCTAAGGGGAATGTCCTATGAAGAAAGATTAAGGGAAATCGGCCTGACGACACTGGAGGACAGGAGGGTCAGGGGAGACATGATAACGACATATAAAATACTGCGTGGAATAGACAAGGTGGACAAAGACAGGATGTTCCAGGGAGGGGACACAGAAACAAGAGGCCACAATTGGAAGTTGAAGACACAAATGAGTCAGAGAGATAGTAGGAAGTATTTCTTCAGTCATAGAGTTGTAAGGCAGTGGAATAGCCAAGAAAATGACGTAGTGGAGGCAGGAACCATACACAGTTTTAAGACGAGGTTTGATAAAGCTCATGGAGCGGGGAGAGAGAGGGCCTAGTAGCAACCGGTGAAGAGGCGGGGCCAGGAGCTAGGACTCGACCCCTGCAACCACAAATAGGTGAGTACAAATAGGTGAGTACACACACACACACACACACACATACACACACACACACACACACACACACACACACACACACACACACACAGATTGGACACAGTAACAAGGGGACACAGTTGGAAGCTGAAGACACAGATGAATCACAGGGATGTTAGGAAGTATTTCTTCAGCCACAGAGTAGTCAGTAAGTGGAATAGTTTGGGAAGCGATGTAGTGGAGGCAGGATCCATACATACCTGGAGAGAGTTCCGGGGGTCAACGCCCCCGCGGCCCGGTCTGTGACCAGGCCTCCTGGTGGATCAGAGCCTGATCAACCAGGCTGTTGCTGCTGGCTGCACGCAAACCAACGTACGAGCCACAGCCCGGCTGATCCGGAACTGACTTTAGGTGCTTGTCCAGTGCCAGCTTGAAGACTGCCAGGGGTCTGTTGGTAATCCCCCTTATGTGTGCTGGGAGGCAGTTGAACAGTCTCGGGCCCCTGACACTTATTGTATGGTCTCTTAACGTGCTAGTGACACCCCTGCTTTTCATTGGGGGGATGTTGCATCGTCTGCCAAGTCTTTTGCTTTCGTAGTGAGTGATTTTCGTGTGCAAGTTCGGTACTAGTCCCTCTAGGATTTTCCAGGTGTATATAATCATGTATCTCTCCCGCCTGCGTTCCAGGGAATACAGGTTCAGGAACCTCAAGCGCTCCCAGTAATTTAGGTGTTTTAACTCCGTTATGTGCGCCATGAAGGTTCTCTGTACATTTTCTAGGTCAGCAATTTCACCTGCCTTGAAAGGTGCTGTTAGTGTGCAGCAATATTCCAGCTTAGATAGAAAAAGTGACCTGAAGAGTGCCATCATGGGCTTGGCATCCCTAATTTTGAAGGTTCTCATTATCCATCCTGTCATTTTTCTAACAGATGCGATTGAAACAATGTTATGGTCCTTGAAGGTGAGATCTTCCGACATGATCACTACCAGGTCTTTGACGTTGGTTTTTCGCTCTATTTTGTGGTCGAAGTAATTGAAATTTCTCATCGTTGAACTTCATATTGTTTTCTGCAGCCCATTAAAAGATTTGGTTGATGTCCGCATGGAGCCTTGCAGTGTCTGCAATGGAAGACACTGTCATGCAGATTCGGGTGTCATCTGCAAAGGAAGACACGGTGCTGTGGCTGACATCCTTGTCTGTGTCAGACATGAGGATGATAAACAAGATGGGAGCGAGTACTGTGCCTTGTGGAACACAGCTTTTCACCGTAGTCGCCTCAGACTTTACTCTGTTGACGACTACTCTCTGTGTTCTGTTTGTGAGGAAATTATAGATCCATCTACCAACTTTTCCTGTTATTCCTTTAGCCCGCATTTTGTGCGCTATTACGCCATGGTCACACTTGTCGAAGGCTTTTGCAAAGTCTGTATATATTACATCTGCATTCTTTTTGTCTTCTAGTGCATCTAGGACCTTGTCGTAGTGATCCAGTAGTTGGGACAGACAGGAGTTTTAGTTAGTTTAATATCTTTATTATGCACCCCATACCCATCCTGTGGGCGGTAGTCAAAAGATTACAAAGGTACATAATGGGTCCAGGGACTGGACCCCAAAGTTATGATAGCTGAACTAGTTACAAAGGTAATGAACTCCAGGTAGATCTGGTCACAATCATGGCAAGTTACAAAGGTAATGAATCAGCCTCACTCCTATACATGGTTACAGTCATGAACAAATTACAAAGTAATGAGCCACTGATACGTCCACACCTGGTCACAATTGTAATGAGTTATAAATACAAATATTAAGTGGGTCATACACCCACACGAGCGCGCGCGTGCACACATACACACACGAGGGCGCACGCACAGACACATGCACATGAGCATACTAATATATGCATACACACAAGCACGCACAGACAGGAGCGACCTGCTCTAAACCCATGTTACCCTGGGTTGTGTAACTGATGGGTATCTAGATGGGTGGCGATCTTGCTTCTTAGGACCCTTTCAAAGATTTTTATATGGGATGTTAGTGCTATCGCTCTGTAGTTCTTTGCTATTGCTTTACTGCCCCCTTTGTGGAGTGGGGCTATGTCTGTTGTTTGTAGTAACTGTGGGACGACCCCTGTGTCCATGATAGGGGCTTCTTGCAGTTCTTGATGAACACGGAGTTCCATGAGTCTGCCGCTAGGGCAGAGTGCATGGGCATGTCATTTATCGCCTGTTCGAAGACATTTGGAGTCAGGATAACATCAGATAGGCATGTGTTTACCAAATTCTGTGGCTCTCTCATAAAAAATAATTTAGATCTTCGACTATAACAAAAAAAGGCACAATACCGTGACTGGAACGATACACAAATAACCCGCACATAAAAGAGAGAAGCTTACGACGACGTTTCGGTCCTCTTCCATACTTCGGAGAAACTGGTCGATCTCTTTCTGACAGACTTAGGGAGCACAAAAATAGTGTTAGGCTTGCCGACACTAACAATGCTCTTTTGTGTCACATCAGAGATCATAGCCATCCTATTGACTGGTCTTCTGCTAAAACTGTCTTCCCTACTTCCAACTCGAACAGTCGCCATGTAGTTGAATCCTCTCTAATACACAACTTTCCTTGTATGAACCTTAGCCCTGGCTTCGTCTCTGTAGATGCCTTCCTCTCCCACTACATTGTAAAATGCTCCAAACTTCAGAACACCCGTGACTTAACCCGACTCCTCATTTTTTCTTTTTCTTTTTCTTCTTCTCCCTCTTCCCCCTTCCTCTTCTCCTCTGGGTTGTCTTAATCTCTTCTGTCTCGTGTTTCTGTTCCTTCTTCATTTATTTCACCACTTCCCCTTTCACGCACCTCTGTGCGCTTGCTCTCCCTCTGTGGGCACCTAGCTCTCTTGCAGTGCTCCCCTTCCTTTGTATTTGACTGGCTCGTCCTCCTTATTCCCCACTTCTACCACTACCACTACTACTACCTCTTCTACTACTTCTACTACTACTACTGATGAAATTAAGACACATGTGCGGCATCTGGTTATCTTTGTTGTGGATGTTTCGCCATCCATTAGCTGGCTGAATGGCAAAACGTCTACGATAGGAATGCCCGGGTGTTGCGCATGTCTTAATTTCATCTTGTCGGTATTATATACCATTCTTGTACTACTACTACTACCACCACCTCTTCCTGCCTATATATAGCCGTCCTGCCCCACTTCTGGTTAGTGTGACTTTGTAAATGGTCCAAGTCGGACCGAAACGTCGTCGTAAGCTTCTCTCTTTTATGTGCGGGTTATTTGTGGATCTTCGACTCTCAGTCTGGTTAGCGGCTTGCTAGACTGAGTCATATTGGGACTTGAGTAACTCACTCATTTCCTTGCTGTCATCTGTGTAGGACCCATCTTGTTTAATTAGGGGCCCAATACTGGATGTTGTTCTCGACTTTGATTTGGGTTTCTTTCGATTTCATTTATGGCTTTTAGTTCTTCCCGCGATTCCTGACTCCTATAAGATTCCTTTAGCTTTAGTTCGATGTTTGCTATTTCTTTGACCAGTGTCTGCCTATGCATTTCTGATATATTGACCTCTTTTTAGCTGCTCTGTTATTCTTTTCTGTCGCCTGTAAAGGGAGTACCTGTCTCTTTCTATTTTACATCTACTCCTCCTTTTTCTTAAGGGAATAAGCCTTGTGCATACATCGAGTGCCACAGAGTTAATCTGTTCTAGGCATAAGTTGGAGTCTGTGTTGCTCAGTCTATCGTCCCAGCTTATATCGTTTAGGACTTGGTTTACTTGGTCCCACATTATCTTTTTGTTATTGAAGATGAATTTGGTGAATGCTCCCTCGTGACTGATCTCAAAAAAACCATACCCCCGGCCGGGATTGAACCCGCGGTCATAGAGTCTCAAAACTCCAGCCCGACTCTATGACCGCGGGTTCAATCCCGGCCGGGGGTATGGTTTATTTGCAATCGTGTCATTACGATTTCTTAAGTCATGTTGACTGATCTCATTTTGTCGGTCTGGGGCTCCACGCATACTTGTCTGAACCTCGATTATGTTGTGATCTGAGTATATTGTTTTTGATATTGTGACATTTCGTATCAGATCATCATTGTTAGTGAAGATGAGGTCTAGTGTATTCTCCAGTCTAGTAGGCTCTATTATTTGCTGGTTTAAGTTGAATTTTGTGCAGAGATTTAAACATGACTTAAGAAATCGTAATGACACGATTGCAAATAAACCATACCCCCGGCCGGGATTGAACCCGCGGTCATAGAGTCTCAAAACTCCAGCCCGTCGCGCTAACCACTAGACCAGCTAGCCACAATAAGATTCATCCAACTAGGTATATTTCTACACCATAGGAAAGTTAGCACAGGCACCTCTGTGACCACAAATGCAAGTTTTTACAGACGAATCTCCAGCTAGCGTGGCCGTGACGAACTCTAGCTCAAGTCCCTTCACTGCCGTCAACATGACTTAAGAAATCGTAATGACACGATTGCAAATAAACCATACCCCCGGCCGGGATTGAACCCGCGGTCATAGAGTCTCAAAACTCCAGCCCGTCGCGCTAACCACTAGACCAGCTAGCCACAATAAGATTCATCCAACTAGGTATATTTCTACACCATAGGAAAGTTAGCACAGGCACCTCTGTGACCACAAATGCAAGTTTTTACAGACGAATCTCCAGCTAGCGTGGCCGTGACGAACTCTAGCTCAAGTCCCTTCACTGCCGTCACTGGAGTTTTGAGACTCTATGACCGCGGGTTCAATCCCGGCCGGGGGTATGGTTTATTTGCAATCGTGTCATTACGATTTCTTAAGTCATGTTGACGGCAGTGAAGGGACTTGAGCTAGAGTTCGTCACGGCCACGCTAGCTGGAGATTCGTCTGTAAAAACTTGCATTTGTGGTCACAGAGGTGCCTGTGCTAACTTTCCTATGGTGTAGAAATATACCTAGTTGGATGAATCTTATTGTGGCTAGCTGGTCTAGTGGTTAGCGCGACGGGCTGGAGTTTTGAGACTCTATGACCGCGGGTTCAATCCCGGCCGGGGGTATGGTCAGAGATTTAAAAGCTCGTATGTGTGTGAGTTTTCATCAGAGCTGCCTCCTGGTGTTATTACTGCAACAATATTATTTACTATATTCCTCCATTTAAGGTGCCCCAGGTTGAAAAAACCCTGGAGCAAGATATTGGGGGCAGGAGTTGGAAGATTTTCCAGACAGTGGTCAATTTTTAACAGCTGTTCCTGGAATTGCTGGGACGTTGCATCCGGAGGCCTGTAGACTACCACAATGACTAGGATTTGGTTCTTGATCTTTACTTCCACTACATCATTTGAGGCATTAAGCAGTTCTGTGGAGATAAGTGACTTTGCAATATACAGGCCAACCCCCCCCCCTTTTTCCTGTTCACTCTGTCACATCTGTATAGGTTGTAACCTGGGATCCATATTTCGTTGTCCAAGTGATCCTTTATGTGGGTCTCAGTGAAAGCCGCGAGCATTGCCTTTGCCTCTGCAAGCAGTCCACGGATGAAAGGTATTTTGTTGTTTGTTGCTGGCTTTAGACCCTGTATATCTGCAAAGAAGAATGTTATCGGACTGGTGGTATTGTTGGTACTGGGGGGGGATTTTTTTTTCCGGCATTAGTATCTGTATCTGTTGGTTTGGAGTGGAGGCCATCGACTGTGGTTCCACTCCAGAAATGACTGGATTTGGCGCATGATTTCTGCCATTTCCTGCCAGTTTTTTTTCCTTCCTGGCACTAAAAAACTTCTCCCTCTTGAGTGGCTGTGGCTACCCAGGTTTTCCCATGGCCTGGATGTTTCGTATCTTTTTGTCCCCTTTAGATGGTGTGCCTGGCAATTTAAGTTATAGCACAGTCTTTCCTGTAATGAAGAGAGACACATTTCAGTGTGAAAAAGCTTACAGGAAAGGAGTTTGCATTTTCCTGTTGTCATAGGGGCACCGCATTTTCTAGGGTGGTCAAAGTTGCACGTCCCATCTGTTTTTCCAGATTTCCCATGTCTGCAGATACCAAGTGCATAATATGTGCACAGGCTTGGTTTCCGTTTGCCTTGGGTTTTTGTGACTGTATTTCCTGTTGGTAAATTATAAAAATACATTTACAGTGAAACCTCGGCTTGCGAATTTAAGCCGTTCCGTGACCTTGTTCTATCCCGATTTGCTCGTATGCTGAGTCAATTTTCCTCATTTAAATTAACTGAAATGGCATTATTCCGTTCCAGCGGAATTCCTGCTCTCAGGAGGCACGACAAAATATGTTCCAGATCACATATATGTATAATAAAACAATAAATATATTATACACAATACACCATTTTTGCAAAATTTCATGAATATGTGCACTATATGCATATATGTCACAAAACAGTTTTCTCATTTATGTAAATAAATTATACATTCTTTAAGAGTTGGCAAGTGCTCAAAATACACCAAAATAAGATACATTTCCAGTTTAATAAAAATTTTCAGTGTGGGAGAACTCAAAATTATTATCAATATTATAATCATGGTGGAGCACAAAACCCATAGGGATTATACATAATGCCACTGCAACATATGCCCATTTTCACGAGAGTGCAACCACCCACTCCAAGAAAATGGGGGATAGCACCACTAGAAAAAAAAAATATTTTTAGGAAAAAAATCTGCATGGCTATGAACTTTTCTGATTGTGTGTCAATGGTCTGGAGTATCAATACTTTCCACATAATATGCAGATGAACAAAATAGTATAAACTACCACTGACAATTATTACTTTCAAATGAATTATTATAATTTTTGAAGTTCTAAATTCATAGGGGGTCATATAACTGGAGAGGTTAGATATGGTCAGGTTAGGTTAGGTTAGGTTAGGTTAGGTTAGGTATGGTTAGGTTAGGTTAGGTTAGGTTAGGTTAGGTTAGGTTAGGTTAGGTATGGTTAGGTTAGGTTAGGTTAGGTTAGGTTAGGTTAGGTATGGTTAGGTTAGGTTAGGTTAGGTTAGGTTAGGTTAGGTTAGGTTAGGTTAGGTATGGTTAGGTTAGGTTAGGTATGGTTAGGTTAGGTTAGGTTAGGTATGGTTAGGTTAGGTTAGGTTAGGTATGGTTAGGTTAGGTTAGGTTAGGTTAGGTTAGGTTAGGTTAGGTTAGGTTAGGTATGGTTAGGTTAGGTTAGGTATGGTTAGGTTAGGTTAGGTTAGGTATGATTCGGTTAGGTTAGGTTAGGTTAGGTTAGGTTAGGTATGGTTAGATTAGGTTAGGTTAGGTTAGGTCAGGTATGGTTAGGCTAGGTTAGGTATGATTAGGTTAGGTTAGGTTAGGTATGGTTAGGTTAGGTTAGGTATGGTTAGGTTAGGTTAGGTTAGGTAGATACAGATACTAATGCCGGGAAAAAAATCCCCCCCCAGTACCAACAATACCACCAGTCCGATAACATTCTTCTTTGCAAATATACAGGGTCTAAAGCCAGCAACAAACAACAAAATACCTTTCATCCGTGGACTGCTTGCAGAGGCAAAGGCAATGTTCGCGGCTTTCACTGAGACCCACATAAAGGATCACTTGGACAACGAAATATAGATCCCAGGTTACAACCTATACAGATGTGACAGAGTGAACAGGCAAAAGGGGGGGTTGGCCTGTACATTGCAGAGTCACTTGTTTGCACAGAACTGCTAAATGCCTCAAATGATGTAGTGGAAGTTTTAGCAGTAAAGGTCGAGAACCAAAACCTAGTCATTGTGATAGTCTACAAGCCTCCGGATACTACATCCCAGCAATTCCAGGAACAGCTGTTAAAAATTGACCACTGTCTGGAAAACCTTCCAGCTCCTGCACCCAACATCTTGCTCCTGGGGGATTTCAACTTAAGGCACCTAAAATGGAGGAATATAGCAAATAATATTGTTGCAGTAATAACACCAGGAGGCAGCTCTGATGAAAACTCACACTCACGCGAGCTTTTAAATCTCTGCACAAAATTCAATTTAAACCAGCAAATAATAGAGCCTACTAGACTGGAGAATACACTAGACCTCATCTTCACTAACAATGATGATCTGATAAAAAATATCACCATATCAAAAACAATATACTCAGATCACAACATAATTGAGGTTCAGTCATGTATGCGCGGAGCCCCAGACCGCCATAATGAGATTAGTCACGAGGGAGCATTCACCAAATTCAACTTCAATAACAAAAACATAAAGTGGGACCAAGTAAACCAAGTCCTAACCGATATAAGCTGGGAAGATATACTAAGCAACACAGACCCCAACTTATGCCTAGAACAGATTAACTCGGTGGCACTCGATGTATGCACAAGGCTTATTCCTCTAAGAAAAAGGAGGAGTAGATGTAAAACAGAAAGAGACAGGCGCTCCCTTTACAGGCGACGGAAAAGAATAACAGAGCGGCTAAAAGAGGTCAATATATCTGAAATGCGTAGGGAGACACTGGTCAGAGAAATAGCAAGCATCGAACTTAAGCTAAAAGAATCCTTTAGGAGTCAGGAATCGCGGGAAGAACTAAAAGCCATAAATGAAATCGAAAGAAACCCAAAGTATTTCTTCTCCTATGCCAAATCAAAATCGAGAACAACGTCCAGTATTGGGCCCCTACTTAAACAAGCTGGGTCCTACACAGATGACAGCAAGGAAATGAGTGAGCTACTCAAGTCCCAATATGACTCAGTTTTAAGCAAGCCGCTAACCAGACTGAGAGTCGAAGATCAAAATGAATTTTTTATGAGAGAGCCACAAAATTTGATTAACACAAGCCTATCCGATGTTATCCTGACGCCAAATGACTTCGAACAGGCGATAAATGACATGCCCATGCACTCTGCCCAAGGGCCAGACTCATGGAACTCTGTGTTCATCAAGAACTGCAAGAAGCCCCTATCACGAGCCTTTTCCATCCTATGGAGAGGGAGCATGGACACGGGGGTCGTCTCACAGTTACTAAAAACAACAGACATAGCCCCACTCCACAAAGGGGGCAGTAAAGCAACAGCAAAGAACTACAGACCAATAGCACTAACATCCCATATCATAAAAATCTTTGAAAGGGTCCTAAGAAGCAAGATCACCACGCATCTAGAAACCCATCAGTTACACAACCCAGGGCAACATGGGTTTAGAACAGGTCGCTCCTGTCTGTCTCAACTATTGGACCACTACGACAAGGTCCTAAATGCACTAGAAGACAAAAAGAATGCAGATGTAATATATACAGACTTTGCAAAAGCCTTCGACAAGCGTGACCATGGCGTAATAGCGCACAAAATACGTGCTAAAGGAATAACAGGAAAAGTCGGTCGATGGATCTATAATTTCCTCACTAACAGAACACAGAGAGTAGTCGTCAACAGAGTAAAGTCCGAGGCAGCTACGGTGAAAAGCTCTGTTCCACAAGGCACAGTACTCGCTCCCATCTTGTTCCTCATCCTTATATCCGACATAGACAAGGATGTCAGCCACAGCACCGTGTCTTCCTTTGCAGATGACACCCGAATCTGCCTGACAGTGTCTTCCATTGCAGACACTGCAAAGCTCCAGGCAGACATCAACCAAATCTTTCAGTGGGCTGCAGAAAACAATATGAAGTTCAACGATGAGAAATTTCAATTACTCAGATATGGTAAACATGAGGAAATTAAATCTTCATCAGAGTACAAAACAAATTCTGGCCACAAAATAGAGTGAAACACCAACGTCAAAGACCTGGGAGTGATCATGTCGGAGGATCTCACCTTCAAGGACCATAACATTGTATCAATCGCATCTGCTAGAAAAATGACAGGATGGATAATGAGAACCTTCAAAACTAGGGAGGCCAAGCCCATGATGACACTCTTCAGGTCACTTGTTCTATCTAGGCTGGAATATTGCTGCACACTAACAACACCTTTCAAGGCAGGTGAAATTGCCGACCTAGAAAATGTACAGAGAACTTTCACGGCGCGCATAACGGAGATAAAACACCTCAATTATTGGGAGCGCTTGAGGTTCCTAAACCTGTATTCCCTGGAACGCAGGAGGGAAAGATACATGATTATATACACCTGGAAAATCCTAGAAGGACTAGTACCGAACTTGCACACGAAAATCACTCACTACGAAAGCAAAAGACTTGGCAGACGATGCACCATCCCCCCAATGAAAAGCAGGGGTGTCACTAGCACGTTAAGAGACCATACAATAAGTGTCAGGGGCCCGAGACTGTTCAACTGCCTCCCAGCACACATAAGGGGGATTACCAACAGACCCCTGGCAGTCTTCAAGCTGGCACTGGACAAGCACCTAAAGTCAGTTCCAGATCAGCCGGGCTGTGGCTCGTACGTTGGTTTGCGTGCGGCCAGCAGCAACAGCCTGGTTGATCAGGCTCTGATCCACCAGGAGGCCTGGTCTCAGACCGGGCCGCGGGGGCGTTGACCCCCGGAACTCTCTCCAGGTAAACTCCAGGTAGGTATGGTTAGGTTAGGTTAGGTTAGGTTAGGTTAGGTTAGGTATGGTTAGATTAGGTTAGGTTAGGTTAGGTATGATTAGGTTAGGTTAGGCTAGGTTAGGTTAGGTTAGGTATGGTTAGGTTAGGTTATTTTAGGTTAGGTATGGTTAGGTTAGGTTAGGTATGGTTAGGTTAGGTTAGGTTAGGTTAGGTATGGTTAGGTTAGGTTAGGTTAGGTTAGGTATGGTTAGGTTAGGTTAGGTTAGGTATGGTTAGGTTAGGTTAGGTTAGGTTAGGTTAGGTTAGGTATGTTTAGGTTAGGTTAGGTATGGTTAGGTTAGGTTATGTTAGGTTAGGTATGATTAGGTTAGGTTAGGTTATGTTAGGTTAGGTATGGTTCGATTAGGTTAGGTTAGGTATGGTTAGGTTAGGTTAGGTATGATTAGGTTAGGTTAGGTTAGGTATGGTTAGGTTAGGTTAGGTTAGGTTAGGTATGGTTAGATTAGGTTAGGTTAGGTTAGGTTAGGTATGATTAGGTTAGGTTAGGTTAGGTATGATTATGTTAGGTTAGGTTAGGCTAGGTTAGGTTAGAATAGGTTAGGTTAGGTATGGTTAGGTTAGGTTAAGTTAGGTTAGGTTAGGTTAGGTTAAGTTAGGTTAGGTTAGGTTAGGTATGGTTAGGTTAGGTATTGTTTGGCTAGGTTAGGTTAGGTTAGGTATGGTTAGGTTAGGTTAGGCTAGGTTAGGTTAGGTTAGGTTAGGTTAGGTTAAGTTTGGTTAAGTTAGGTTAAGTTAGGTTAGGTTAGGTTAGGTTAGGTTAAGTTAGGTTAGATTAGGTTAGGTAGGTTAGGTTAGGTTAGGTTAGGTTAGGTTAGGTTAGGTAGGTTAGGTTAGGTTAGGTTAGGTTATGTTAGGTTAGGTAGATTAGGTAGGTTAGGTTAGGTTTGGTTAGGTTAGGTATTGTTAGGTTAGAATAGGTTAGGTTAGGTTAGGTTAGGTTAGGTTAGGTTAGGTTAGGTAGGTTAGGTAGGTTAGGTTAGGTTAGGTTATGTTTGGTAAGGTTAGGTATGGTTAGGTTAGGATAGGTTAGGTTAGGTAGGTTAGGTAGGTTAGGTTAGGTTAGGTTATGTTTGGTAAGGTTAGGTATGGTTAGGTTAGGATAGGTTAGGTTAGGTTAGGTATGGTTAGGTTATGTATGGTTAGGTTAGGTATGGTTAGGTTAGGTTAGGTATTACCTGGAGTTTACCTGGAGAGAGTTCCGGGGGTCAACGCCCCCGCGGCCCGGTCTGTGACCAGGCCTCATGGTGGATCAGAGCCTGATCAACCAGGCTGTTGCTGCTGGCTGCACGCAAACCAACGTACGAGCCACAGCCCGGCTGGTCAGGAACCGACTTTAGGTGCTTGTCCAGTGCCAGCTTGAAGACTGCCAGGGGTCTGTTGGTAATCCCCCTTATGAATGCTGGGAGGCAGTTGAACAGTCTCGGGCCCCTGACACTTATTGTATGGTCTCTTAACGTGCTAGTGACACCCCTGCTTTTCATTGGGGGGATGTTGCATCGTCTCCAAGTCTTTTGCTTTCGTAGTGAGTGATTTTCGTGTGAAAGTTCGGTACTAGTCCCTCTAGGATTTTCCAGGTGTATATAATCATGTATCTCTCCTGCCTGCGTTCCAGGGAATACAGGTTTAGGAACCTCAAGCGCTCCCAATAATTGAGGTGTTTTATCTCCGTTATGCGCGCCGTGAAAGTTCTCTGTACATTTTCTAGGTCGGCAATTTCACCTGCCTTGAAAGGTGCTGTTAGTGTGCAGCAATATTCCAGCCTAGATAGAACAAGTGACCTGAAGAGTGTCATCATGGGCTTGGCCTCCCTAGTTTTGAAGGTTCTCATTATCCATCCTGTCATTTTTCTAGCAGATGCGATTGATACAGTGTTATGGTCCTTGAAGGTGAGATCCTCCGACATGATCACTCCCAGGTCTTTGACGTTGGTGTTTCGCTCTATTTTGTGGCCAGAATTTGTTTTGTACTCTGATGAAGATTTAATTTCCTCGTGTTTACCATATCTGAGTAATTGAAATTTCTCATCGTTGAACTTCATGTTGTTTTCTGCAGCCCACTGAAAGATTTGGTTGATGTCCGCCTGGAGCCTTGCAGTGTCTGCAATGGAAGACACTGGTATGCAGATTCGGGTGTCATCTGCGAAGGAAGACACGGTGCCGTGGCTGACATCCTTGTCTATGTCGGATATGAGAATGAGGAACAAGATGGGAGCGAGTACTGTGCCTTGTGGAACAGAGCTTTTCACCGTAGCTGCCTCGGACTTTACTCTGTTGATTACTACTCTCTGTGTTCTGTTAGTGAGGAAATTATAGATCCATCGACCGACTTTTCCTGTTATTCCTTTAGCACGCATTTTGTGCGATATTACGCCATGGTCACACTTGTCGAAGGCTTTTGCAAAGTCTGTATATATTACATCTGCATTCTTTTTGTCTTCTAGTGCATCTAGGACCTTGTCGTAGTGATCCAATAGTTGAGACAGACAGGAGCGACCTGTTCTAAACCCATGTTGCCCTGGGTTATGTAAGTGATGGGTTTCTAGTTGGGTGTTGATCTTGCTTCTTAGGACCCTTTCAAAGATTTTTATGGTTAGGTTAGGTTAGGATAGGTTAGGTTAGGTTAGGTATGGTTAGGTTAGGTATGGTTAGGTTAGGTTAGGTATTGCTAGGTTAGGTATGGTTAGGTTAGGTATGGTTCGGTAAGGTTAGGTTAGGTTAGGTTAGGTTAGGTTAGGTTATTTATGGTTAGGTTTGGTATGGTTAGGTTAGGATAGGTTAGGTTAGGTTAGGTATGGTTAGGTTAGGTATGATTAGGTTAGGATAGGTTAGGTTAGGTTAGGTATGGTTAGGTTAGGTATGGTTAGGTTAGGTATGGCTAGGTTAGGATAGGTTATGTTAGTTTAGGTATGGTTAGGTTAGGTATGGTTAGCTTAAGTTAGGTATGGTTAGGTTAGGTATGGTTAGGTTAGGTATGGTTCGGTAAGGTTAGGTTAGGTTAGGTATGGTTAGGTTAGGTTAGGTATGGTTAGGTTAGGTTAGGTATGGTTAGGTTAGGTTAGGTTAGGTATGGTTAGGTTAGGTTAGGTATGGTTAGGTTAGGTTAGGTTAGGTATGGTTAGGTTAGGTATGGTTAGGTTAGGTATGGTTCGGTAAGGTTAGGTTAGGTTAGGTAAGGTTTGTCAGGAAACAGGACAAGTGTTTCCTGACGCTGGTCTTATTTATGCGATGACCCACAGCTGAAGCTTTTGGTCATCTGACTAAGGCCTTCCACTGGCTTACCACTCCACCCCTTTAAAAATTATAGTTATAACCATTTACTTTTAAGACTTCTGGAGAAGGCAGGCATAATTCCTTGAATTAAGAGCTCTTAGGTGGTATGAATACATCCCTCATTCATGAAGGGTTACCTGCTGCAACTGTCACATGCCAAAAATGCTTTTCATACTTGTGACTCTCATGTACCTACTAGTGTTTTATAACATGTAAATTACATTATTTTTGTACCATAAAAAGAAATCATAATGTGTTTTTGTAAGCAATTTAATCTGGTTTTCCTCCATAATTTGGTACCTCTTCACTGTCTGAGAGATCCTGAAAATCTTGAGGAATATACATTTCATTACTGATTTTGTTATAGTCCAGTGTTATTCACTAATTTTTGCAAGAGAGCCACTTCGGTTAAACACATTGATTGAGAGAGCTGCTAGTGCAATATAGTAAATGAGAAAAATTAGACATGGTAATATTAGCCTGCATATCTTGTTATTAATAGCAAAATAAAGACCAAACTTACTTAATGCTCTGATGAACGGAAGTGTGCTAGCTGCTGCTTAACTCAAATCGATCCATCATAATGGACACTACTTGACTGCACTTTGGTTTCCAGTAAAACTAGCCCATCGCAGCTAGCTTCCACAAGCAGCAACAGTTAAGTCGTTATTTTCATATATGTTGCCGCAGTCTCAAATATCTGTTGCCTATTTTCAAACACAAATCTCCAAGAGTAACGAAATACGTCCAGTCTCCCTCGAAAGCTTGAACTCAACTGATTCAGCAAGACCACCGACGCCTAGAGCTGGACGTGTCCCTGATCAGTTTCCCGTAGTTGACATGTATGATTTCTGTACGACTAGTGTAGGGATGTTAGAATGTTATCTCTTACTGTGACGCGAGCCGCGCAATGAATACCACTATATATATATAGTCTATCCCTGCAAACTTTTTCTTTATATTAATTTTTTTCATGAAAGACAATTACCTTGTAGCATCCAGTTGCCAGGCCTGTTTACACAATCCCCTGCGGAACACCATGCCATGGAAGTGGGTATGTTTTTCATACTTGATCCTCGCAAAGCCTAAATAACCAAGAGATATCTTCCAGAGTTTATAGAGATGCACGTTAGCATTCTGGTGTTTACTATCAGGAGTGATAATGCAGAAGATGCCATTTGGTTTTAAAAGGTTGTACGCTTTTTGACAACACAAGAATCTGTGCATTGGTGAAGGTATGTATTCAAGTAGCAGACTGAAGACCACTACATCAAAGGAACTCCCTTGCAAATATGTAACTTCGTTAATACTAGCACCTGACTCTCTTCAGCATTAAAAATTCTTCTGGAGTTCGAGGTGTTTTCTACCAAACTTTTATTTTCACTATCCTGTGTGTTTTCTAAATTGGTTCCGGAGCTCGAGGTGTTTTCTACAATACTTTCATTTTCAATGTTTTGTAAACATGTTTTTTGTAGAGATATTTCTGTAAGGTTTGTTCCCCCAACAGTTTCAAAAATTTCCGAGTTGCATTTATCTTGCACTATTACTGCATTTAATTTTTCATCCCACACAGATGATGTAACTAGTTCTGTGTTGCCATTATGTTTTAAATTCCTTGATATATTTGATGATGAATTTGTTTCTAGTAGAATATTTGTTGGGGATATGTTAGTTGTTTTGTTGGAACTATTCGGTCCAAGAAGTCCAAACAGGGAAAAACACACCGTTCAAAGGCCCTTACACCCACCCAAAACACAAACACACTCACCCGGGTTGGCGAAGGTGGCTGGAAGGTACTTCTTAATTGATAGATTTACCCTTCAGGGAAGAAGTAGGTAGTTTATACTGTTAGTACACTAATATTAGGATTATTGAGGCAACTGTAGATAATAATAATGTAGACCTAAGACCTTAACATAGGTAGTAATAGGCCAAATGTAGGCAAACACTAGGTTAAGTTAGCTAGGGAGAACTGGCAGCCCAAGTTTGAACAACGAGGCGCGGGTCTCAAAGACGCCAGAGCTTTCTTCTTGGACTAGACACCATCTGAACAACACGTGCCGTGATCGGCAGGCGGCGCCTGCTGATGGAGGCACCTCGATGTACCATAGATGACCTCCGTCAGGCCCATACAGTAAGACAAGACCTCCACTTTTTCTTAGGATTCTGGCCAGTGTCTGGGGAAAGTTGCGAGTGAGTTGAGCTGTAGGCCTTTGTGCAGCTGGCAGTGCATGCCCAGTACGTACCAGTGTCTCTTGTCAACCTAGAAGCTAGTGTCACTTTCTGCATAGTATTCTAGGGGATTCACCCCCCCCGTTGGAAATAGGAATTTCTGAGGTGCAGGCAGGTCACTAATAACGATTGAATATTGCAGGAATTAAGGCTCCCGGTTGCACGTGGTTTCTGAGGGGAAGTCCAAAGGTGCTAAGCTTAGGGAGGTGGAAGACCAGAATAGATTCTACATCACCAAGTAAGTTAGTCCTTTAAACGTGCATGCAGGCGAGATTTCTTGCAACATCAATCATTTATGAAAATCTGCCCTATAAGCCACTTGTGAGGCTGAGGTACCGGCCTCAGAGCTTGGTGTCAACAGAGCTTGCCAGGGTAGGCAACTCACTTGGAGGCAGTCCAGACAAATTATCACAAGTGGTCCTTCGTAACCATGATGTGGAATATCTAGGTTAAAATTAACATAGCTAGGCCACAGTTAGGAACCAGTTTAACAGAGTTAGGTTAAGTTAGTACACCTAGGCCCAGAGTTACACAGAGGCTAGGCCAAGCTGACTATACACAGAAGCTGTTATTTGCAGTAATTTACAGGCAGGCCAGGTAGGCTAGAGAAGCTTGTGAATTTAATTATTTACAGTGATTACAAG
The DNA here is from genome assembly GCF_038502225.1 of Cherax quadricarinatus. NCBI lineage: Eukaryota > Metazoa > Arthropoda > Malacostraca > Decapoda > Parastacidae > Cherax > Cherax quadricarinatus. Next base: position 6,373,050 of record NC_091353.1, read on the forward strand.
TAATCCAGAGTAGGAGACTTGTGTGTTAATTACTTAGTGGATTTGCAAGGTAGCCATAGTTAGGCTAGGCTTGTGCAATATTTACAACAGTTATAGTAGCTAGGAAAGATTTAACCTAGTTATTATTTACAGGGAGTTCTAAAGCCAGGTTTAAGCTATAGCACACTAGTTAGGTTAGGATTTACCTTATCCAACCATCCACGCTAGACTGAGTAAGCTGGGCACAGTTAAGCCAAGCTGTTTACATACATTATTCATTTACTGTTTCACAAGTTGAATTGTTGATTTTATTTGTGCGAACCAAGTGATTTTTTAATTTGTATTCTGCATTTTTATTGTGTGATTTTCATTGTCTTTGACTCATTTTAATGTGGGATTTGTGACTTGTACCACAGACTAGGTTAAGTCCTGTAATTATTTGCTGACATTGTACAGGAAATTGCTAGGTTAAGCTTTCACATCGATACACATTTTGATCGGGATTTGAGAGCTAACAGTGTACATTTTTTATTTAGAGTAGAGTCAATATAACAAAGGGAATCGTTAACTTGTTGAGGAGCCTTGAGACTCGTTCATTCTTTCCTAATACCGTTCGTGCTGTGGGGTGGACTGAGTAAAGTACAATTAGTGTCACATTCCTAATTAAACCTCGACAATGGCAGATGGGAGTTCAGAAGTCTGGTTCAGTGTTAGCAAAATTAAAACGATCAGTAGCGGCATACAAAGGGCATCTGAACAGAACGCACAACAGGTGCAAGGCTACTTGCCAACGCAGTAAAGTAGACTGCGATGATTTGCAAGACTGAAGCGTTTGAGGAACAAATGGGAAGCCTACGAACAAGCATTCTCAGCATATGAGCTACAGGCTATTGAGGATGGTGAATCCCAGGATAGTCTGCGGCAGGCTCAGGACGAATTCACTAAGGATGATGTAGATTGTCAACAGGAGATGAATATGTGCAAAGATAAGTTAAGTACATTAAAGGCTAGTATTCCAAGGGTGGTGTCGAACACCGCAGGTACCACAAACAACCACACACCTGTCAATATGTTGCCCAGTTGCCCTAGTTGAATTTACTGACATTTGACAGTTTAAAGCCCAGATAGATGACAGGAACGATTTGTCAGATGCCGTCAAATTGCAGTATTTACGGTCACAGCTCAAGGGTAAAGCCTTAGACTTGGTCCAGCACTACCAGATTACTGACACTAATTACCAACATGCCAAAGACCAGTTAGAAGGCATGTTTGGCAACACTGAGGAGATAAAAGTGGCCATACTTTATCGATTGTTGGATCTAGAGGCTTGCCGACATGACCGTCAAAGCCTAGAGAAGTTCCGTATTGAAGATTGAGACACTTATGCAGCATATGGTTATCTTTATTCAGGAAATGTTTCGCCACCCAGTGGCTTCATCAGTCCAATACAAAGAGGAAGGCGTAAGGAGAGGAGGAGTATGAGGTAATCAGTCCCTCAACCTGGAGTCGATGTGTTCAGTCCATCAATCTTGTAGAATGTAGGTTGAGGGACTGATTACCTCATACTCCTCCTCTCCTTACGCCTTCCTCTTTGTATTGGACTGATGAAGCCACTGGGTGGCGAAACGTTTCCTGAATAAAGATTCCCACATGCTGCATAAGTGTCTCAATCTTCAACTTGTCGGTTTTTCAAACCATTCATCACAAGTTCCGTATTGAAATTATGAGCTTGACAAATAGTTTCAGAGATTTGCATGATGAGGATGATTCAGAATGGGTCCTTAGCCAGGTGATTCAGAGGAAACTGGCTGGCACTACAGTGCATGAGTTACACTTAAAATATCGGACGAATAGGTTCACGATACAACAAATTGTTGAGGGGTTGGGAGATCTCGTTTCTCATTTGAGTATAGGTGTGAGAGAAGAGTCACCACCATCACTACATAAAAACCTAGACAGTTACTCAAAGATCTCGAGAGATCAGTCTAAAGCTCATACGACTAACGTTGGCGTGTACTATGGTAAAGAAGTGTCTAAGGTAAGAACCTCTAAGCAGAACCTCAGAGGCACTCATGCCAGAATATGCGTGTTCTGCTAAGGCGAACACGCTAGCACGAGTTGCCCGGAGTATACAACACTGAGCAGTAGGCAACAGAGACTAAAGGAGTTGAGACTGCTTCAAATGTTGTGGAGAACACTTTGTGAGAGACTGTGGCATCTAGCTGAGTGACTGTCGAGTCTGTTGCAAAGGTAAGCACCATACTGCACTATGTCCCAATAATTTAAGGGAATCCCAGGCTAGTAGGGATATCTCTCAGGTAGAGATAGAAAGTGAGTCTGAGCCTGAATGGTAGCCAGCGTGATTAGTGGAAGTGAAGTCTCTAATCCGAGTGAGAATCACGGAGGTGCTGCCCTACCTACAGTCATGGCAAAGGTTGTGAATGGGCACAGGTCCGAAACAACCCGATTATTCTTTGACTCCGGAGCACAAGTATCCTTGATAACAAAGAAGTTGGTGGCTAAATTAAAGTTGAAGGCCACAAGGAAAGTTAGTATGATGTTGGGAGGGGCTATAAGACAGGCCCCACCCAAATCTTATGATGTGGTGGATATCACAGTCAAATTAGGTGGACATCGCAGAGACATTACAGCCTTGGTGGTAGAGATGTTACCCAGGGCAATTACAGCGAGAAGTCTTGCTGCAGCAGCTAAGCGATTGAAAGACCTGGTGGGAGCCAATCAGATAGATGACTTCCTGTCTACACGACGGACGTTTAGGGAAGGAATTGGTTTATACAGATCCCCAGCAGGATACATCATAGGCAGCAGGATTCCACCTGAATTCCCTGCTATGCCAGGGAAGCTGTCCCCATGATAGCTGGGGGTATAGTGATAATGAGTACCAGTATACACGATGAACCGCCAGGGAAGCTGAACCAGATAGGGAGTGACGAACACTCGGCCACCTTGGAAAAACACTTTTACAGGGTACGTAAAGAGGGAGATAGATTGCCATTAAATCCAGGGAACCTAGTATCAGTGGGAGGAAAGGCTACCAGGGCATGTGGGCCACTGGGTGGGAAAGTACAGAGCCACTCAGTCAAGGCTAGACATAAGAAAGAAAGATGTTAAAAGTTAAAGGAAAGGGTGCTAAGACCACCGGAACCAACAAGTTTACACCCCCAGAGGTCCATGCAGGGGAAACTGGACGGTTGAAGTTAGACCGCAGTCTGCTCGATGAGAGTGGCCGGACGGCACTCGTGTCCAGGGTCCGCCGTGGGGGCTCGCAGAAGGTGAACTTGATTTAGACTTAGCACCTACCTTCGCCAGCGAGAGGATGTTGGAACTTATTCAGTCCGAGAAGTCCCAGCGGGGAAAAACACACCGTTCAAGGGCCCTTACACCCACCCAACACACAAACACACTCACCTGGGTTGGCGAAGGTGGTTGGAAGGTACTTCTTAATTGATAGATTTACCCTTCAGGGAAGAAGTAGGTAGTTTATACTGTTAGTACACTAATATTAGGATTATTGAGGCAACTGTAGATAATAATAATGTAGACCTAAGACCTTAACATAGGTAGTAATACGCCAAATGTAGGCAAACACTAGGTTAAGTTAGCTAGGGAGAACTGGCAGCCCAAGTTTGAACGACAAGGCGCGGGTGTCAAAGACGCCAGAGCTTTCTTCTTGGACTAGACACCATCTGAACAACACGTGCCGTGATCAGCAGGCGGTGCCCCCCAAGTGTCTTCACATATTAGACCTGGGGAAATCTGGTGGAGGCACCTCGATGTACTGTAGATGACCTCCTCCATCAAGCCCATACAGTAAGACAAGACCTCCACTTTTTCTTAGGATTCTGGCCAGTGTCTGGGGAAAGTTGCGAGTGAGTTGAGCTGTAGGCCTTTGTGCAGCTGGCAGTGCATGCCCAGTACGTACCAGTGTCTCTTGTCAACCTAGAAGCTAGTGTCACTTTCTGCATAGTATTCTAGGGGATTCACCCCCCCCCGTTGGAAACAGGAATTTCTGAGGTGCAGGCAGGTCACTAAAAACGATTGAATATTGCAGGAATTAAGGCTCCCGGTTGCACATGGTTTCTGAGGGGAAGTCCAAAGGGGCTAAGCTTAGGGAGGTGGAAGACTAGAATAGATTCTACATCACCAAGTAAGTTAGTCCTTTAAACGTGCATGCAGGCGAGATTTCTTGCAACATCAGTCATTTATGAAAATCTGCCCTATAAGCCACTTGTGAGGCTGAGGTACCGGCCTCAGAGCTTGGTGTCAACAGAGCTTGCCAGGGTAGGCAACTCACTTGGAGGCAGTCCAGGCAAATTTTCACATGTTTTGCATTGTCTGATCCTCTAGAATTTTTGATATCTTCTTCTTTTCTAACTTCATTACAAACTTCTAAGCTTAAGAAATCACATCTTTTCACAGACTGAAATAAAAAAAAAGGATAGGCATCGGATACAGTATATTGTGATTACTGTACAGTGGAACCCTGGTTTTCGTATGCCCCAGCTTGCTCGTAAAACCATGTTTTTTTTTTTTTTTTTGCAACAAGTCGGCCGTATCCCACCGAGGCAGGGTGACTGAAAAAGAAAGAAAATCCACAAAAAGAAAATACTTTCATCATCATTCAACACTTTCACCTCACTCACACATAATCACTGTCTTTGCAGAGGTGTTCAGAACACAACAGTTTAGAAGCATATAAAACATACCCTCCCAAACTGCCAATATCCTAAACCCCTCCCTTAAAGTGCAGGCATTGCACTTCCCATTTCCAGGACTCAAGTCCAGCTATATAAAAATAACCGGTTTCCCTGAATCCCTTCACTAAATATTACTCTGCTCACACTCCAACAGCTCGTCAGATCCCAAAAACCATTCATCTCCATTCACTCCTATCTAACACGCTCACGCACGCTTGCTGGAAGTCCAAGCCCCTTGCCCACAAAACTTCCTTTACCCCCTTTCTCCAACCTTTTCGAGGACGACCCTTACACCACCTTGCCTTCCTTTCCCTATAGATTGATACGTTCTCCAAGTCATTCTACTGCCATCCATTCTCTCTAAATGACCGAACCTCCTCAACAACCCCTCTTCAGCTCTCTGACTAATACTTTTATTAACTCCACACCTCCTCCTAATTTCCACACTCCGAATTCTCTGCATAATATTTACACCACACAATGCCCTTAGACTACATCTCCACTGCCTCCAACCGTCTCCTTGCTGCAGCATTTACAACCCAAGCTTCACACCCATATAAGAGTGTTGGTACCACTATACTTTCGTACATTCCCTTCTTTGCCTCCATAGATAACGTTTTTTGTCTCCGCAGATACCTCAATGCACCACTCACCGTTTTTCCTTCATCAATTCTATGGTTAACCTCATCCTTCATAAACCCATCTGCTGACACGTCAACTCCCAAATATCTGAAAACATTCACTTCTTCCATACTCCCTCTCTCCAATGTGATATCCAATTTTTATTTATCTAAATAATTTGATACCCTCATCACCTTATTCTTATCTATGTTCACTTTCAACTTTCTACCTTGACACACCCAAACTCGTCCAGTAACCTTTGCAACTTTTCTTTAGAATCTCCCATAAGCACAGTATCATCAGCAAAAAGTAACTGTGTCAACTCCCATTTTGTATTTGATTCCCCATAATTTAATCCCACCCCTCTCCCGAACACCCTAGCATTTACTTCATTTACAACCCCATCTATAAATATATTAAACAACCATGGTGACATTACACATTCCTGTCTAAGACCTACTTTTACTGGGAAGTATTCTCCCTCTCTTCTACACACCCTAACCTGAGCCTCACTATCCTCATAAAAACTCTTTACAGCATTTAGTAACTTACCACCTATTCCATATACACGTACTTGCAACATCTGCCACATTGCTCCTCTATCCACTCTATCATATGCCTTTTCTAAATCCATAAATGCAATAAAAGCTTTCCTACCTTTATCTAAATACTGCTCACATATATGCTTCACTGTAAACACTTGATCTACACATCCCTTACCCACTCTAAAACCTCCTTGCTCATCCGCAATCCTACATTCTGTCTTGCCTCTAATTCTTTCAATAATAACCCTACCGTACTCTTTTCCTGGTATACTCAGTAAACTTATTCCTCTGTAATTGTTACAATCTCTCTTGTCCCCCTTCCCTTTATAGAAAGGGACTATACATGCTCTCCGCCAATCCCTAGGTACCTTCCCCTCTTTCATACATTTATTAAACAAAAATACCAACCACTCCAACACTATATCCCCCCCCCCTGCTTTTAACATTTCTGTCATGATCCCATCAGTTCCAGCTGCTTTACCCCCTTTCATTCTACATAATGCCTCACGTACCTCCCCCACACTCACATCCTGCTCTTCTTCACTCCTAAAAGATGGTATACATGGTATACATTACCCCTCAGGATAACACAAAAGTCAAACAATATGACTTATTTCCATATTTTCACATACAATATAATCTTTCTAGGAAGTGATAAGAGATAAGTTTTTACGAAGGTTCTGCAGCATATAAGAAAAGTTTATCTTAACTGATATAACTCTGGGTCGTGATAAAGGAAGAACAATCCACAATAAGTCACAGAGGCTTCTCTGACTAGCTTATCCTGATGTGGGTAATTTATACTATGATAACTGTCCTTATGTTTACCTGCACCTAAATAAACTTGCAAGAATCATTAGCTAGCCATAAGTCATCATATGACTTAAGTGTTGTGTCTTCATATATGATACACTCACACACAGGGTGTTTCAAATATATGGATGCAATTTCAAATTGGATCCATTAATTTGAAACACTATATATATATACCATTTGTACATGAGTGATATATAATACCAACAAGATGAAAATTAGACACATGCTGCCTTAGTCGACGTATAACACACACTTCCCCTCTAACAGTTACAATGACGCTACAATGAACAAATCACATGGAAAGAAAGTATAGTCTCACAAACGACAAACAACGAGGTGGCACCCTTCCCAGGGTTTATAATTGAAAAGAGATCTGTGCCAGGAAACACTTGTCCTGTTTCCTGACAAATCTTACCAAACATAAACTCTCAGTCAGATGGCCAAAAACTGTGGGTTATCATCTGACTAAAACCAGCGTCGGGGTGTGCAGTTCCTCTAACATTTAGTCACAAAAAAACCACACTGAGAAGCAGGAGGCTACTTTCCCTATGACAGTCCTTGTAGTGAAATACAGGGTATTTCAAAATGATTGACCCGATTTCAGTATACAGTGGAACCTCTATATACAACCAGTTCCATACTCGAACAAGGCTCAGCACTCGATCAAACAAACACGACATGCCAGAACTTCGCTATAAACTATTTTGTGTTCGCATTTTTTTGGTGCCTTTTTGTATTTATAAATAAGTAACCAAGGGGCCTACGAAGATTAGTGATAACAGCCAACCGAACAGAAAATTGGTTGGGAAGAACTTGTTCGATACTCAGAGTGGCACTCGAACAGCCTTCTGGAATGAATTAAGGTCGTATACCGTGGTTCCACTGTATATTGCTTTGAAATTAATAATAATAATAATGATAATAATAATAATATCTTTATTTACTACATGTACAAGGTATACAGACCATAGCTGACATCAATGACATACTACTATATAGAAAGTCCCTTGTTATGCTGAGCATTTCCTGCAAATTAGGTCAGTTTTGTCCCAGGATATGACCCACAACAGTCCACTAACACCCAGGTACCCATTTTATACAGATGGGTGAACAGGGACATCAGGTATATTACGGAAACACGTCCCTAATGCTTTTCAGCCGTACCGGAGGAGACTCGAACTCCGGACCTCAGTGGGTGAGCTGATCGTACTAGCGATTGAGCTACGGTCCATCTTTTTGAAACACTCACAACATATGAAATTCTCATTTCGTATCCAAGAAGAACGTGAAATTCTGGGTTTTGAGGAACAAACAACCTTCAACAGACTCTGGGAAGAACAGCAGCTGTGGTCAACCATTATTATAATTATTATAATCAAGTGGGAGCGCTAAACCCTTAGGATTATACAACGCATGTGGGGGAGGGGGAGGTAAGGAAGGTATTCAGGCTCAATTCGGGGAACTGGAGCACAGATCCAATTCCCTAGATCAAGAGCCCCTCACCAGCGTCAAGGAACCTCCCTTGAGGGGATGTGGTCAACCAGCTAAATGGAAAATAGTATATTGAAAGTTGTTTCCCACCGAGGCCGGGCGACCCGAAAAAGAAGAGGAAACACTTTCATCATCACTCACTCCATCACTGTCTTGTGTACATACTACTATTAACAGAGCTGCAGATGTGTCTCTTAACATAATGATAAATGGATCACCTATCACAAAACTCACAGAGGGAAAATTCCTAGGAATCCACCTTGATAATAGACTCAAATTTCAAACACATATACAACAAATTTCCAAAAAAGATTCCAAGACCGTAGGCATACTATCGAAGATACGGTACTATGTTCCACAGTCAGCCCTCCTGGCCCTATATCACTCACTTATTTACCCCTATCTCACCTATGGAATTTGTGCATGGGGCTCAACAATAATAAACCATCTCAGACCACTAATTACCCAGCAAAAGGCTGCAGTCAGAATGATAACAAATTCCCACTACAGGCAGCACACTCCACCAATATTCAAAACTCTAAACCTACTCACCATACAAAACATCCATACTTATTACTGCACCTATTACATACATAGAACACTTAACTCTGATATTAACCCTCCCCTCAAACATCTCCTTGCCAACCTCAACAGAACACATGACCATAACACAAGACACAGATCACTCTTTGATGTTCCTCGTGTCCATCTCACACTATGCAAAAACTCAATGCACATAAAAGGCCCAAAAATCTGGAATTCATTACCTGTGAATATAAAATAAACACTGTTTATAAATTCAAGTCTCTTCTCAAAAATCACTTACTCGCCCACAACTAAATAAATGCTGAATAATTGTATCTCATAAATTGTATTTCATATATGTATCTCATTATTGTATCTCATAAATGTCAACCTGTGACCCAATCAAACTTTGTTATTATTTAACTTCATTACCTAACATAATACTCCATTCTACTGATTACACAGCAACACAGTAAATGACCATATGACCTGTCTTTGTAATACTAATTTGTACTAAATTGTTATCTGTTTTACAATAATTTTTGTACCACTGAATATATCATTGCTTAGTTAATCTTAAGTTAATTTTAAGCTGCCCATAATGCTTTGCATACAAGGGGCTTTGGCATGTTGCACTTTAAAAATTGTATTCCTTGTACTTCTCTGTATCATGTTCAAATTAAATAAATAAATAAATAAATAAATACTGATTGTACAGCAATGCAAGCAACCATACGACCTGTTTTTGTAATACTCATTTGTGCTTAATTGTTATCTGTTTACAATAATGTTTTACCACTGAATACTTCATTGCTTAGTTAATCTTAAGTTAATTTTAAAAGGATGGCTGTCACCTGTCACGTTCAACTTTTTTATTTTCAACTGATTTCTTATATTTTTGGTGTACTTTTAGAGGTGCATATGTAGAAGAATGTTACATAGTTTCAGTATGATTGGCCAACAAACAACAGAGAAAAAGATATTAACATAATTTTGATATATGGCAGCATGACCTGACAAATTGGCACTACGAGTGGCACTTCCGACAATCCCAACTGTTAGATTAGATTAGATTTTGCCACCGAAGTGGCTAGTTTATTGTGCACCCCATATCCATCCTGTGGACGGTAGCGCGAGAGCATATGGATACACAAAAGGCCTAGGAACTAGGCCCCAAAGGGTTAACAGGAATACATATGGATTTATATCTACATATCTATAGTTCACTTATCTGTTACAAGCAAATTTAGGAAATTTGCAAATTTAGGAAATTTGCTTAGTATATCTGGTATCTTATTTTCATTAATAAGATATCTTGACATGTCACATAGGTTATTATACTGTCTGTCTCTGTATTCCTCAATAAGTGGACAATTAAGCACATAGTGTTCAAGAGAGTGACCATATGCCTGATCACATAATTTACATTTAGTTTGATCATCATCTGTGTGTCTCCCAAACTGCCAGAAGTACTTGTAACCAAGCCTAAGCCTGGCCACTACAACATCAGTCAGTCTGTTCACATTGCACGTTGCTCCATAAACATACTTATCTACGTTCATGTTATCATAGTGGGTTATAGATCTACTCAGGCTTCTAACTGCATTCCTTTAACAAACATTTTCATTATTTACTTCTCTCCTAATATTATTCCTAATGCTAGACACAGTTATACCAAAGTTATATTCTACATTCTCCTTCTAGGTACTCTTCTTGGCTAACATATCAACTTTATCATGAAGGAGTAATCCAATGTGTGATGGGATCCATAGCAATTGTACATTAATTCCTTTGTCCCTAATTTTTGAGTATCTATACCTGGCTTCTCCAATGAGCATGTTGTTGGAGTCATTATATGAGTCAAGAGCCTTCAATGATGACATAGAATCAGTAATGATGATAGAGTCAAGCTCAGTGTCATAGGTTAGCTTCAGCGCCATTAGGATTACAAACAATTCAGTTTGCAGTGTAGACGCCCAGTTGTTAATTCTTATGCCTAACTCAACAAATTTATTATCGTTCTTAACTAGGGAGGTGGCAACAAGAGCAGATGCAGGCCTGCCAGAAGACTCCTGTTTAGATCCATCAGTGTATATAACTAGTGATAACTTATTACTACCAGCTAGGTGAGAAATTTCTTCTTGAGCAGTTGCTCTGACAAGAGATTTAAGGAAGGGATTACTAGCAATAAGCTTCTTGGGAGGGACTTGTAGGTATGTGATATTAAATGAACACATCTTCCATGGAGGGGTGAAATGCTCTTGTTGCCTACAGTGATACAGTTCATGCAGGTTATAAAACTTAATGCAATTGCACGTTTTCACAATCCATTTAGATCTGTGTGTATTTACCTCTAGACACTTGGTAAGATTCACTGTGACAGTGTCTGGTTCGTTTCTCAACATTCTAATACCGAGTACAGTGTTAATTTCAACAATCCTATCACTGATACTAGAAATACCAAGCTCCTTCCTCATGTTAAGAACTTTTGTAGATCTGGGACAGCCAAGAATAATCCTGAGAGCTTCATTTTGCATTAACTCCAAGGGTCGGAGAGAACTTTCTCTAGCTAATATCAACATGGGAGCAGCATAATCAATTAAGGACCTAACATAGGCTATGTACATCATTCTCACGATTCTCACATTAGCACCATAGTTGGGATTGTAGCCAGCAACAGCTTTGAGAGCATTTAGCCTAGCTTTGCATTTCTTGTTTAGTTGTGGTATAGTGGATTTGTTAAAGGGTACATCTACACCAAGATATATGTAAGTTTTAACGTAGCTAATGATTTCACCCTGCAAATAGATGGGTGGGGGATGTCGTTTGCTTGTTAATATCTTTGTTTTAGAGGAAGATATTATGAGGCCTAGTCGATTACAAATTGCTTGAACTTCATTAAGAATGGTATTCATCTTCTTATGCCCTGTTGTATGGATCATGATATCATCAGCATAGCTTATAGCTATATGTTTAGGTGAGGCAGGTAGAGCATTTAGGAGAGCATTAATCAGAATATTAAATAGCATGGGACTAAGAACTCCTCCCTGCGGTGTACCTAAAGACATTTCTTTAGAATCACTTCTGAAGCCTTGGTAAAGGACAGAGGATACTCTATTTGACAGGTATCCTATTATCCAGTAGAGTAAGCTACCACCAATATTCATTTTGGCTAGTTCATGTAGTATAACGGTTCTGTTCGCAATATCAAATGCAGATTTTAGATCAAGAAAAGTGGTAAAACTAGTAGAGGTGTGTGCAGTGAGAAAGGTGGAAATACAGTTCTGCACACTTTTACCTTTCATGAGCCCATAGAGGTAGGGGGAAAGTTGGTGTCTGATTCTGTAGTACAGTCTGTTAAGCATCATTCTTTCAAAAGTTTTACAAAGACAACTAGTTAAGGAGATCGGCCTAAATGTATCAGAATGTTGGGGCTTAGGGATAGGCACGAGACTATTGGTCCAGGAAGTAGGAAGAACGCCCTCAATGTAACTGAGATTATACAGTGCCAACAAAGGGTTATCAGGCACGTGCCTTAGAGTTCTGAGAATATCATAGGTTATACTTAGAATACATCTAGCACGACTTTTTTAAAACGCCATTTCATCTAATATATCTTACTATCATGATAAAAAAATACATTTGACAGAATTTTTTGGCATTCACCAAAATATTTGCCTTGTACCCCCCACAAAATCAAACATATTTGAGATATTCAAAAAAATCAACTTTTAACTAGTCAAGCACACTTTGTTTTATATTGTCTGTGAAAATCATTTCAATACAATCATTAATAATGGCGTAGTAAAGCGAAATAAGTGAATAAATTACTTCCGAGATATAGGCCTAGAACGCCGGCCGGCCCTCCGTCTCAAATTTTTTTTTTTTTTTTCGCGAAAATCGCGTTTGTTTCGGTGTATTTCTTAGTAAACTGATGTTCTAGTGCGGTTATCCTCTTCAAAATACCGTTTTCTATCACTCACAGACCAAACAAGACAACATGGAGACGAGGAGTAACTCATTTATATCAAAATATTGCTGTTGGACTCGCTATATTATTGCTTATTTTATTCAGTCTAGAGTATATAACATGCTTGTTTGTTATTTATAGTGTTTATTATATCATATTAGATCAATTCTGATAGACAAATAAGCCGTAGAGTTGATATAAGCGCAATAATGAAGTGATTTCACCTGGCTCTCTGGAGCGGGAATACTGCCGAGTGTTCCCAGATGCTTCTGATTGGCTAAAAGTCTACGTATAAGCTCCGCCTACTCTTGTATGATGCCAAATAGTCAAATATTATATTAGAAAGAATAATGCAAAGAAAAAGCGATAAAAAAACAAGGAAAAAATTCCAAAAAATATATGGGTTGAGAGCAGACTTGCTACCCACATCGCCGTCACCTTACCTAATATAAATGACTATAATTTCTTGTAGAAACGTCGTAAAACATTGATTCTTGGCCCCGCCTCTTCACCGGTTGCTCTTCACGGGTATGAGTGTGTGTGCGTGCGTGTGTGTGTATGAGTTTGTGTATGTGTGTGTGTGTGTGTGTGTGTTTATGTGTTAGTTAGTTAGTTAGTTACCATTTTGTCCTAGGCACATGTCGATTAGACACTAGGCCTGTTGTGTGTGTGTAGGTGTGTAGGTGTGTGTGTGTACTCACCTAGTGTGTGTGTGTGTGTGTGTGTGTACTCACCTAGTTGTACTCACGTAGTTGAGGTTGCGGGGGTCGAGTCCGAGCTCCTGGCTCCTGGTGTACAGGGTCCTGAATGATTCCTTATTAAGATGTCGGAATGCTGTTCTGAGGTTTGCTAGGCGCCCATATGCTGCAGCAGTTATTTGGTTGATGTGCGCTTCAGGAGATGTCTCAGTAGTAGTAACCAGTTACCAGTAACCAGTGTATCGTTGACTCAACGACCAACCGTCTCTGCCTGAGTCACTATCTGAATTCATATTGTGCTGACCTCAGCAGTATCAAAGGCCCCCTCACATAGGGTACTGTGGGCGGCTAGTCAGTGTTAAGAGTGTGAGCAAGGAGATAGGTACGGCTGGCAAGGGCTCTGTCCACATAACTACAATTATACGTAATAACAGCCTACGTGAGTATTTCTTACCTAATCCACGTATCGAACCCCCATATGATAAATGGTGACAGCGGTGTGGGGCGTGGATTTACGTTTTTAAGGGTAATTCAAGGCGTTAGAAGGCTGTTTGTGAGTAGCGGCAGGGTCATAAGGTGAACCGTCACCCACCAGCTACTACCCTCACGCACCTCCAGCCGCCTGACTCCCCTCACAACCTTCAGCCTGCAAGCCTGTTGCAGCCGTTTCAAGCTTCCTGGCTTAGTTCGTGTGCTAATTGCTTCAATCTCCGAGGGGTTGACCCGGATTTTGCAATTAAGCCAGTCAGTAAGCCAGACTGTGGAAGTGAACGCCAGTCAGCCTATCATCCAGCCTGTCTCCTGTCATCCAACTGCTCCTCCGTGCTTTGTGCATCATTACACGTCTTCCAGTCAGCCATTCTCGTGGGGTAAGCCAGTCAGCCAACCCAGCTTCTAACCCAGCTGAGAGAGAGAAGTAAGCCACGCAGTAAGAAGTAAGCTAAGTTCCTCTGAAGTATTGTCTATATCGCTTTGTGCTTCCTGTTGGATGCTAAGAGTGATTTTCACCATTCCTGTGGCATAGAGTGGGTTATCAAGCCACCTTCGTGGGTAGAGAGTGGAGTCCGCGCCAGTGAGCGCCAGCAGAGTCACACCCACCACCCCCCCTCTACTCACACCACCCCACCACCACCACTCTCTCCCACCACCAGACACCTCATCTACCTGTGGTTGTTTGCACCCTTGTACCGGGTCCTAGTACTGTTTTGGCTCACATAATTGGTCAAGAGATTGTAGCTGGTGCCAACGATAAAGCCAGTTATGTGAGTTCACCTAGAAAGCACATTTCTTCACGACAACAGTGCGAGTGTAGGAGGAAACACCACCCGCCCACAGGACAACATCTTCACCTCATCACCAGTAATCGCCCGTCTACTACTCCAGACTCCAGTGATAATTTTCTTGAGACATTTTTCTTGCATTTAAAGACATTTGCGTGTGTGAGACATTTATAGTAAATTGCTTGTGTACTCTAAACCTTGTGTTTTTCAGTGTAAACGCAGTATTTCTTTGACTCATTATTTTTACAATATTTTTCAGTGTTTTCATTTATCTTATATTTTTATTCTGTGTTTTTCTTTATGCTACTCCTGTCTCTAGTAAGTATTATTGTGTAGTGTACCAGTCAGTCACTCTGTGTGAAGTGATTCATTTTTTTTATTGTATTCTTTCAGCGTTGTATTCCCCAGTAATTGTCATTGTATTTCATGCAGTGATATTCACCCCAGTATACTAAATTATCCATTTATTTCTATGTGTGTCTTTTTTTTTCGTATGCCAGCAGTGTCTCATTCCTCTAATTTTTTCGCAGACTGTGTACCATTATTTTTGCCAGCAAATTTTTGTCGTATCAGTCACAGCAAGATTTTGTTGTATCCACAGCAGGATTTTGTTGTAAGAATAAACTAATACTGTTGTGTGCCCCACCACTGTAAGTGTTAACCTACCTGTGTTTTATTTTATTATTATTTTTTATATTTCTTTGAACAAATTCACTCTTGATGAAATTTTAATTACCTTTAACGTAAAGTGTTTTCTTTACTCTGCTTGAGTAAATTGTTTTGTCTAATTTATAATTAAGAGTTAAAGTGTTCAATCAGTTTATTTTTTTTTCTCTTCATAATTTTATTTCATTATTTTACCTGAGTTTTCCCAGTGACACTTTATTACTGCAGTGATTATTTCTACACCTTATTGGTTGCACTTGTTCTGCAGTGAATTATTTTCTTTTATTGATATTTTTATGAATTATATTTTAATTTTGTCTATGCATTCTTAGAAAATACTTAAATTTCCCAGTTAACAATTTAGTAATTTTATTTTATACTTTTTACATTGATTTAAAATTTAATTAATTAATTTCTTTATTAGCAAGAGTAAAGACAGCTCATTTTGAATTTAATTCAGTCTCCAGTAATATTTTTACTTGTATATTTCAATGTAAATTTTTTTTCCTTGGTCAATAGTCCTTTAAATTGAGTTTTCCTTCCTCTTGCAGTGTATCTTAGACATTATTACTTCTGCAGAATTAGTTGTATATCTTTTATTTCAATTCTAGAATTTTATATCATTTTATTGTTCATTATTTTTGCCTTATTTGTTCTCGTGTTACTTTGCCATTATGTCTCACATACCGTCAAGTGATACTTTAGTGAATGTCGACACTCAGACCTCTCAGGCTACTGCTGGTCCTGTCATCAGTCCTCACAGTTCCTTACCGACTGACAGACCGACCCAGACACCGAGATATTATAGTTATACTCGTGATTCCCTTGATGCGTTACCTTTATTCAATGGCCATGTACATAGTCTTGAAGCATGGTTTGCAGCCATTCGTTCTCGTGCTAGTGCTCTAGGTGAAGGTCCTCCTTCAGAGGAAAGTCTTATCAGACTTGCTAAAGAAGCTCTTTATCGATCTCCTGCTGCTGTTCACGTTGTTGATCTCCTTGATATGCGAGACTTCAGGAATCTTACTAAGTGGTCACAATATGAGGAACTGATTCGTTCTTTCCTTGTCCCAGTAAAAACAGCTGATCCATATGTCGTTCTTAGAGAACTAGTGAATGCTACACCCATGAGTAATGAATCGTTGAGTGCATTTGCTGTTAGATTAGACAAACTTTTATCATCATTTATCAATGCTGTCCAATCATCATCTTTTCTCCCTGAAGAGGCTAAACCATTTACAGAATCACTTGCTAAAATAGCAGCTTTTGGAGCAATCAAAGAACTAATGCCGCCTGCTTCTGTGTGTGCTTATGAGGCTCATCCTCCAACTGTAACGATGGAACCACTTACAGCTTTAAATCATGTACGTTCCTTGTGCCCCCCAGGGTACTTTCCCTTGTATTAAAAGTAATGTCACAAATATGCCTCAGTCTGCACCACCTCTTGTTTGCGCCACAGAGACAAATCGTGGTCGTCAACCATCTCAGAGATCACCAAGAACCAGTGTACAGAGTCGTTATACACCTCGTAGTATTCATAGTACATTCAGTAACCATAGTCGGCGGAATTGTTACAACTGTGGTTTCCGTGGCCATATTGCAATTAATTGTCCTGATAGTTACCCTAAGAGACGTCGTACTGATGATGAGTACTCAGATCTTCCCTACTGTACTTATCATAGAATACATGGACATGACACATCTGAGTGTAATGCTCTCTATAACCTTCAGTACTCTAGGTCTTTCCGTGGTCGTTCCAACCGCAGAACCCGTAGAGGAAACAGATCTCGTGGTTTTCAAAATAACCAGAACCAGGCTCATTCTTTCAATTCTCAAACTAACCAGAACCAGGCTCGTTCTTCCAATTCGGGGGAATTCGAGCGCCCCAGTCAAACCGTCCCATGGTGACAGTAGGTGATAATGAGTACACCATCCCCGTTCACAATTCCTTTGAAGCCTTAAGCAGTCTCGAGAATGACAACCCTGCTGATGATGTTGCTTCACATGTCTCTGACATAGATGATTTTGGGGATGGAGTAGAACAAGTCTTTTCTGATGACAATCCACCTTTTTGTTTGCACATAACTTCCAATGCAACCATAGGCCCTATAGTGCAAGCATCTGTTTATAATGCGCCCGTTCATTTGTTCATGGACTCTGGTGCGCAAGTCAATATTATTAGGTCTAGTTTGTTTAAGGATAAGAAGTTACGACATGTCCTTCTCGTAGAACCGACTCCCGTGTCCTCCCTTAGTGGAGTATCTGGTTCTCACATGCGTGTCCGAGGTCGGACTTCCCTAACCTTTTCTATCCAAGGTAGAGACTTCACTGCTTCCTTCCTTGTTGTTGACCAGATTACTTTCCCTAGTGACCTTCTACTGGGATTTGCTTCCATGCGAGACTTACGCATTGTGCTCGACCCTTATCGATGGCATGCACAAATTGACGACTTAATTGTTCCATTCTGGGGTTACCAACTTGGATCAGAAATCTGTTATACTGCTGCAGAGTATGATGTACGGATTAAGTCCTTACAAGCTAATGCATTCTCCAGTAGCGTACCCAAGCGGTCAGGCACTGGTAATTCTGTCACTCCCATCAGTGTTCCACCTATACCTTCAGATTTGCAGGATAGTCCGATGCCTCAAGTGTCCGAGGACGCTCAGATTGCCTTGAGTGCACAACCTATCCCTGCAATGCCTGCTAGTTCGAGTAGTAGTTTCTCCACAGGGGACACCTTGTCGGAAAACAATTACTTGCAACTAGTAATGCCATCTCTTGTTGATGTCACATGCCGTCTGCAGAAAGACGTCTCTGTTGCGGCTAGTGCTCTCACTAGAGTGTCTGTAGTTGTTCCTAGTGTTCCAGATGGTGATAACGTCCTAGTTGACAGTGATTCCTGCAAAGTAAAAGGTCTATTTGTTGAACCATCCTTACATGTTGTACGAGATAGTAAGATCCATTTCTACCTGGCCAACACTTCTGGTCACAGTGTTCGCCTCAGAGCAAATACCAATCTTGTTGACCTTGTTCACTATCCTTACCCTGTTCAGGTAGAGGATGAGTTGTCACCTGACCAGTGGGTCGGTGCTATTTCTGCCGGGGAGACCTCATCCACTTCACTGGATCAATCTGTTCCACCAGTAGAGGAGAAAGACTTAGCTCCCACTGACTTCCCAGATGAAGTCAAGCGTTTGTTGACTCTGTTGAACAAACGTCGTAAAGCCATTGCTTTACCAGGTGAGAAGATGGGTATAACGAACTTATTGTCCCATCGTATTCCACTTGAACCTGGTACTAGACCTATCTACATACCTGCGTACAGAATGCCTCATTCACAAGTTGCTGTCGCAGAAGAATTGATCAATCAAATGCTTGATGATGGAGTTATTGCACCTAGCAATTCCCCTTGGAATGCACCCTTGATACTAGTACCTAAGAAGGATGGTACTTGGCGTCCAGTAATTGACTTTAGGAAGTTAAACGCAAAAACCATTCCAGATCGCTTTCCACTCCCTGTACTGGGTGATCTTTTACGTAATATCGGAGATAACAAAGTCTTTTCAACCCTAGATTTGTTACAAGGGTTTTGGCAAGTCCCTCTTCACGAGGACAGCCAAGAACTAACTGCATTCTCCACTCCTACAGGTCATTATCATTTCCTCCGTATGGCATTTGGATTACGATCTTCCCCTATCACGTTCTCAAGGCTCATGACTAATATCTTTAGAGGTCTCATAGGTAATGCACTTATGGTGTACTTAGATGACGTAATCGTCATGTCTAAAGACGTGGATACACACTTGAAAAGACTTGATGTAGTACTTGGTAAGCTTGAAGAAGCCAATTTAAAGATCAAACTGTCAAAATGTCAATTTTTCAGATCAGAAATTAAGTTTCTTGGTCACGTAGTCACTCCTAGAGGGGTTACGACTGACCAAAGTAAAGTAACTGCAGTACTAAATTTTCCAACTCCCAAAACTGCTGATGCCGTAAGATCCTTTGTGGGCTTAGCAGGTTTTTATAGATCTTTCATTGCCAATTTTTCTTCCATAGCTGCTCCTCTAACTGAGTTGCTTAAGAAAGATGCTCCTTTTGTTTGGACCTTCCGTCAAGAAAGAGCATTCCAAACTCTAAAAGAAAAGCTAACTTCTGCTCCAATTTTGAAATTTCCAGATTTTTCTAAGCCTTTCTATCTGACAACTGATGCTAGTTCAATTGGCATAGGTGCCGTACTAGCTCAGAAGACCGATGGCAAGTACAACGCAGTTGCATTTGCTAGCCGAGTCCTTACGAAGGCTGAACGTAATTATACAGTAACTGAGCAAGAAGCTTTAGCAATAGTATGGTCTTTAAAGCACTTCCGAGACATTATTTATCAGTACTCTGTTCATGTCTTGACAGATCATGCTCCACTGATACCCTTATTCCAGAACAAACAACCTACTGGAAGGTTAGCTAGATGGACCTTGACTATCCAAGAGTTCAATCCCACCTTTGAGCATTTACCTGGCAAGTCAAATGTAGTCGCAGATGCCTTATCGCGACATGTTAGTATAGTAACTGCAGACCCTCCATTTAGTGCTGAAGATGTAAAGAATGCTCAACGAACAGATCCCATGTGGTCTGGTGTGATTCGATTCCTGCTCCAGGAAGATCTTATTCTGAATGTGAAGCCACCAGCACCCATCAGTGACTTTGTCATGAACCAAGAATTACTGTATCGAACAGCCGAGTTGGGTACTCCTAGCAGAAGAGTATACCAGTTAGTAATTCCACAGTCACTAGTGAATGTAGCCTTACAGCTAGTTCACGATGTACCAGGTGTTGCACACCCTGGTATGGATCGTTCAGTAAAACAAGCCAGATTGAAATACTTTTGGCCTCGAATGGCAACTGATATTTCTGAGTATGTTAAGAAATGTAGTGTCTGCATGCAACATAAAGGCAATGCTAATGGTCCTAATCCAATCCAAGTGTATCCAACTACTAGCGAACCTTGGGAAAGAGTTGCGCTAGATTTGTTAACTAATTTCCAATGTTCCCTCCAAGGCAACAAACATCTGTGTGTTATGGTAGACCATTTCACCAGATATTGCGAGTTAGTCCCTATTGCAGATAAGACTGCCGAGACAGTAGCTAAAGCGTTTAAAGAACGCATTATCTGCAGGCATACCACCCCTAAGTCCCTAGTAACAGATAATGGAGGTGAATTCTGTAATGAAATTCTTGAAAATTTGTGTACCTTGTACAAGATCTCTAAATCCACCATTGTTCCTCATCATCCTGCCAGCAATGGGTTAGCGGAACGAACCAATAAGAAAGTACTTGATGTCTTGAGAGCCACTATCAATCCCAACAGTGAAACTTGGGATGAAGTTATACCTGATGTGCAGTGTGCTATAAATTCTGCTTACAATGTTTCTATAGGTGACACTCCACATTATGCATTGTATGGTGTAGATAAACGTTTGCCTTATGAGTTGTTATATTCTAATCCGAAACCAAATTACAACCCTGATGATTTCGTAGCAACTCGTACCAGCTTAGCTCAAAGTGTTTTTAGAAGAATCCGTGAAACACTTCATAAATCAACAGCTGAATTCACAAGAGTCGCAAACACTCGATCAAAGCCATCTAAAATCAAAGTAGGTTCGAGAGTTATGCTGATTAACTTTAACAAAACGTCTGCAATGCCAAAGCTTGATCAAAAGTTTGTTGGTCCTTATCGAGTAGTTGAACATATCACTGGTAATAAGTATAAGGTTAGAGAGATTAGTACTGGTCAGTATAAAGAATCGCATTTGGATCATATGAAGTTAGTATGTGATGATAATGATGTTCCAACCCAGACTAATGTGACAGACTCTGACAATCCTCCTGATCCTGTACTCTCTTCCTCTGATACTCAGTCAGACGATCAACCTGAATGTCGTTATTCCCTACGTACACGACAGGTATTGAGAAATCCTCAAGTATCATTTGTAACTTCCAATTCAGATTTGCCTCAAATACAGCATGAGTTAGTCAATGCTACAGAGTTTGATCCTCCCAGAGATGACACCCATTCTGCATATGCCAATCTTACCCTAGCAGAGTTGGGGTTAAATGTAAATAACCTGTATAGATGAATAATTACAGTATCAACTTATCAGTATTCAAGAATTTTTTTTTTGTGTTCATGTTCTCTCCGCATTCTGAGAGTTAACAGTCTAGATTTGCGTGCACCGAATCTGCCTTTCTGTTAAACACTCTTTCTTTGTATATATTCCTTCCTCAGAATCCGTAGATCACATGAATACAGATCGATCGATCAACATTTTTTTTTTATCACTTGTAATCTCAACGTTGAGTTCGTTGTTCATTTGTTGAGTTTTAAGTTGTACTATAGTATACTTTGTATTGCATTACAGTTTCAGTTACGTAAGCTTCCATTCCAATGTTCTACTTATGTAGGTTATAATGTTTAATTGTTGTGTACTTTGACATTGTATAGAATCAGCCCAAGCCGTATACCTGTCATCTCTAGTTTGTATTAGTTGTATGTCGGGACGACATACGTTAGCGTCGCCGAGCTCTCAGTAGTAGTAACCAGTTACCAGTAACCAGTGTATCGTTGACTCAACGACCAACCGTCTCTGCCTGAGTCACTATCTGAATTCATATTGTGCTGACCTCAGCAGTATCAAAGGCCCCCTCACATAGGGTACTGTGGGCGGCTAGTCAGTGTTAAGAGTGTGAGCAAGGAGATAGGTACGGCTGGCAAGGGCTCTGTCCACATAACTACAATTATACATAATAACAGCCTACGTGAGTATTTCTTACCTAATCCATGTATCGAACCCCCACATGATAGATGTGCCTGGTGTTATACTCATCCCAAGATCTTTTTCCTTGAGTGAGGTTTGTAGTCTCTGACCCCCTAGACTGTACTCCGTCTGCGGCCTTCTTTGCCCTTCCCCAATCTTCATGACTTTGCACTTGGTGGGATTGAACTCCAGGAGCCAATTGCTGGACCAGGTCTGCAGCCTGTCCAGATCCCTTTGTAGTTCTGCCTGGTCTTCGATCGAGTGAATTCTTCTCATCAACTTCACGTCATCTGCAAACAGGGACACCTCAGAGTCTATTCCTTCCGTCATGTCGTTCACAAATACCAGAAACAGCACTGGTCCTAGGACTGACCCCTGCGGGACCCCGCTGTTCACAGGTGCCCACTCTGACACCTCGCCACGTACCATGACTCGCTGCTGTCTTCCTGACAAGTATTCCCTGATCCATTGTAGTGCCTTCCCTGTTATCCCTGCTTGGTCCTCCAGTTTTTGCACCAATCTCTTGTGTGGAACTGTGTCAAATGCGTGTGTACTCACCTATTTGTGGTTGCAGGGGTCGAGTCACAGCTCCTGGCCCCACCTCTTCGCTGATTGCTACTAGGTCCTCTCTCTCCCTGCCCCATGAGCTCTATCATACCTCGCCTTAAAACTATGTATGGTTCCTGCCTCCACCGCATCACTTTCTAGGCTATTCCATGGCCTGACTACTCTATGACTGAAGAAATACTTCCTAACATCCCTTTGAGTCATCTGAGTCTTCAACTTCCAATTGTGACCTCTTGTGTCTGTGTCCCATCTCTGGAACATCCCGTCTTTGTCCACCTCGTCTATTCCGTGCAGTATTTTATATGTCGTTATCATGTCTCCCCTGACCCTCCTGGCCTCCAGTGTCGTCAGGCCGATTTCCCTCAACCTTTCTTCATAGGACAATCCCCGTAGCTCTGGGACTAGTCTTGTTGCAAACCTTTGCACTTTCTCTAATTTCTTGACGTGCTTGACTAGGTGTGGATTCCAAACTGGTGCTGCATACTCCAGTATGGGCCTGACGTAGATGGTGTACAGAGTCTTAAATGAATCCTTACTGAGGTATCGGAACGCTATCCGTAGGTTTGCCAGGCACCCGTATGCTGCAGCAGTTATCTGATTGATGTGCGCCTCAGGAGATATGCTCGGTGTTATACTCACCCCCAGATCTTTTTCCTTGAGTGAGGTTTGCAGTCTTTGGCCATCTAAACTATATTGTGTCTGCGGTCTTCTTTGCCCTTCCCCAATCTTCATGACTTTGCATTTGGCAGGGTTAAATTCAAGGAGCCAGTTGCTGGACCAGGCTTGTAGCCTGTCCAGATCTCTTTGTAGTCCTGCCTGATCCTCGTCCGATTCGATTCTTCTCATTAACTTCACATCGTCTGCAAACAAGGACACTTCTGAGTCTATCCCTTCCGTTATGTCGTTCACGTATACCAAGAACAGCACAGGTCCTAGGACTGACCCCTGTGGAACCCCGCTTGTCACAGGCGCCCACTCTGACACCTCATCGCGTACCATGACTCGTTGTTTCCTCCCTGTCAGATATTCTCTGATCCATTGCAGTGCCTTTCCTGTTATGTGTGCCTGGTCCTCTAGCTTTTGCAGTAACCTCTTGTGAGGAACTGTGTCGAAAGCCTTCTTGCAGTCCAAAAATACACAGTCGATCCACCCCTCTCTCTCTTGTCTTACTTCTGTCACCTTGTCATAAAACTCTAGTAGGTTTGTGACACAGGATTTTCCTTCCCTGAAACCGTGCTGGTTGTCAATTATACACTTGTTTCTTTCCAGGTGCCCCACCACTCTCCTCCTGATGATCTTCTCCATGACCTTGCATACTATACACGTTAGAGATACAGGTCTGTAGTTTAGTGCCTCATGTCTGTCTCCCTTTTTAAAAATTGGGACTACATTTGCCATTTTCCATACCTCAGGGAGTTGCCCAGTTTCAAATGATGTGTTGAAGATCTTTGTTAATGGCTCACACAATATCTCTGCTCCCTCTTTAAGGACCCATGGAGAGATGTTGTCTGGTCCCACCGCCTTTGAGGTGTCAAGTTCGCATAGCAGCTTCTTCACCTCCTCCTTGGTTATATGTACCTCATCCAGCACTTGCTGGTGTGCCCCCCTGTTCTGATTTCTTGGAGTCCTACTGGTTTCCACTGTAAATACCTCTTTAAATCTTGTGTTGAGCTCCTGACATACCTCTCGGTCGTTTCTTGTGAATTCCCCATCACCCTTCCTCAGTCTGATTACCTGGTCCTTGACTGTTGTTTTCCTCCTGATGTGGCTGTACAACAGCTTCGGGTCAGTCTTTACTTTTGATGCTATGTCATTTTCATATTGTCTCTGAGCCTCCCTTCTTATCTGTGCATATTCGTTTCTGGCTCTTCGGCTGATTTCTTTATTTTCCTGAGTTCTCTGTCTTCTGTACCTTTTCCATTCTCTAGTACACCTAGTTTTTGCCTCCCTACACCTTTGGGTGAACCAAGGACTCGTTCTGTTCTTCCCATTATTTTTGTTTCCCTTGGGAACAAACCTCTCCTCTGCCTCCTTGCATTTTGTTGCTACATAGTCCATCATTTCTTGTACTGGTTTTCCTGTCAGTTCCCTCTCCCACTGAATGTCTTGAAGGAAGTTCATCGTGCCTGAGTAGTTCCCCCTTTTGTAGTTTGGTTTTTCCCAGCCTATTCCTGCTACTCTCTCCACTTGGAGCTCAACTATGTAGTCGAAGCACAGAACCACATGATCACTAGCTCCCAGGGGCCTTTCATACATGATACCCTCGATGTCCGAACTACTCATGGTGAATACAAGGTCCAACCTTGCTGGTTCATCCTCTCCTCTCTCTCTGGTAGTGTCTCTAACATGTTGATGCATGAGGTTCTCCAGTACCACATCCATCATCTTGGCTCTCCATGTTTCGGGACCCCCATGGGGCTCCAGGTTTTCCCAGTCAATCTCCTTGTGATTGAAATCACCCATAACTAGTAACTTTGCTCCCCCCCATGTGTGCTCTCCTGGCCACCTCGGCTAGTGTGTTGATCATTGCTCTGTTGCTCTCATCGTATTCTTCTCTTGGCCTCCTGCAGTTCTGTGGTGGGTTGTACATTACTGCAATTATCACCTTATGTCCCTCAGACTGGATTGTTCCTACTAAGTAGTCCCTTTCGCCCATGCCATCCATTCCTTCCATTTTCTCAAAACCCCACTGGTTTTTAATGAGCAGTGCAACTCCTCCTCCCCCTCTCCTCCCTCTGTCTTTCCTGAAGATTTGATATCCGGATGGAAAGATTGAATCTGTTATTATTCTGGTGAGTTTTGTTTCTGTGAGTGCTATTATGTCTGGGAATGTCTCTTTGATTCTTTCGTGCCACTCCTCATACTTGTTTGTTATTCCATCTGCATTTGTATACCACACCTTCAACTTCTTTTCTAAGACTGTGGTCTGGGAAGTATATTGGGGTTGGGGAAGTGGGAGACCTGGTAAGGAACTATGGGTTGTTGCTGTGGGGGTGAAGTTTGTAATGTAGTGGGTGGGGGCATTGGATGTGGCATGGGTGTTTTGATTTAGAGTGTTTGGTTGCACTGGGGTTGACCTGGTTGGGAGGCTTCTATAGAAAGTTGTGAGGGAGGCTGTATTAGATCTTCTTCCTGGGTCTGGGATCTCCTGTCTGTCTTCTCCATCCCCTCTCTTTCCTCCTTTCGCCTTTGTACCATCTCTCTCAGTTTCTTCCTTTCTTCTTGTGTTCTGTCGCGGTCGAGATACACCCTCCTGTATGCCGTCATGTCCCTTAATCGTGCTTTCTCCTGCAGTATCCTGGTCCGAGTCGCTTCTGCCTTGAAGGTCACTCTCACTGGCCGGGTTCTTTTTTTTACAAACCCCCCTATTCTCCGAAAATTTTCCAGCTGGGTCATATCGTCTTCTCCTATTGCTTTCATGATGCTTTCAATTGCTTTTTTTTCCCTTGTTTTCTTGCTTCATATGTTTCCCCTTCGACTTCCTGGAGCCCATACACAAAGACTGACCTCACCCTTTCATTCTCCCACTGCATATCCCTGTGTATCCCCTCATTTAATTTGGTTTCCTCCACTGCAGCTTTCCTTTCATCAGTTTCACTGGCTAATGTACTTGGGCTCAGTGGCCTGTCATTTTCCCTTCTCGGCTTTCCTTGGGCTCTGTTGTTGTCTGTTAGGGCCTCCACATAAAGTTTAGCTCTTTCATTTGCTACAGTCTCCTCTGATAGAGCATCTCCATGCAGTTGTGCCCCTTCTTTCCCTACAGTCCCCTTATTTGTGGCTGAGGTAGCAGTCTCTGTTGTCAATCCCAAAATGTTCTTTAGTTCTTTAGGCTGTTTCAGATTTTTCAGTTCCTCTTCTAAACTCTGTATCCTAGCTTCTGCTGCTTTGACATGCACCTCCCACTTCCTGCTTTCCATATCTATCCTCTCTTCCATTCTCATGCTAAGTTCTTCTAGTTTCTTTTCCCATTCATGATCCCTTTTTATGAGCTCTGCTGCCCAATCTTCCTTTGCATTTTCCTCCTCCTGTCCCTTGGTTTTTCTTGTGCTCTCTGGCAACCCATTTTTGTTTTATCCTGATTGCCTCAGAGTGGGAAACCTATGTAGTTCTGTATGTTAGGTTAGTAGTGTGTGTGTCAGAGTGTGGGGGGGGGAAGTAGTGGAGGAACTGTGGCTATTTGGGAGCTGAGTGGGGAGGGGTGGGGAAGGTTTGGGGTGAACGGGGGAGGGGAGGGTGATCGAGGGAGGGGATGGATCAGGGGAAGTAGTGAGATGTCGGTGGTGAGGGGGGAGTGTGTGTGTGTCTGGATATGTGTGTGTGTGTACTCACCTAATTGTACTCACCTAATTGTGGTTGCAGGGGTCGAGACTCAGCTCCTGGCCCCGCCTCTTCACTGATCGCTACTGGATCCTCTCTCTCTCTGCTTCCTGAGCTTTGTCATACCTCTTCTTAAAACTATGTATGGTTCCTGCCTCCACTACTTCACTTGCTAGGCTATTCCACTTGCTGACAACTCTATGACTGAAGAAATACTTCCTAACGTCCCTGTGACTCGTCTGAGTCTTCAGCTTCCAGTTGTGACCCCTTGTCCCTGTGTCCCCTCTCTGGAACATCCTATCTCTGTCCACCTTGTCTATTCCCCGCAGTATCTTGTATGTCGTTATCATGTCTCCCCTGACCCTTCTGTCCTCCAGTGTCGTCAGTCCGATTTCCCTTAACCTTTCCTCGTACGACATTCCCTTGAGCTCTGGGACTAGCCTTGTTGCAAACCTTTGTACTTTCTCTAACTTCTTGACGTGCTTGACCAGGTGTGGGTTCCAGACTGGTGCTGCATACTCCAGTATGGGCCTAACATACACAGTGTACAGTGTCTTGAACGATTCCTTATTGAGGTATCGGAACGCTATTCTCAGGTTTGCCAGGCGCCCGTATGCTGCAGCGGTTATTTGGTTGATGTGTGCCTCCGGTGATGTACTCGGTGTTATGGTCACCCCAAGGTCTTTCTCCCTGAGTGAGGTCTGTAGTCTTTGTCCACCTAGCCTATATTCTGTCTGCGGTCTTCTTTGCCCCTCCCCAATCTTCATGACTTTGCATTTGGCTGGATTGAATTCGAGGAGCCAGTTACTGGACCACATGTCCAGCCTCTCCAGGTCTCTTTGCAGTCCTGCCTCATCCTCGTCCGATTTAATTCTTCTCATCAACTTCACGTCATCTGCGAACAGGGACACTTCAGAGTCTATTCCTTCCATCATGTCGTTCACATATATCAAAAATAGCACTGGTCCTAGAACTGACCCCTGTGGGACCCCGCTCGTAACAGGCGCCCACTGTGATACCTCTTCACGTACCATGACTCGTTGCTGCCTCCCTGTCAGGTATTCCCTTATCCATTGCAGTGCCCTTCCTTTTACGTGTGCCTGATCCTCCAGCTTCTGCACTAATCTCTTGTGGGGAACTGTGTCAAAGGCCTTCCTGCAGTCTAGGAAAACGCAATCTACCCAACCCTCTCTCTCGTGTCTTACTTCTGTTACCTTGTCATAAAACTCCAGGAGGTTTGTGATACAAGATTTGCCTTCCATGAACCCATGCTGGTTTTCATTTATAATCTTGTTCCTTTCCAGGTGTTCGACCACTCTCCTCCTGATAATCTTCTCCATGACTTTGCACACAATACATGTCAGAGACACAGGTCTGTAGTTTAGTGCCTCGTTTCTGTTTCCTTTCTTAAATATGGGGACTACATTAGCTGTCTTCCATTTCTCAGGTAGTTGCCCAGTTTCAAGGGATGTGTTGAAGATTGTGGTTAGAGGCACACACAGCATCTCTGCTCCTTCTCTAAGGACCCATGGGGAGATGTTGTCCGGTCCCATCGCCTTTGAGGTGTCAAGGTCACTTAAGAGCTTCTTCACCTCCTCCTCAGTTGTTCGTATGTCATCCAACACTTGTTGGTATATTCCCTCTTGATGTTCCCTTCTGTGCTGTCTTCCCACAGCCCTTCCTGTCTCTACTGTAAAAACTTCCTTAAATCTCCTGTTCAGCTCCTCACATACCTCCTGATCATTTCTTGTGAGTTCTCCACCTTCTGTCCTTAATCTGATCACCTGGTCTTTGACTGTTGTCTTCCTCCTGATGTGGCTATACAACAGTTTCGGGTCAGTCTTGATTCTCGATGCTATGTCATTTTCATACTGTCGCTGGGCCTCCCTCCTTACCTGTGCGTACTCATTCCTGGCTCTGCGACTGATCTCCCTATTTTCGTGTGTTCTCTGCCTTCTGTACTTTTTCCATTCTCTATTGCACTTTGTTTTTGCCTCCTTACACCGTCGGGTAAACCAGGGGCTTGTTCTGGTCTTCCCGTTGTTACTGTTGCCCTTGGGAATGAACCTTTCCACTGCCTCCTTGCATTTTGTTGCTACATATTCCATCATTTCATTTACTGGCTTTCCTGCCAGTTCTCTGTCCCACTGGACCTCCCGCATGAAGTTCTTCAACCCTATGTAGTCCCCTCTTTTATAGTCAGGCTTTTCCCATTCTACTCCTGTTATTCTCTCCACTTGCAGCTCTACTATGTATTCAAAGCACAGAACCACGTGGTCGCTAGCTCCTAGGGGACTCTCATACTTGATGTCCTCAATGTCTGAGCTGCCCAGGGTGAACACAAGGTCCAATCTTGCTGGTTCATCCTCCCCTCTCACTCTGGTAGTGTCCTTAACATGTTGGTGCATGAGGTTTTCCAGCACCACGTCCAACATCCTGGCTCTCCATGTTTCGGGACCCCCATGTGGCTCCAGGTTTTCCCAGTCAATCTCCCTGTGGTTGAAATCCCCCATAACCAGCAACTTTGCTCTGCTGGAGTGAGCTCTTCTTGCCACCTCAGCAAGTGTGTCCACCATTGCTCTGTTGCTCTCTTCATATTCCTCTCTTGGCCTCCTGCAGTTCTGTGGTGGATTATACATCACTGCAATGACCACTTTGTGTTCCCCAGACTGAAGTGTACCTGCTATGTAGTCTCTTTCTCCTGTCTCATCTATTCCTTCCATTTTCTCGAATTTCCATCTGTTTTTTACGAGCAGAGCAACCCCACCTCCCCCCCTACCCCTTCTATCTTTCCTCATGATCTGGTATCCTGGTGGGAAGATTGCATCTGTTATTGTCTCCATGAGTTTTGTTTCTGTAACTGCTATGATGTCTGGGGACTTCTCATTGATTCTTTCTTGCCATTCCTCATGTTTATTCGTTAATCCATCTGCATTTGTGTACCAAACCTTCAACTTCTGTTCTAATACTGTAACTGTGGTGCGGGGGGTGGAAACAGAGGGATCGGTGTGTGATGGTTGGTTTGGAATGTTCAGTTGCCTTGGGGGTGTCGTGGCTGGAGTCCTTCTGCAGGTGTTTCTGGGGGGTGCGCTTGTCCTTCCATTTGATCCTGGGTTATTCTGCTCTCCTTTTTCATTTCCTCCCATTTCTCCTTTCGTTTTTGAACTCTCTCTTTCATTGTCTTCCTTTCGTCCTGTGTTCTGTCTCGGTCGAGGTACACACTCTGGAACTCCTGCTTGCCTCTCAGCCGTGCTTTCTCCTGCAGGATCATGGTTCGGGTTGATTCTGCCTTGAAAATTACTTTGAGAGGCCGATTCCTTTTCTTTGTGAACCACCCAATTCTCCGAAAATTTGCCACCTGGGTCATGTCCCCCTCGCCTATCACCTTCATGATGTCTTCAATCGCTTTTTTCTCCTCCTGCTTTCTTTCATCATAAGTTTCCCCTTTAGCTTCGTCTAGCCCATAGACAAACACGGATCTCTCCCTTTCCACCTCCCACTGTGACTCCCATTGCATCCTCTGATGTGTTTTAGTTCCTTCCCGTGGAGTGTTCCTTCCTTCAGTCCCTTCCCTCGTTATGGCCCCTATGCTTCTTGGTTTATCCTTCCTGCTCACCTGCTCCTGGCCCCCACAGGTATCTGGTAAGGTCCTTGCACATGTCCTAGTTCCATCAATGTCTTCCAACCTCTCTTTCTGTCCTAGAGTGCTCCCTGTCTTTGTTTTGGCCCCATGTGGGTTTGACAGGACCTCTGCATACAGTTTAGTTTCCATGCTTCCTTCGGACCTGTTGTCTGTGTTCGATGTAGCCATTGCCGATGCTACTTCTGTAATATCTTTGTCTCTGTGCTGTTTCAGATGTCTCAGCTCCTCTTCTAATCTCTCTATCTTGATTTCTGCTGCTGTGGCCTGTTGCTTCCACCTTCTGCATTCTGCTGCTAACCTCTCTTCCATCTTCCTTTCCAGCTCATCTAGTCTCCTTCCCCAGTCTTCCTCCCTTTTTTTGAGCTCTATCTCCCATTCCTCCCTCTCAGATTCGTCCTTGGAGCCCCTTGTCCTCATCCTGGTTAGGGGGAGGGGAATAGACGGTTAGGAGAGGGGATGGATGGTTGTGGGGGAGGGGGAGGATGGTTATTGGAGGGGCAGAGATAGTTGGGGGAGGGAGTTAGATGGTTTGGGGGAGGGAGTTAGATGGTTTGGGGGAGAGAGGGGATGGATGGTTATGGGGGAGGGGGAGGATGGTTATTGGAGGGAGGGAGGTTGTTGGGCGGGGGTTAGACGGTTTGGGGAGGGGTTAGGTGGTTTGGGGGAGGGGTAGGTGGCTAAGGCTAAGGTGTCAAGTGGCGGAGGGTGTGTGTGTGTGTGTGTGTGTGTGTGTGTGTGTGTGTGTGTGTGTGTGTGTGTGTGTGTGTGTGTGTGTGTGTGTGTTTGTGTGTGTGTGTGAATGTGTGTGTGTGTGTGTGTGTGTGTGTGTGTGTGTGTGTGTGTGTGTGTGTGTGTGTGTGTGTGTGTGTGTGTGTATGTGTATGTGTGTGTGTGTGTTTGTGTGTTTACGTATGTGTGTATGTATGTGTGTGTGTGTATGTGTGTATGTGTGTGTATGTGTGTGTGTGTGAGTGTCTACCCTTGTGTGTGTGTGCTTGTGTGTGAGGGAGGGAGGGTTAGGGGGGGGTGGTTGAGAGATCCGTCGTGTAGGCACAAATTTAGTCTCATTTATCTTTCCCAATTATGCTACTCTCTCCACTTATTGCCCTTTCTGGATTTACGTGTTAATTGTTGCTGGTTATTATCATTTTCCTTGTTCACATTGAGAGAGGACTTCCTAGCTTCCTAAGTATTCTTACTGCTAATAACTACCGGTAGTAACACTGCCTGTGTGCGTGTGTGTGTGTGTGTGTGTGAGTGTGTGTGTGTGTGTGTGTGTGTGAGAGTCTTGTGCGGTGTAATGACTGGCCGCAACTTCTTGTGACCTGACTAAACCCTCCTGGGACCTACCCTAGCACCGTCTTACCATGTTGCCCTTAAAAGCTTGTCCCACCTACCTTCTCACACTCGTCAACACTATATTCTCTATGTCTATGCTATTTCTATTCTAATTCTGGTAATAGCTTGCAGGAGTGAGTGACCAGTATCAAACAGTATACAAGGCCAGCCAGGGCCGTCAACATGCAAACCACAACTAGGCGAATAAACTTGCGGTTGACAGTTGCCAGCTGCTGATGACGTAGTCGTACGTAGGCCTTAAATCCCTATTTTGGAGATCCTTCACCCGTGATGATTATAACCATATATTCCGCTTCCTCACTTCACTCTTCACTGATGGTAGTATACACTTCACATTATATACACTTCACTTCATATGTATAATGGCACACAACTTGTCGTGACGTCACTTCATCAGGCCTACCGCTGCCAATGTGGCAACAGCGCCTAAGACCCCCAACGGTTTGCGCTTTGAAATATTATGATTTCAGCTTTCCTCTCACTTTCTTTAACTAATAACTTTAATTATCACTCGTAGTATTGTTCACTGACGTTCCACTACCACTGATTACTTCTAGCTGATATTACGCGTCTTTCAACGCCAAGGTTCTCGGAGCCTTGTTACCCACGTCTTCACCCCACGGACCCACACGGACCTTGTGCGTTTAAGGTAAGTCTCAGTGGTCCTTGGCTGCCCACACCTTCTTGTGACCTGACCAACCTCCTGGGACTTACCGCACGCTCGTGTGTGTGTGTATGTGTGTGTATGTGTGTGTGCATATGTGTGTGTACGTGTGTGTGTGTGTGTGTGTGTATGTGTGTGTGTGTGTGTGTGTGTGTGTGTGTATGTATGTGTGTGTGTGCGTGTGTGTGTGTGTGTATGTGAGTATGTGTTTGTGTGTGTGTGAGTGTGTGTGTGTACTCACCTAATTGTACTCACCTATTTGTGGTTGCAGGGGTCGAGTCCTAGCTCCTGGCCCCGCCTCTTCACCGGTTGCTACTGGACCCTCTCTCTCCCCGCTCCATGAGCTTTATCAAACCTCGTCTTAAAACTGTGTATGGTTCCTGCCTCCACTACGTCATTTTCTAGGCTATTCCACTGCCTTACAACTCTATGACTGAAGAAATACTTCCTACTATCTCTCTGACTCATTTGTGTCTTCAACTTCCAATTGTGGCCTCTTGTTTCTGTGTCCCCTCCCTGGAACATCCTGTCCTTGTCCACCTTGTCTATTCCACGCAGTATTTTATATGTCGTTATCATGTCTCCCCTGACCCTCCTGTCCTCCAGTGTCGTCAGGCCGATTTCCCTTAATCTTTCTTCATAGGACATTCCCCTTAGCTCTGGAACTAACCTTGTTGCAAACCTTTGTACTTTCTCTAGTTTCTTGACGTGCTTTATCAAGTGCGGGTTCCAAACAGGTGCTGCATACTCCAGTATGGGCCTGACATACACGGTGTACAGTGTCTTGAATGATTCCTTACTAAGGTATCGGAATGCTGTTCTCAGGTTTGCCAGGCGCCCATATGCTGCAGCAGTTATCTGATTGATGTGTGCTTCCGGAGACATGCTCGGTGTTATACTCACCCCAAGATCTTTCTCCTTGAGTGAGGTTTGCAGTCTTTGGCCACCTAGCCTATACTCTGTCTGTGGTCTTCTGTGCCCTTCCCCTATCTTCATGACTTTGCATTTGGCAGGATTAAATTCGAGAAGCCATTTGCTGGACCAGGTGTCCAGTCTGTCCAGGTCTCTTTGAAGTCCTGCCTGGTCCTCGTCAGATTTAATTCTCCTCATTAACTTCACATCATCTGCAAACAGGGACACTTCTGAGTCTAACCCTTCCATCATGTCGTTCACATATACCAAAAATAGCACTGGTCCTAGGACCGACCCCTGTGGGACCCCGCTCGTCACAGGTGCCCACTGTGATAC
>NC_091353.1:6411965-6421965 GCF_038502225.1 Cherax quadricarinatus
AATAAATAAAAACATTTTCTAACACATGAATTAGATACATTTCATCGTGATAAAGGATATTTCGCTAGTGTACCAGATAGTTGTACATGACTCATACTGGTATCTCAAGATCTGCCACGACTTATCACTTCTCCACGTAGGTACCTCAAGTGTGTGGAATGCACATTTCTACACTGGGGCTATATATAGAGGAGCCTTGCTACATCCCACTGCCAGAGATCTACAGTGCAACCATCTGTTCACAACTGCCCATGGAGGTACGTAAGAATTAATTCAAGTAACTAGAATGGGGGAAGGCTGGTTCTAGTCTGAATTCCACAATGATTGGACATGCATTACTGACCTGACTAGTAATAAACCCACAAACATCCTCTATGTAAAGACCACGGTTGAGAATGAAGGGCTAGTTCAATACTTAAGACAGTAGAAATAAGGAATAACATCTCCATGTATGCTCAGTATACTGAGCCACTTATGACATTTTTCGGGTTATCCTGGTGGGTAATTTACAAATGTGTTACTATATATGATAATTTACACATGTGTTACTATATATGATAATTTATATAACTATTTATGTGTACCTAAATAAACTTAAGCTTCCACCATGGAAATAAGTCACTGTCTGACTTTTTTGTGTTATTCTAGGTTCTCTACACATATGCTGCTATGTATGATAATCTATGTAACTATTTGTGTATACCTGAATAAACTTACTTACTTACTTAAGTTGCAGCCAACCTGGAAATAAGTGATTATAATATACAGTAAGCTTGTAAGTTTATTTAAGGACAGGTACATATAAGTACAATTATCATATAATATAGTACTATAAATTACCCACCAGGAAAACCTAAAAAAAAAACTCAAAAGTGTCATTAATAAAGACTGTAGGGTTAGTTTGCCTGAAATTCTTCATATAATTCAAGACTGTTCAAAAAATGGATGAACATTGTTTTTTAAACTAAAATTGCTTGTATATTAGTAATTCATCAACATCGAGCAAGAACTGCTGTCACAGATTATTGTATGGATAATATCCATGGAAACTGCTAAAATTACAGAGGTCATTCAGTGCTGGACAGCAGAGGTGAGAGAGGCAAGATTTACCTGGGATATACCTGGATGGTGTTTCTGGGGTCATTGCCCCTGTGACCCGGTCCATGACCAGGCCATGTGGAGGATCAAGGACTGATCAGTCAGGCTGTTACTGCTGGCTGCAAGTAAACCAACGTACGAGCAGCAGCCCGTATGGTCACATACTGACTTTATCTGTGTGTTCAGCTCCTTCTTCAAGACAGCCAGGGGTCTTGAAGAGAGTCAGGGGTCTTGAACACAGTCAGGGATCTTGAAGACAGCCAGGGGTCTTAAAGACAGGGGTCTTGAAGACAGCTAGGAGTCTTGAAGACAGTCAGGGGTCTTGAAGACAGTCAGGGGTTTTGAAGACAGCGAGGGATCTTGAAGACAGCCAGGGGTCTTGAAGACAGGGGTCTTGAAGACAGCTAGGAGTCTTGAAGACAGTCAGGGGTCTTGAAGACAGTCAGGGGTCTTGAAGACAGCGAGGGATCTTGAAGACAGCCAGGGGTCTTCAAGACAGTCAGGGGTCTTCAAGACAGGGGTCTTCAAGACAGGGGTCTTCAAGACAGTGAGGGATCTTGAAGACAGCCAGGGGTCTTAAAGACAGGGGTCTTGAAGACAGCTAGGAGTCTTGAAGACACTCAGGGGTCTTGAAGACAGTCAGGGGTCTTGAAGACAGTCAGGGGTCTTGAAGACAGGAGTCTTGAAGACAGCCAGGGGGTCTTGAAGACAGTCAGGGGTCTTGAAGACACTCAGGGGTCTTGAAGACAGCGAGGGATCTTGAAGACAGCCAGGGGTCTTGAAGACAGGGGTCTTGAAGATAGCTAGGAGTCTTGAAGACAGTCAGGGGTCTTGAAGACAGTCAGGGGTCTTGAAGACAGCGAGGGATCTTGAAGACAGCCAGGGGTCTTCAAGACAGTCAGGGGTCTTCAAGACAGGGGTCTTCAAGACAGGGGTCTTCAAGACAGTGAGGGATCTTGAAGACAGTCAGGGGTCTTGAAGACAGCCAGGGGTCTTGAAGACAGCCAGGGGTCTTGAAGACAGTCAGGGGTCTTGAAGACAGCCAGGGGTCTTGAAGACAGTCAGGGGTCTTGAAGACAGCGAGGGATCTTGAAGACAGTCAGGGGTCTTGAAGACAGCCAGGGGTCTTGAAGACAGTCAGGGGTCTTGAAACAGGGGTCTTGACAGTGAGGGATCTTAAAGACAGCCAGGGGTCTTGAGGGCAGTCAGGTGTCTTGAAGACAGCGAGGGATTTTGAAGACAGCCAGGGGTCTTGAAGACAGTCAGGGGTCTTGAAGAGAGTCAGGGGTCTTGAAGAGAGTCAGGGGTCTTGAAGACAGCGAGGGATCTTGAGGACAGTCAGGGGTCTTGAAGACAGTAAGGGGTCTTGAAGACAGTCAGGGGTCTTGAAGACAGCCAGGGATCTTGAAGACAGGGGTCTTGAAGACAGCCAGGGGTCTTGAAGACAGGGGTCTTGAAGACAGCCAGGGGTCTTGAAGACAGCAAGGGATCTTGAAGACAGCCAGGGGTCTTCAAGACACTCAGGGGTCTTGAAGACAGTCAGGGGTCTTGAAGACAGAGGGATCTTGAAGACAACCAGGGGTCTTGAAGACAGTCAGGGGTCTTGAAGACAGCAAGGGATCTTGAAGACAGCCAGGGGTCTTAAAGACAGTCAGGGGTCTTGAAGACAGTCAGGGGGTCTTCAAGACAGCCAGGGGGTCTTCAAGGCTGCCAGGGGGTCTTCAAGACAGCCAGGGGTCTTCAAGACAGCCAGGGGGTCTTCAAGACAGCCAGGGAGTCTTCAAGACAGCCAGGGGGTCTTCAAGACAGCCAGGGAGTCTTCAAGACAGCCAGGGGGTCTTCAAGACAGCCAGGGGGTCTTCAAGACAGCCAGGGGGTCTTCAAGACAGCCAGGGGGTCTACTTGTTTGGAATTTTAACCCAGAGGCTTGAACAGACATACCAAATCAATATCAATTTAAGGAATCATTCAAGTCAGCAAAGAGCAGCGGCACCATCAGATAAGGAAAAACAAAACAAGC
This sequence comes from Cherax quadricarinatus, assembly GCF_038502225.1. NCBI lineage: Eukaryota > Metazoa > Arthropoda > Malacostraca > Decapoda > Parastacidae > Cherax > Cherax quadricarinatus. The sequence continues at coordinate 6,415,084 of NC_091353.1, forward strand.
CTTCCAGGATTCTGAAAATATAAAAATCCTTTAAAACCCATGATAGATCGTACTAGATCTGCAGTCCTATGAACGGTATGACTCATATGGGTTTAGTGTTAGTTTTTTAATTATAACAACAATAAAGGCAAGCACAGGATTTGGGAAATTCTGAATAGCTGCAAATTTTGACTTAAGAGTGAGTTCTTTCTCTGGGTAGCTACATTACCTGAAATACGGCCTGATTGATGTTTTATTTTCCTTTAGTCTGATTTTCTTTATCTTGAACACATTACCCACATCACCATATTGAACATTTTAAAAAATGGACACTAATGTACCTTTCGTACATTCGCTTCCTTTCTTATTATCGTATAACAATAATTAACTGCTTAAGTAATTCTACTTAACTGAAGATCATTGAATTAGTTTGAAATGTTAATGCAAACATTTAAATTGTCCTGTTGTTCATTTAGCTACTGCTCTCTTTTTTTTTTTTTTTTTTTTTTTGTAGATTTAAGAAATTCTAAGTAATGTCTAGTTCTTAAGTAGTTTTTAAGCATTAGGGTCAGTTTGCTCAAAATGAATTGGATGCTTGTGGCTTTCTTTTGCACCTAACATATTTTATTACATGTCATTTGTGCCACTATCACTACTTCCTCTGCATAGCTTGATCGCTAGGTCACTCAGCTCACACACTGAGGTCCGGAGTTTGAATCTCCAGTAAGGCTGGAATACATTAGGATGTGCTTCCACAAGACACCTGCTGTCCATGTTCACCTATCAGTGTAAAATGGGTACCTGTGTGTTAGTCAACTGGCGTAGGTTGCATCCTGGGACAAAATTGACCTAAATTTCGGGAAATGCTCTGCATAAAAAGTGGGCTTTCTATATAGTAGTATGTCATTGATGTCAGCTATGGTCTGTATACCTTGTACATGTAGAAATAAATATTATTATTATTATAATTACTACTACTACTACGTCTAATACCAGCATTGCCTCTATTACTACTCCACTTCCTTCCTCTCCTTGTCCTGTCTCTGTCTTCCTGTCCTCTGTATACTGGCTCCTCTCCCCTATGTGCAGCTTATTTGTGTACTGTTCCAGTCGCAGTATTGTGATTTTTTGTTATTTACATTATCTATATACTTAATATAATAAAAATTTTAAATTTTGTGTTTGAATTTAAGAAAATATAACATGGTTAACTGGTTCAATGTTTTACAGATTAGTGGAAGATGATGATGGATTCCCAGTTGAAGAATAAAATAAGGAATTATTGCTCAGTGGTGAATAACGAGGAGGGGTTTATAACTTATGAGATACAAACTGAAGACATTGAGAAGGATGAAGACAAAAAGATACAAGTGGTGGCCATTGGACCTGATAATAATGGACCCACCAAGTCAGTTCTCCTGCTGGGGGAGACAGGTGTCGGGAAAACCTGCGTCATAAACACTATGATCAATCATCTGTTTGGTGTCAGCTTTGAAGATAATTTTAGGTTGCAGTTGAAAGATCAGGTTTTAAATAATAGTCTCCAAGTAGAGAGTCAAACAGAATACATCACTGCCTATATAGTGTATCACCAACCTGGAATGCCTTATTACTGTAATTATATCTTGATAGACACACCAGGGTTTGGCGACACCAGGGAAGACCATGAGAGAGTCACCATAGACAGACTGACAGCTTTCCTAACAACCAATTATGGTATAGATGACCTTAACTGTGTTGCTTTAGTAGCTAAAGCAAATCAAAACAGGATATCAAAATACCAGATACAAATGCTGAAAGAGTTCAAATCTGTTTTAGGGAATGATATTGGTGATATAACACAGCTTCTGGCTACATTTGCTTCAGATGAAGCTACAGCAGTTATTGATGTGGTAAAATGTGCCGAAGTTCAGTTTGTCAGTGTTTACCAACTTGACAACTGGCCTCTGTATGTCTCAAATAATGGTAACCCTGAGAGTGATACGCATATAGCTCTTAGGTACAGATGGAGAAGAATGGAAGAGGAGTATACCAAATTTTTTGAAGATTTACAAAATTCTACTCCAGTAAGCCTTATAAGAACAAGGGACCTTCTGCAGGAAAGACAATATCTTGAAGAAACCAAAGTTACAATTATAAACCTTATGAAGGAAATTGATATACTAAAAGGTGCAATTCATGCTCATAATGCAGAAATAAGCAATATTGAAAACCAAGCAGAAAGACTTAAGGAAATGGAAAAGGTTCAGTGTTTGATAAGTAGTGGACATCACGTTCACAACTGTGATGTTTGTAAACAAACATGTATAAAAGATTGTATAGATCCAAGTAATCTTACAGCTGCATTGGCTGGCACTGGCACTGGGGTTGGCACTGCAGCTGTTACGGGAATTGGAACTTCAGTAAGTGCTGGAGCAATACTGGGGGCTGAGGTGGGTATCTTTGGAGGACCAATAGGAGCTGCAATTGGTCTAGGCATTGGAACTCTCATTGGTTTAACTGCTGGATTAACCACAGGACTTTTAATGAGAAGAGGGAAAGAAAGCTGTTCAGATGCTGTTAGCAGCCAAAATTGTACAAGTCCTCCATGCACTCACAAAATGAAGGAGCACAAAGCTGATACACATTATATCTGGGAAAGAAGAGTTCCTCGTCAAAGTGAAGACACATACAATAACTTAATGAACAAACTAGTTCAAATAAAAACAGAGGTTAAGAAAAAGCAGGACAACCTACATGATCTTCACAGAGGAATGAGTGAGCCTGCAAAACTCTTGGTGAAGCATACTAAAAAAATAAATGAACTGAGCTTGGGACACCAAAGTATACATTCCATAATAGATGAACTGATCACTGATGAGAGAGAAAATTTCTGGCATGTTGAACTCTTACAGAGCTTTAGGAGTAAAGTGAATAAAATATTGTCAATGGAAGAGCCTGGTGATATTAGCAATGCTCATGAATAGTCACAGATAACACAGTTACTTTTTGCTGATGATACTGTGTTTATGGGAGATTCTAAAGAAGAGTTACAAAGGTTAGTAGATGAGTTTGGGAGGGTGTGTAAAGGTAGAAAGTTGAAAGTGAACATAGATAAGAGTAAGGTGATGAGGGTATCAAATGATTTAGATGAAGAAAAATTGGATATAACATTGGAGAGAGGAAGTATGGAAGAAGTGAATGTTTTTGAGAAGGGAGATGACATGTCAGTAGATGGGTTTATGAAGGATGAGGTTAACCATAGAATTTATGAAGAAAAAAAGGTGAGCGGGGCGTTGTGGTATATGTGGAGACAAAAAAACGTTATCTATGGAGGCAAAGAAGGGAATGTATGAAAGTAAAGTGGTACCAACACTCTTATATGGGTGTGAAGCTTGGGTTGTAAATGCTGCAGCGAGGAGACGGTTGGAGGCAGTGGAAATGTCCTGTCTAAGGGCAATGTATGGTGTAAATATTATGCAGAGAATTCAGAGTGTGGAAATTAGGAGAAGGTGTGGAGTTAATAAAAGTATTAGTCAGAGGGCTGAAGAGGGGTTGTTGAGGTGGTTTGGTCACTTAGAGAGAATGGATCAAAGTAGAATGACATGGAGAGCGTATAAATCTGTAGGGGAAGGAAGGTGGGGTAGGGGTCATCCATGAAAAGGATGGAAGGAGGGGGTAAAGGTGGTTTTGTGGGCGAGGGGCTTGGATTCCAGCAAGCATGTTAGAAGTGAATGGAAACAAATGCTTTTTGGGGCCTGATGAGCTGTTGGAATGTGAGCAGGGTAATATTTAGTGAAGGGATTCAGGGAAACCAGTTATTTTTATATAGCCAGACTTGAGTACTGGAAATGGGAAGTACAATGCCTGCACTTTAAAGGAGGGGTTTGGGATATTGGCAATTTGGAGGGATATGCTATATATCTTTATAAATGCTTCTAAACTGTTGTATCTGGGTGCCTCTGCAAAGACAGTGATTATGTATGAGGTGAAAGTGTTGAATGATGATGAAAGTAATTTTTTTTTTTTGGGGGGGGGGGGGATTTTCTTTCTTTTTGGGTCACCCTGCCTCGGTGGGAGACGGCCGAATTGTTAAAAAAAAAAAGTGCTAAACCTGTATAGCTCATTTAGCACCAGGGAAAATGGGGAGGGTGGAGAAGTTTAGGCAAAAGGCAGTTGCTGATACCTTGAATCAGTTTTTGAAGAGTATTACAGCACCTGCCTTCAAGCAATTCAATGTGAAGAATGACACCTGCATGGCAAAAATTGTAAATTATTATTATTTTAACACAAACACAAAAAAGCAAAATCTGAATGGGTCAATTAGCAAATTTCTTGAATGAATCATAATTGAAAAGCAATATTTGATAAATGTGGTGTTTTGGTGAAATATATCCTGACAGCAGTGTATCTGTCACAGCACTGCATATAATAGTATTTAATTTCATTATGATATTGACTATTGTAATGAGAGAATAAAAGAAATGCAGATGTTAAATATGATTATTATTATGGGGGAACGCTAAACCTGTAGGGATTATACAGTACCTGGGGAGATGGAAGGTATTCAGGGAACTGGAGCACAGATCCAATTTCCTATATCAAGAGCCCCTCACCAGCATCAAGGAACCTCCCTTGAGGAGCCTAGATCAAGAGTCCCTCACCAGCATCAAGGAATCTCCCTTGAGAGGTCTAGATCAAGAGCCCCTCATCAGCATCAAGGAACCTCCCTTGAGGGGCCTAGATCAATAACCCCTCACCAGCATCAAGGAACCTCCCTTGAGGGGCCTAGATCAAGAGCCCCTCACCAGAATCAAGGAACCTCCCTTGAGGGGCCTAGATCAAGAACCCCTCACCAGCATCAAGGAACCTCCCTTGAGGGGCCTAGATCAAGAGCCCCTCACCAGAATCAAGGAACCTCCCTTGAGGGGCCTAGATCAAGAGCCCCTCACCACCATCAAGGAACCTCCCTTGAGGGGCCTAGATCAAGAGCCCCTCACCACCATCAAGGAACCTGACTTGAGGGGCCTAGATCAAGAGCCCCTCACCACCATCAAGGAACCTGACTTGAGGGGCCTAGATCAAGAGCCCCTCACCACCATCAAGGAACCTGACTTGAGGGGCCTAGATCAAGAGCCCCTCACCACCATCAAGGAACCTGACTTGAGGGGAGTGCAGATGTTAATCAATGACAATGCAAGATAGAATGGCAGTAAAAACATGATAATTTACCATGCTTTATGTTCTATTGTTATTATTATTACATATTATTATAGTTACAATCAGAACTAAGTGCTCAACCCACTTGGGTTATACAGCATTTAGGTGCTATGCAGTGCACTAAAAACAAAATCACTAAAATGCTTCATTACGACAGTAAAGGATGAGATATATGTATACTAATTATAAAAATATATTTATTTCAGATCACATCATAAAACAATAAATACATTATGTACAATGCACCATGTTTGCAAAATTTCTTGAATATATATATATATATATATATATATATATATATATATATATATATATATATATATATATATATATATATATATATATATATATATATATATATATATATACAGTGGACCCCCGGTTAACGATTTTAATCCGTGCAAGAGGGGTAATTGTTATGCAAAATAATCGCTATGTGAATGAATTTTCCCCATAAGAAATAATGGAAATAAAATTAATCCGTGCAAGACACCCAAAAGTATGAAAAAAAAATTTTTTTACCACATGAAATGTTAATTTTAATACACACAAACTGAAAAAGGCATGCACACTTACATGACACTTACTTTTATTGAAGATCTGGTGATGATTGATGGGATGGGAGGAGGGGAGAGAGAGTGTTAGTGTTTAGAAGGGGAATCCCCTTCCATTAAGACTTGAGGTGGCAAGTCCTTTTCCAGGGTTACTTCCCTTCTTCTTTTAATGCCACTAGGACCAGCTTCAGAGTCACTGGACTTCTTTCGCACAACATATCTGTCCATAGTGGCCTGTACCTCTCGTTCCTTTATGACTTCCCTAAAGTGTTTCACAACATTGTCAGTGTAATAATCACCAGCACGGCTTGCAATAGCTGTGTGAGGGTGATTTTCATCCATGAAGGTTTGCACTTCAAGCCACTTTGCACAGATTTCCTTTATCTTTGTAGTAGGCAACTTCTTCAATTTCTCTCTCCCCTCCTCTGAACCAGTTTCCTCAGGTCTGGCCTCTTGCTGTTGAAGTTGATCTATCAGCTCATCAGTGGTTAGTTCTTCATTGTCCTCCTCCACCAACTCTTCCACATCCTCCCCACTAACCTCCAACCCCAAGGACTTTCCCAATGCCACAATGGATTCCTCAACTGGAATAATCCTCTCAGGGTTAGCCTCAAACCCTTCAAAATCCCTTTTGTCTACACATTCTGGCCACAATTTCTTCCAAGCAGAGTTCAAGGTCTTCTTAGTCACTCCCTCCCAAGCCTTACCTATAGGGTTTACACAATTGAGGATATTAAAGTGCTCTCTCCAAAACTCTCTTAGAGTCAGTTGAGTTTCTGAGGTCACTACAAAGCACCTTTCAAACAGAGCTTTTGTGTACAGTTTTTTGAAGTTTGCAATAACCTGCTGGTCCATGGGCTGCAGGAGAGGATTGGTATTAGGAGGCAAAAACTTCACCTTAATGAAGCTCATGTCCCCATAAAGTCGCTCTGCCACGTCTGTAGGATGACCAGGGGCATTGTCTAACACCAGGAGGCACTTAAGGTCTAATTTCTTTTCAGTTAGGTAATCTTTCACATTGGGGGCAAATGCATGGTGTAACCAGTTATAGAAAAAGTCCCTAGTGACCCATGCCTCACTGTTTGCCCTCCACAGCACACACAAATTATCCTTGAGGACATTCTTTTGCCTGAACGCTCTGGGAGTTTCA
>NC_091353.1:6426965-6516965 GCF_038502225.1 Cherax quadricarinatus
ATAAATGTTACTTTGCTCACACTCCAACAGCACGTCACGTATTAAAAACCATTTGTCTCCATTCACTCATATCAAACACGCTCACGCATGCCTGCTGGAAGTCCAAGCCCCTCGCACACAAAACCTCCTTTACCCCCTCCCTCCAACCTTTCCTAGGCCGACCCCTACCCCGCCTTCCTTCCACTACAGACTGATACACTCTTGAAGTTATTCTGTTTCGCTCCATTCTCTCCACATGTCCGAACCACCTCAACAACCCTTCCTCAGCCCTCTGGACAACAGTTTTGGTAATCCCGCACCTCCTCCTAACTTCCAAACTACGAATTCTCTGCATTATATTCACACAACACATTGCTCTCAGACATGACATCTCCACTGCCTCCAGCCTTCTCCTCGCTGCAACATTCATCACCCATGCTTCACACCCATATAAGAGCGTTGGTAAAACTATACTCTCATACATTCCCCTCTTTGCCTCCAAGGACAAAGTTCTTTGTCTCCACAGACTCCTAAGTGCACCACTCACCCTTTTCCCCTCATCAATTCTATGATTCACCTCATCTTTCATAGACCCATCCGCTGACACGTCCACTCCCAAATATCTTAATACATTCACCTCCTCCATACTCTCTCCCTCCAATCTGATATCCAATCTTTCATCACCTAATCTTTTTGTTATCCTCATAACCTTACTCTTTCCTGTATTCACTTTCAATTTTCTTCTTTTGCACACCCTACCAAATTCATCCACCAATCTCTGCAACTTCTCTTCAGAATCTCCCAAGAGCACAATGTCATCAGCAAAGAGCAACTGTGACAACTCCCACTTTATGTGTGATTCTTTATCTTTTAACTCCACGCCTCTTGCCAAGACCCTCACATTTACTTCTCTTACAACCCCATCTATAAATATATTAAACAACCACGGTGACATCACACATCCTTGTCTAAGGCCTACTTTTACTGGGAAATAATTTCCCTCTTTCTTACATACTCTAACTTGAGCCTAACTATCCTCGTAAAAACTCTTCACTGCTTTCAGTAACCTACCTCCTACACCATACACCTGCAACATCTGCCACATTGCCCCCCTATCCACCCTGTCATACGCCTTTTCCAAATCCATAAATGCCACAAAGACCTCTTTAGCCTTATCTAAATACTGTTCACTTATATGTTTCACTGTAAACACCTGGTCCACACACCCCCTACCTTTCCTAAAGCCTCCTTGTTCATCTGCTATCCTATTCTCCATTTTACTCTTAATTCTTTCAATAATAACTCTACCATACACTTTGCCAGGTATACTCAACAGACTTATCCCCCTATAATTTTTGCACTCTCTTTTATCCCCTTTGCCTTTATACAAAGGAACTATGCATGCTCTCTGCCAATCCCTAGGTACCTTACCCTCTTCCATACATTTATTAAATAATTGCACCAACCACTCCAAAACTATATCCCCACCTGCTTTTAACATTTCTATCTTTATCCCATCAATCCCGGCTGCCTTACCCCCTTTCATTTTACCTACTGCCTCACGAACTACCCCCACACTCACAACTGGCTCTTCCTCACTCCTACAAGATGTTGTTCCTCCTTGCCCTATACACGAAATCACAGCTTCCCTATCTTCATCAACATTTAACAATTCCTCAAAATATTCCCTCCATCTTCCCAATACCTCTAACTCTCCTCTCCAATTTTTAACTGACAAATCCATTTGTTCTCTAGGCTTTCTTAACTTGTTAATCTTACTCTAAAACTTTTTCTTATTTTCAACAAAATTTGTTGATAACATCTCACCCACTCTCTCATTTGCTCTCTTTTTACATTACTTCACCACTCTCTTAACCTCTCTCTTTTTCTCCATATACTCTTCCCTCCTTTCATCACTTCTACTTTGTAAAAACTTCTCATATGCTAACTTTTTCTCCCTTACTACTCTCTTCACATCATCATTCCACCAATCGCTCCTCTTCCCTCCCGCACCCACTTTCCTGTAACCACAAACTTCTGCTGAACACTCTAACACTACATTTTTAAACCTACCCCATACCTCTTCGACCCCATTGCCTATGCTCTCATTAGCCCATCTATCCTCCAATAGCTGTTTATATCTTACCCTAACTGCCTCCTCTTTTAGTTTATAAACCTTCACCTCTCTCTTCCCTGATGCTTCTATTCTCCTTGTATCCCATCTACCTTTTACTCTCAGTGTAGCTACAACTAGAAAGTGATCTGATATATCTGTGGCCCCTCTATAAACATGTACATCCTGAAGTCTACTCAACAGTCTCTTATCTACCAATACATAATCCAACAAACTACTGTCATTTCGCCCTACATCATATCTTGTATACTTATTTATCCTCTTTTTCTTAAAATATGTATTACCTATAACTAAACCCCTTTCTGTACAAAGTTCAAGCAAAGGGCTCCCATTATCATTTACACCTGGCACCCCAAACTTACCTACCACACCCTCTCTAAAAGTTTCTCCTACTTTAGCATTCAGATCCCCTACTATATATATATATATATATATATATATATATATATATATATATATATATATATATATACAGTGGACCCCCGCATAGCGACTTTAATCCGTGCAAGAGGGCTCATTGTTATGCGAAATGATCGGTATGCAAATGAATTTTCCCCATAAGAAATAATGGAAATCAAATTAATCCGTGCAAGACACCCAAAAGTATGAAAAAAAAAATTTTACCACATGAAATATACATTTTCCTACACACAGAGAGAAGGATACATGCACAATAGTAGAGTAGTACATGCACAATATATATTGTGCATGTATTACTCTACTAAATGAAGAATAAATGACACTTACCTTTATTGAAGATGCAGCAATGACTGATGAGACACTGTGTCCTGGGAGTGCCTTTTCCTCCTGAGTACTGTAGGTCCTGTTTGGCAATTTCTTCCAGAACAGGCCTTATCACACTGTGTATGCCACTACGATTCTTAAATCTCTCAAACCAACCTTTGCTGGCTTTCAATTCACCAATATGAGCACTAGTTCCAGGCATTTTTCCCTGTTCACCTGGGTGTTAGTCGACTGGTGTGGGTTGTATCCTGGGAGACAAGATTAAGGACCCCAATGGAAATAAGTTAGACGTCAGTCTTCGATGACACTGACTTTTTTGGGTTATCCTGGGTGGCAAATCCTCTGGGGTTAATTGTTTCTTGGTATTCTCAATAAGCCACACCAACAACGGTGCTACAGCAGCAGCAGCTGACAGTGCTACAGCAGCAGCAGACGATGCTACAGCAGCAGCAGACGATGCTACAGCAGCAGCAGACGATGCTACAGCAGCAGCAGACGGTACTACAGCAGCAGCAGCAGCTGATGGTGGTACAGCAGCAGCAGCAGCTGACAGTGCTACAGCAGCAGCAGACGATGCTACAGCAGCAGCAGACGATGCTACAGCAGCAGCAGACGGTACTACAGCAGCAGCAGACGGTACTACAACAGCAGCAGCGGCAGCTGACGGTGGTACAACAGCAGCAGCAGCTGACAGTGCTACAGCAGCAGCAGACGATGCTACAGCAGCAGCAGACGGTACTACAGCAGCAGCAGCAGCTGACGGTGGTACAGCAGCAGCAGCAGCAGCAGCTGTACCACCAATAGTAGCGATGGTTGATTGGGGTTTATTATACAACCTGGCCAGCTCGGAGACACACTCCACTTTCATACTTATCAATGATCTTTTTCTTCATCTCTATAGTAATTCTCACCCTTATTGCTGTAGGGTTGGCACTAGAAGCTTTCTTGGGGCCCATGGTCATTTATTTTGCAGATAAAATCACCAAATCACTGTAATAATACGAAATGTTCCAATTGTATGCTTGGATGCTACCGCGGAGGCTGGCTGGTAAACAATGCCACCAGCGGCACATGTGAGGCTGGCTAAGGGCGCACATTGGACGCGTCTCGGACGAAGAGTGGTGAGCGGGTTTTTGAGCGGTATGCGAGGCAAAATTTTTGCGATAAAAGCGAGCGGTATGCGGATTGTACGTTATGTGATGCCGACGGTATGCAGGGGTCCACTGTATATATATATATATATATATATATATATATATATATATATATATATATATATATATATATATATATATATATATATATATATATATATATATATTTTTTTTTTTTTTTTTTTTTTCAACAAGTCGGCCGTCTCCCACCGAGGCAGGGTGACCCAAAAAAGAAAGAAAATCCCCAAAAAGAAAATACTTTCATCATCATTCAACACTTTCACCACACTCGCACATTATCACTGTTTTTGCAGAGGTGCTCAGAATACAACAGTCTAGAAGCATACACATATAAAGATACACAACATATCCCTCCAAACTGCCAATATCCCAAACCCCTCCTTTAAAGTGCAGGCATTGTACTTCCCATTTCCAGGACTCAAGTCCGACTATATGAAAATAACCGGTTTCCCTGAATCCCTTCACTAAATATTACCCTGCTCACACTCCAACAGATCGTCAGGTCCCAAGTACCATTCGTCTCCATTCACTCCTATCTAACACGCTCACGCACGCTTGCTGGAAGTCCAAGCCCCTTACCCACAAAACCTCCTTTACCCCCTCTCTCCAACCCTTTCGAGGACGACCCCTACCCCGCCTTCCTTCCCCTATAGATTTATATGCTTTCCATGTCATTCTACTTTGATCCATTCTCTCTAAATGACCAAACCACCTCAACAACCCCTCTTCTGCCCTCTGACTAATACTTTTATTAACTCCACACCTTCTCCTAATTTCCACACTCCGAATTTTCTGCATAATATTTACACCACACATTGCCCTTAAACAGGACATCTCCATTGCCTCCAACCGTCTCCTCGCTGCTGCATTTACCACCCAAGCTTCACACCCATATAAGAGTGTTGGTACTACTATACTTTCATACATTCCCTTCTTTGCCTCCATAGATAACGTTTTTTGACTCCACATATACCTCAACGCACCACTCACCTTTTTTCCCTCATCAATTCTATGATTAACCTCATCCTTCATAAATCCATCCGCCGACACGTCAACTCCCAAGTATCTGAAAACATTCACTTCTTCCATACTCCTCCTCCCCAATTTGATATCCAATTTTTCTTTATCTAAATCATTTGACACCCTCATCACCTTACTCTTTTCTACGTTCACTTTCAACTTTCTACCTTTACACACATTCCCAAACTCATCCACTAACCTTTGCAATTTTTCTTTAGAATCTCCCATAAGCACAGTATCATCATATATATATATATATATATATATATATATATATATATATATATATATATATATATATATATATATATATATATATATATATATATATATATATATATATATATACGTATATGCAAAACAACCACTGTGAAAGAATAGAGAAATTCCAAGCGCTTTCGTGACTACTCACATTATCAAGGAACTATAGTTCCTTGATAATGTGAGTAGTCACGAAAGCGCTTGGAATTTCTCTATTCTTTCACAATGGTTGTTTTGCACATTCTGAAATCACCTGTTTACTGTGATATTATTGCATATATATATATATATATATATATATATATATATATATATATATATATATATATATATATATATAATATATATATATATATATATATATCTTTCTTTCAACACACCGGCTGTATCCCACCGAGGTAGGGTGGCCCAAAAGGAAAAACGAAAGTTTCTCCTTTTGCATTTAGTAATATATACAGGAGAAGGGGTTACTAGCCCCTTATATATATATATATATATATATATATATATATATATATATATATATATATATATATGTATGTATGTATGTATGTATGTCACAAAATGGTGTTCTCATTTATGTAAATAAATTATACAGCACCTTTCAAGGCAGGTGAAATTGCTGACCTAGAAAATGTACAGAGAACCTTCACGGCGCGCATAACGGAGATAAAACACCTCAATTACTGGGAGCGCTTGAGGTTCCTAAAACTGGAACGCAGGCGGGAGAGATACATGATTATATACACCTGGAAAATCCTAGAGGGACTAGTACCGAACTTGCCCACGAAAATCACTCACTACGAAAGCAAAAGACTTGGCAGGCGATGCAACATCCCCCCAATGAAAAGCAGGGGTGTCACTAGCATGTTAAGAGACCATACAATAAGTGTCAGGGGCCTGAGACTGTTCAACTGCCTCCCAGCACACATAAGGGGGATTACCAACAGACCCCTGGCAGTCTTCAAGCTGGCACTGGACAAGCACCTAAAGTCGGTTCCTGACCAGCCGGGCTGTGGCTCGTACGTTGGTTTGCGTGCAGCCAGCAGTAACAGCCTGGTTGATCAGGCTCTGATCCACCAGGAGGCCTGATCACAGACCGGGCCATGGGGGCGTTGACCCCCGGAACTCTCTCCAGGTAAACTCCAGGTAAACTTTCTTTAAGAGTTGGCAAGTGCTCAAAATACACCAAAGAAAGACAGATTTCCAGTTTAATAAAAAATTTCAGTGTGGGAGAACTCAAAATTATTATTACCATCACCATAAGGGGAGCACTAAACCCACAGAGAGTATACATAATCCCATCACAACATACCCCTATTTTCATGAGGCACCCATCCACCCACTCAAAGAAAATGGGAGGCAACACCACCAAAAAAAAATATTCAAAATGGTTTTAAGAAAAAATTATGCATGTCAATGAACTTTTCTTATTAAGTATCAATGGTTTGAGGTATCAATACTTTTCACCTTTTTTTGATTATAATAGTAATACTTTTCACATAATGAGCCAACGAAAAAAATTACTGTGTACCACCAAAGGCAATTATTACTTTCAAATGAATTATTATAATTTTTGAAGTGCTAAATCCAAAAGGGTCATATAACTGGAGAGGTTAGGTAAGGTTTATCAGGAAACAGGACAAGTGTTTCCTGATGCTGGTCTTCAGGTTAGGTAAGGTGTCAGGAAAGAGGACAAGTGTTTCCTGATGCTGGTCTTCAGGTTAGGTTAGGTAAGGTTTGCCAGGAAACAGGACAAGTGTTTCCTGATGCTGGTCTTCAGGTTAGGTAAGGTGTCAGGAAAGAGGACAAGTGTTTCCTGATGCTGGTCTTCAGGTTAGGTTAGGTAAGGTTTGTCAGGAAACAGGACAAGTGTTTCCTGATGCTGGTCTTCAGGTTAGGTTAGGTAAGGTTTGTCAGGAAACAGGACAAGTGTTCCCTGATGCTGGTCTTCAGGTTAGGTTAGGTAAGGTTTGTCAGGAAACAGGATGAGTGTTTCCTGATGCTGGTCTTCAGGTTAGGTTAGGTAAGGTTTGTCAGGAAACAGGACAAGTGTTTCCTGATGCTGATCTTCAGGATAGGTTAGGTAAGGGTTGTCAGGAAACAGGACAAGTGTTTCCAGATGCTGATCTTCAGGTTAGGTTAGGTAAGGTTTGTCAGGAAACAGGACAAGTGTTTCCTGACGTTGGTCTTCAGGTTAGGTTAGGTAAGGTTTTTCAGGAAACATGACAAGTGTTTCCTGACGCTGGTCTTCAGGTTAGGTTAGGTACGGTTTGTCAGGAAACAGGACAAGTGTTTCCAGATGCTGGTCTTGGTCATGTGATGACCCACAGCTAGAACTTTTGATCATCTGACTGAGGCCTTACACTGGCTTACTGGTCCACCCCTTTAAAAATTATAGTTATGACCATTTACTTTTAAGACTACTGGAGAAGGCAGGCCTAATTCCTTGAATCAAGAGCTCTTAGCTGGTATCAAGGCATCCCTCATGAAGGGTTACCTGATGCAACTGTCACATGCCAAAAACACTTTGCATATTAATGACTTTCTTTTGGGCCTACTAGTGTTTTATAACATGTAAACTACATTATTTTTGTACCACAAAAAAAAAAATTTTAGATTTAATCTGATTTTCCTCCATAATTTGGTACCTCTTCACTGTCTGAGAGATCCTGAAAATCTTGAGGAATATACATTTCATTACTTATTTTGTTATAGTCTATCCCTGCAAACTTCTTCTTTATATTAATTTTTTTCATGAAAGACAATTGCCTTGTAGCATCCAGTTGCCAGGCCTGTTTACACAATCCCCTGCGGAACACCATGCCATGGAAGTGGGTATGTTTTTCATACTTGATCCTCGCAAAGCCTAAATAACCAAGAGATATCTTCCAGAGTTTATAGAGATGCACGTTAGCATTCTGGTGTTTACTATCAGGAGTGATAATGCAGAAGATGCCATTTGGTTTTAAAAGGTTGTACGCTTTTTGACAACACAAGAATCTGTGCATTGGTGAAGGTATGTATTCAAGTAGCAGACTGAAGACCACTACATCAAAGGAACTCCCTTGCAAATATGTAACTTCGTTAATACTAGCACCTGACTCTCTTACTTCAGTATTAAAAATTCTTCTGGAGTTCGAGGTGTTTTCTACCAAACTTTTATTTTCACTATCCTGTGTGTTTTCTAAATTGGTTCCGGAGCTCGAGGTGTTTTCTACAATACTTTCATTTTCAATGTTTTGTAAACATGTTTTTTGTAGAGATATTTCTGTAAGGTTTGTTCCCCCAACAGTTTCAAAAATTTCAGAGTTGCATTTATCTTGCACTATTACTGCATTTAATTTTTCATCCCACACAGATGATGTAACTAGTTCTGTGTTGCCATTATGTTTTAAATTCCTTGATATATTTGATGATGAATTTGTTTCTAGTAGAATATTTGTTGGGGATATGTTAGTTGTTTGGCATTTGTCTGATCCTCTAGAATTTTTGATATCTTCTTCTTTTCTAACTTCAGTACAAACTTCTAAGCTTAAGAAATCACATCTTTTCACAGACTGAAATAAAAAAAAAGGCAGGCATAGGATACAGTATATTGTCATTACTGTACAGTGGAACCCTGGTTTTTGTATGCCCCAGCTTGCACGTAAAACCACAGTTATTCTCTATAAAATGTATTTTTTGATAATATTTCCCATAAGAAATACATAATGTAAATCCAATTAATCCATTCCAGACACCCAAAAATAAAAAAAAAAAAAGTACATTTTATGGAGAATAACTGATAAGAGGAGGTGTGGAGTTACTAAAAGTATTAGTCAGAGGGCTGAAGAGGAGTTGTTGAGGTGCTTTGGTCATTTAGAGAGAATGGATCAAAGCAGAATGACTTGGAGAGTGTAAAAATCTGTAGGGGAAGGAAGGAGGGGTAGGGGTCATCCATGAAAAGGTTGGAGGGTTGGGGTAAAGGAGGTTTTGTGGGTGAGGGGCTTGGACTTCCAGCAAGTGTGTGTGTGTGTGTGTGTGTGTGTGTGTGTGTGTGTGTGTGTGTGTGTGTGTGTGTGTGTGTGTGTGTGTGTGTGTGTGTGTGTGTGTGTGTGTGTGTGTGTGTGTGTGTGTGTGTGTGTGTGTGTGTGTGTATGTGTGTGTGTGTGTGTGTGTGTGTGTGTGTGAGTGTGTGTGTGTGTGTGTGTGTGTGTGTGTGTGTGTGTGTGTGTGTGAGTGAGTGTGTGTGTGTGTGTGTGTGTGTGTGTGTGTGTGTGTGTGTGTGTGTGTGTGTGTGTGTGTGTGTGTGTGTGTGTGTGTGTGTGTGTGTGTGTGTGTGTGTGTGTGTGTGTGTGTGTGTGTGTGTGTGTGCGTGTGTGTGTGTGTGTGTGTGTGTGTGTGTGTGTGTGTGTGTGTGTGTGTGTGTGTGTGTGTACTCACCTATTTGTACTCACCTATTTGTGGTTGCAGGGGTCGAGTCCTAGCTCCTGGCCCCGCCTCTTCACCGGTTGCTACTAGGCCCTCTCTCTCCCCGCTCCATGAGCTTTATCAAACCTCGTCTTAAAACTGTGTATGGTTCCTGCCTCCACTACGTCATTTTCTAGGCTATTCCACTGCCTTACAACTCTATGACTGAAGAAATACTTCCTACTATCTCTCTGACTCATTTGTGTCTTCAACTTCCAATTGTGGCCTCTTGTTTCTGTGTCCCCTCCCTGGAACATCCTGTCCTTGTCCACCTTGTCTATTCCACGCAGTATTTTATATGTCGTTATCATGTCTCCCCTGACCCTCCTGTCCTCCAGTGTGGTCAGGCCGATTTCCCTTAATCTTTCTTCATAGGACATTCCCCTTAGCTCTGGAACTAACCTTGTTGCAAACCTTTGTACTTTCTCTAGTTTCTTGACGTGCTTTATCAAGTGCGGGTTCCAAACAGGTGCTGCATACTCCAGTATGGGCCTGACATACACGGTGTACAGTGTCTTGAATGATTCCTTGCTAAGGTATCGGAATGCTGTTCTCAGGTTTGCCAGGCGCCCATATGCTGCAGCAGTTATCTGATTGATGTGTGCTTCCGGAGACATGCTCGGTGTTATACTCACCCCAAGATCTTTCTCCTTGAGTGAGGTTTGCAGTCTTTGTCCACCTAGCCTATACTCTGTCTGCGGTCTTCTGTGCCCTTCCCCTATCTTCATGACTTTGCATTTGGCAGGATTAAATTCGAGAAGCCATTTGCTGGACCAGGTGTCCAGTCTGTCCAGGTCTCTTTGAAGTCCTGCCTGGTCCTCATCAGTGTGTGTGTGTGTGTGTGTGTGTGTGTGTGTGTGTGTGTGTGTGTGTGTGTGTGTGTGTGTGTGTGTGTGTGTGTGTGTGTGTGTGTGTGTGTGTGTTAGATAGGAGTTAATGGAGACACATGGATTTTGGGACTTGACAAGCTGTTGGAGTGTGAGCAGGGTAATATTTAGTGAAGGGATTCAGGGAAACCTGTTATTACAGATTTAGCCAGACTTGAGCTCTGGATATGGGAAGTACAATGCCTGCACTTTAAAGGAGAGGTTTGGGATATTGACAGTTTGGAGGGACTTCTAAACTGTTGTATCTGACCGCCTCTGCAAAGACAGTGATTATGTATGAGTGAGGTGAAAGTTTTAAATGATGATGAAAGTATTTTCTTTTTGACGATTTTCTTTCTTTTTGGATCACCCTGCCTCAGTGGGAGATGGCTGACTTGTTAAAAAACAAACAAAAAAAAAAAACTGGTTTTACGTGCAAGCTGGGGCATACGAAAACCAGGGTTCCACTGTACTTAACATGAATAAGTCTTAATATATTAACATACAAATAATGAACAATAATACTAAAACCAATGACTAGAATCATTTACTTCTGTACATCTTAAATGCCTAGTTTAAATACAGTATTATGTACGTATATTCTGGGACTTAGTCTCCCTCTCTTGAAACATTTCTATTTTATTTACAGCAGATTTTTAACAGTTCTGTGAGAGATCAGTAGAACCCCTGTATTTGCAGATTCAGTTACCATTTTGCTTATAATGGACCCAAATTGTAAAAGTAGTGATGGTGGCAGTTCTTCGAAGCCTAAGAAGAGGCCTGAAGTGATTCCCATCAGTGAAAAATTGATAATTCTCATCTTGATAAAACAAGAAAAAAAATTGTATGCTGAAGTCGCCAAGACATACCGGAAGAACGAGTCTTCCACTCATTAAGTATAATAATGTACAATGTATTTTATTACCATTATTTAATGTTTGTAATGTCTTAATTTATCAATTAAACTTTATCATAGGAATGTACGTAAATAAAAACGACATATATAGGGTTCACTATTATCCATGGTTTTGGGCATCTGCAGTAGGTTTTGGAATGTATCACCTGTCGATACGGGGGGATTAATGTATATTCACATTTGCAAATTCCCTGAATGTGAAAAAAACTACTTTAGAACTGATTTCATTAAAATAAAGTACTAGTGCTCAATATTTTTTTTCTGATCAACTAAATACAATAATCAAGACTCAAGAAATCACAATAACGCGACTGCAATCAAACCATGGAATGGGTGGGACTTGAGCATATGGCAAGAGAGCCTTAACCCGTAAACGGCCCAAGCAGATCTACGTTCACATGCGTAGTGCTCCAAAAGTAGATGTACATTTTTTTTACATATTTTTAAATATAACAAAAAAAAAGTAGATCAAAGTTTTTTACGTTTTCAAATGTAAAAAAAAAAAAAGATCTACTTTTTTTTACATACTATCAAATGTTGAAAAAACGTATATATGCGCTTGGACTGTTTACGGGTTAAAATGCACAGACCAGTGTGTTAACCAGCTGGCTAAGTGGTTAACACTGGCCTGTGAGTTTCAGGATTTGCTTGCCATGAGTTCAAGCCTAACCTGTTCCGTGATTTGATTTAAATGTACTAGAAGTGAAGAAGTAATGTTCATACCAGATGAGCAGGGCAAAGATCAATAGCCGTCACATCAAACTCATCATACACAAGAAAAGGGTTGTAGCAGCTCCCCACATCCAACAGTCTTACTTTTGAAGTTAATGGCAACTTACATCTGAAAAAAAGAGAATCATACATAGTACATACTGTATTTGCAAAATAATCACTAAAAAAATAGTGAATGTCCAAATGCTTTCATGATTTCTCACATTATCAAAGAACTGTTCCTTGATAATGTGAGAAATCACAAAAGTGCTTAGAAGTTCACTATTTTTTTGCAGTGGTTATTTTGCATATTGTAATATCACTTGTTTACTTTAATTTTATTGCACAGTATTGTATATACTTATGATTTTATCTGACTTGCTACATTTCCAGCAAAATTTGATCAAACTGGTATACAGTACTAAGACTCAAGAATTATTATTGAGAAAAGGCAATAAATAACTGCAGACTTTGAATATAATGAATATTTCCTTCCCCTTTTTTTGTAAAATTAATGGAAATAACGATTATAATTGAAATATTTCAGTAATAAATTACAGACCCATTGGCTAAATCAGAATCGTCCGCTTTTAAATCCAGGTGTTCTATCTTCCGCATTTCTTTTTCAGTTGTGCGCTGCATTTCACCTCCTTGAAAGTACTCCATAATAGCACTGTGAATCCAAATTACTCTGGAAGTGTTGACCTGTTAATAAAAGGATTTTCTTTGATAAATGTTTATAATACTGACATATGAAAGTGTTGTCCTGTTAAAATGGATTTTCCTTGCTACACTTTTGATGAATGATGCTTCTAATACTGACACATTTTAAAATGGTATGTTGAAAATGGTATAAAATAGTGACAAGTTGATGAGTAGGACAAAGTTGATGGACTGATTATATCTTTACTTTGCTACTACAATTGTTGCCTCTGTATATGACTGAAGAAGTCTACCGTGTAGGCGAAATGTTTTAACAATAAAGATACCCAACTGCTGCACGTGTCTTACTCACCACTGAAATAGAGAATATGAAGTAGAACCCGTATCCACGGATTCGGTTTCTGCGGTTTCAGTTATCCAAGGTTTACTGTGGCCTAAAAATAATCCTTAATTTTGCTTAGTAATGGCCCAGGAGAAAGGGGTTACTAGCCCTTTGCTCCTAGCATTTTAGTTGCCTCTTACAACATGCATGGCTTAACCCGTAAACGGTCCAAACTTATATATACGTTTTTTCAACATTTGATAGTATGTAAAAAAAAGTAATCTTTTTTTTTTTACATTTGAAAACGTGTAAATAAAACTTTGATCTACTTTGTTTTTTGTTATATTTGAAAATATGTAAAAAAAACATAGATCTACTTTTGGAGCACTACGCATGTTATAACGAGATTATTTGGTGTTGCTGGTAGCGGGGAGTAAATGATAAACGTCTTTGGAGGCTTCTTTCTTTATTTGTAATGTCGTGGTGGGTACACAGGCTTGTGTGTTGTGCCCATGGCCCGGTAGGCCATGCCCAAGAGAGGAGAGAGCTACTAGGCCTTGTGTCTTGCTGCTTGGCCGCTGAGAGAGTGAGTGTGTGTGGGACCAGCATCCCACAGACCTGGAGCAGGCCCAAAGGGCAGCACCTTAGTGGCACGAAATATGAACTAAGCTGGCAGACAGGATAGGCTGTCTGTGCAGACAGTACAGGCTGTCTACATACGCTCGGCCAACTACCTCGAGTCGTCCCAACGCGACAATACTGGTGGTAAAAAAAACTCGGTCTCTCTCGTAGGAACAGGGCACAGAACACATAATAAAAAACATATATATACACATATGGACATGGAAAAAAAAAACTTCCTACAGGGAGGGAAGAAAAAAACATGTGGTGTGCTAAACATCGTGGTCATAGGCAGTGAGCATCGATGGGCATCACTGCACGCGTTCCTGCACCTGGACAGATACTGCAACACAGGAGACATAGCTGCGGCTGAGCTGTGATGTAACAGGTTACGGGCTCCTCTAGAACGGTGAAGCAGTCATCGTAGGAGTCACTGCAGGTTTCACTCAACCTGGGGCACGACATGCTGGTGCCCTCGAGTGAGGCGTCGACAAAACTCGGCAACTGGGCAGGACTTCTGGCAAGTGACTCAGGAGGACACTTCTCGACTGGTACTGTCGCTGGGCTGTCACTGCCGGCGAGCGTGGAGCGAGTCATGGCAGAGACGACTGGGCGAAACATCTGGGAGTCGTAACACCATACACCAGACTGCAGTGAGCAAGCTAGCAGTCAAAGTGACATCTTCTTTGTGCAGGAGCTCACTGAAGCTTGTGACATGAGGCTGACACAGCGCCTGCCGACAGGGCTAACTGCGGCTTGACGAGTGTCATTCTCTCGGCAGTTGGAGTTATAGCAGAAGTTAGTCTAAGCGTCCCCAGACTTGTTTCTCTACATATAACTGCATTCTGAAGGTCTGGAGGTGAAGTGAAACAAATCTCGATGGGAATCGTAGCAGGTACGATTCTGCAGAACATCACGAGCGACGAGCATAAGAGCTTTCTGTACAAGGGGGCTCGGGCTTAGAGATGACTGATAACAGCTGTCAAATGCACTGGTCACACCAGGTGACTAACATAATGGTGCTACTCTGGGTCTCACACTGGACTCACGGAAAACTTTACACACACCCGCGGTACATGCGGTACAACATGGCTTAAACTAGCAAAAGATGCTTTTCTGTGCACAAAACTGACACTAAGCCATACACTAACATGTGAGAACACTGACTGAGAGGAATTAATTAACACACGACATATATCTTCTCTCAATCTTCTCGCTAATACTGAAATAATTACTAGAACACTCGATGTAACATCATGTGATGTCAGGCGTGACGTCGCAGTGACGTCAGCAGCACTGTGACATCAGCAGACATCTCGAGGTGACGTCAGGCAGACATCGTGACGTCATGAAGTTGGGCAGCATCGTCAGTGACGTCAATGTGATGTGGGCAGACCACAGCATGTGGCCTGGGACATCTGGCTTGGTAACTCACGTGGCTTGTAGATCCACGTGAGTTACCCACACCCCACATGGCGTCGGGATCCACGTGGCATGCTGATCTATGTGGCCTACTGATCCACATGGCTTGCTGATCCACGTGGCTTGCTGATCCACATGGCTTGCTGATCAACATGGCTTTGAGTGATCTACGTGGCATGCCGATCCACGTAGCTTCCTGATCCACGTGGCTTGCTGATGCACGTGGCTTGCTGATCCATGTGGCTTGCTGATGCACGTGGCTTGTTGATCCACGTGGCTTCGAGTGGCCTCTGCACTCGGATACACAGCTCTGGCAATGAATTCACACGAAAAACAGCAGAAAATACAGCAGAGGGAGTGAGTACATAGTGGTGGAGTGTGGTGGTAGGCTGGTGAGGTGTGAGTATATGGCTAGGGAGGATCTGGCCACTTTCTCCTCTCAAACCCACAACACGGCGAAACGCACACTGGACGCAGAAATCACCACAAAAATCACCTCTGGCTTGCTGAAACAGCTGTGCTGAGCTGAACAACAACAGCAACATACAAGTGATGCTGAACACGTGGCTTGAGAAACAGCGTGGGAGGCTGTAGCATCCAAATTTCGGCTAGATCCTGCTTGTACCTGTCTCTGGATACTGAAACGTGCAGACACGACATCAGGATAACTCGTTGAGAGACGGATGCTTCTTGTATAGGGTGATAAAGTGAAGATGACTTCATACCTCTTCCTTCCTCTCTCCGGGCAAACACAACTGCTGCAACCACCGCTTCCCACCAATGTTTAATGAGATTATTTGGTGAACTGAAAGCGGGGTGTGGATTATAAAGGTCTTCGGAGGCTTCTTACTTTATTAGCAAATGTCGTGGTGGGTACACAGGCTTGTGTGTTGTGCCCATGGCCCGGTAGGCCATGCCCACAAGAGGAGAGAGCTACTAGGCCTTGTGTCTTGCTGCTTGGCCGCTGAGAGAGTGTAAGTGTGTGGGACCAGCATCCCACAGACCTGGAGCAGGCCCAGAGGGCAGAACCTTAGTGGCACAAAATATGAACTAAGCTGGCAGACAGGATAGGCTGTCTGTGCAGACAGTACAGGCTGTCTACAATGTGAACGTAGATCTGCTTGGACCGTTTACGGGTTAAGGAGGAAGGATATTATTATTATTATTATTATTATTATTATTATTATTATTATTTTTATTATAATAATACTCATGTAAAGTGATAAACTCAAGTAGATTATTCTGTAGTTGCGAAATTTAAGATTGCTTATTTTTTTCATTTATTTTATTTTTTTTTTTGTCGCACTGGCCAATTCCCACCAAGGCAGGGTGGCCCGAAAAAGAAAAACTTTCACCATCATTCACTCCATCACTGTCTTGCCAGAAGGATATTTGTACACACCTGTTGACGTGCCTCCCAGTGTTGGGTAGCTAATGTATGCATGGCATTGGCGTATGTCTGGAGATCCTCTTCATGTTGTGTGTGTTGCTTCCACACTTGTGCTGCATCTTCACCTGACACGTACAGTATACACTTTTGTCAATATACACAAACGTCTAAGAAATTCCATTTTTACCTCCTTAAAATAAAATAAAAAAAAAAACTGGTGACAAAAACACAAATTTAGATCAGGATCTGATATAAGAAACACTGTACAGTAAACCCTCCATATAATGAATGTATTATTAGAGGGGGAGGATGGCTAGTAATGACAGTTATAGTGGATAGAGATTAGTTTGCCATGATAGTAACAACACTAACAACTATGGGACTAATGAACTTTAATCCTTCTTTCTGAAATGACTGAACCAGCAAATTTTGTACTGTGTTTCCAAGCCATTTATATAAAATCTTATAATACTGAGGGCTTACTGTACAGGCATACCTTGCTAATACTGTGGGTTAGTTCCAAACTGCCATACAGTGAATCGCAGCCACTTTTTCACTCGCCAGTGTATTTAAAAGCCTACAAGCATATTTACACTATCATTTATTATATGCACAATACAGCAAGCCAAAAGTAAGAATAATAAATAAAAAATGCTACAATACTAATCGAATGTGTGCGTCACAGCTGAAAATAATAAACGCAAATATAACTGAAAAGTGCCATGTTAGCCAAGTACAGCGGAACCTCAAAAATCGAACTGCTCCCAACACAACCAATTATGTAAGTGTATTTTTGTAAGTGCTTTTATAAGTGTATTTTTGAGGGTCTGAAATGGACTAACCTAATTTACATTATTCCTCATGGGAATAAATTCATTCGGTAAAGGCACTCGAACAGCCTTCTGGACCAAAGAAAGTTCGATATTTGAGGTTCCACTGTACTCTAAAGTGAGCACTGCATTAATGAGACATGCCTGTAACTGGATGATATTTGTGTAATGTGTAGAAACTTTGGGTCATTAACTTGAGGGTTTATGGTTGTCAGAAGATGTGTTTTAACCCTTAAATGGTCCAAACGTATATATACGTTTTTTCAACATCTGAAAGTATGTAAAAAAATGTAGATCTTTTTTTTTGGTTTTACATGTGAAAACGTGTAAAAAAAACTTTTATCAACATTTTTTCTTTTGTTATATTTGAAAAAATGTAAAAAAAAGGTAGATCTACTTTTGTAGCACTACGAATTTGAATGTCGATCTGTTTGGACCGTTTAAGGGTTACGCTCCATGCTACTCCTCCTCCCATACACCCGGGGTTATTTAATTTAGAATGAAGGAATTTTGTAAGCTGTACTTGACAGCCGGTCACTATTAGAATGTTTTACATAAGTTGTCCTCAGTACTACAACATAGAAGAAAGACATTCAGACAATTGGTGACAAGGAAATTCTTATGATGAATGATGATTTGCTGAACAGAGCAATTTCAAGGCATGATAAAACTATACTCAGAGCAAATATTGTCCACAATAAAGGTTTGCTCTACATCAAATATGTCTACCATATTTGTTGGCAATATTCACCACCCAACTTCTAATCTTCAACAACTGATAAATTAGGTATTATATTTACAAGCATAACTAAGCATTAAACCCAAAAAGGACACACAGTGCTGGGCAAATTAGGTAGGAACACTGTAGTGCCAGGGAAATGAATCTGAGTTATACTGGCACAGTTCTAAACCAAGTTATTCACCCCATGGCATGGCAGTTTTAAAATTACTAGCCCACTGCTCTCACCACTAAATGGCAATCTTTGGACTGCCATGCCACAGTTTGAATCCTGTCCACTCCTGAGTTACTTATAAACTGGAGTTGCATTAAATTATAAGCATTAATCTTAGAAATTTTATCAAACAAATACAGTAAACCTATGGTAAGACACTAACAGAGGAGTGCAGATGACTGGTAATGGTGTTTGTGGTAGTGGCTAGAGATGAGAGTCTTTAACCAAAAACAATAACTGATAATTCTTTAACCAGCGAACTCTGTCCGCTGTTTCTGAATCAACCGACCCAAGGTCCAAGGTCCACTATGCTGAGGGTTTATTGCGGCTTACTGAATAACGTGCATTTTTAATACTGCTATACTCAAAGCTTAAAGCCTACAGGATTCACAGAGCACCTGGGAAATGGGAGGTAATATATCATCAAAGGAAGCAAAATGTAGCTCCAATTTCCTGGATCAAGAAACTTTTACCTATTTCATGGTACTCCCTCCCCATCAAAAAGTAGCTTTGAAATAGACTAGATAAATATGTAGGTGGGTGAGCAGGACCTACTTAACATGAACCAGCCGGTCCGCTGTAGTGCTCAGCATGGACCAGTAGGACTACTGTAGTGCTCATCATGGTCCAGAAGAACTACTGTAGTGCTCAGCATGGACCAGTAGGACTACTGTAGTGCTCAACATGGACCAGTAGGACTACTGTAGTGCTCAGCATGGACCAGTCAGACTACTGTAGTGTTCAACATGGACCAGTCAGACTACTGTAGTGCTCAACATGGACCAGTCAGACTACTGTAGTGCTCAGCATGGACCAGTAGGACTACTGTAGTGCTCAGCATGGACCAGTCAGACTACTGTAGTGTTCAACATGGACCAGTAGGACTACTGTAGTGCTCAACATGGACCAGTAGGACTACTGTAGTGCTCAGCATGGACCAGTAGGACTACTGTAGTGCTCAGCATAGACCAGTAGGACTACTGTAGTGCTCAGCATGGACCAGTAGGACTACTGTAGTGCTCATCATGGTCCAGAAGAACTACTGTAGTGCTCAGCATGGACCAGTCAGACTACTGTAGTGCTCAGCATGGACCAGTCAGACTACTGTAGTGCTCAACATGGACCAGTCAGACTACTGTAGTGCTCAACATGGACCAATAGGACTACTGTAGTGCTCAGCATGGACCAGTCAGACTTCTGTAGTGCTCAGCATGGACCAGTCAGACTACTGTAGTGCTCAGCATGGACCAGTAGAACTACTGTAGAGCTCAGCATGAACCAGTAGGACTACTGTAGTGCTCAACATGGACCAGTAGGATTACTGTAGTGCTCAATATGGACCAGTCAGACTACTGTAGTGCTCAACATAGACCAGTAGGACTACTGTAGTGCTCAACATGGACCAGTAGGACTACTGTAGTGCTCAACATGGACCAATAGGACTACTGTAGTGTTCAACATGGACCAGTAGGACTACTGTAGTGCTCAACATGGACCAGTAGGACTACTGTAATGCTCAACATGGACCAGTAGGACTACTGTAGTGCTCAGCATGGACCAGTAGGACTACTGTAGTGCTCAACATGGACCAGTAGGACTACTGTAGTGCTCAACATGGACCAGTAGGACTACTGTAGTGCTCAGCATGGACCAGTCAGAATACTGTAGTGCTCAACATGGACCAGTAGGACTACTGTAGTGCTCAACATGGACCAGTAGGACTACTGTAGTGCTCAACATGGACCAGTAGGACTACTGTAGTGCTCAACATGGACCAGTAGGACTACTGTAGTGCTCAACATGGACCAGTAGGACTACTGTAGTGCTCAACATGGACCAGTCAGACTACTGTAGTGTTCAGCATGAACCAGTCAGACTACTGTAGTGCTCAGCATGGACCAATCAGACTACTGTAGTGCTCAGCATGAACCAGTAGGACTACTGTAGTGCTCAGCATGGACCAGTAGGACTACTGTAGTGCTCAGCATAGACCAGTAGGACTACTGTAGTGCTCAACATGGACCAATAGGACTACTGTAGTGTTCAACATGGACCAGTAGGACTACTGTAGTGCTCAACATGGACCAGTAGGACTACTGTAGTGCTCAGCATGGACCAGTAGGACTACTGTAGTGCTCAACATGGACAAGTAGGACTATTGTAGTGTTTAGATAAGTAAGTTTAGTTTATTAAGTAAATCTGTGGCTTGGCAGGCAGCGCTCTGGCCTCACATCGAATGTCTGTGGTTCAATCCCTGGCCGGGTGGAAACATTAGACACGTTTCCATACATCTCTTGTCCCTATTCACCTAACAAGTCAGTAGGTACCTGGGTATTACTGGACTGGTATGGGTGGCATCCTGGGGGACAAGACTGAAGGACCACAACAGAAATATGACAGACAGTCCTCGATGATGTACTGACTTTCCTGGGTTATCCTGGGTGGTTAACCCTTTCAGGGTCCAGAGGCCAGATTTCAAAGTGCGCACCAGTGTCCAAGAATTTTCAAAAAATAATTTTGTTATTTTGTCTTATGAAGTGGTAGAGAATCTTTTTCTGAAGGTAATAAAACAAAATGTACGAAATTTGATGGAAAATTGATGAAATTATGCTCTTGCGAATTTTGATGTGTCAGCGATATTTATGCATCGGCGATTCTGCGACTTTGACTCCCATTTTCGGCCAGTTACATTATTCCAGCCGAGCAAATTCTTAGCTATTTCACTAGTATTACTTCCATTCTATCGATTCAGTACAAGAAGTCGCCAACTCAACTATTTCAATTAGAAAATAAAGTGATTGAAAACTGGCAATTTGGCCAATTTAGTGCAAAGTTCAAAATATTCCAACTTCAAAATAGGATCCAGAATAAACAATGCAGGCATTCCTGGCACTAAACTAATATTTCCTCTGTTCATTAGTTACATTTTCAGGCTTTACAAATGAATTCCATTTTGATTTTTAATTTACATAATGAATTTTTATTCAAACCAAAAAATAGAACATTTACTGTAATGCAATTTTGTAATAATTGTATAAATAATATCAGCACATTTGTGAACATATATTAGACCCACCAGCTGGCGTGTATTAGATGTGTGAGGTTATTTGTTTACTCTTGAACATCGGCAAAAATTTAACATATCCGCTAATTTGAGCTCAGTTTCAAGCCATTTTCAGTACTAAAGCCAATCAAAATCATCTCCATTTCTGTAATATATCTTCCATTCTATCAAATGAGACGAAGAAATTGAAAATACAACTATAAAAAACATACGAAAAAACACTGCAAATTTGCTGTTTTAATCAAAAATTATGGTCTCAGTTTTTTCTCTCATTATGCACTGTGTGCTGCAGGATTTGTTTTATGTGGTGCACACATACCACATAGATGTATTCTCTCATATCTAGGCCCAGATTTACCACTCACAGCTTTTCAGTGAGAGCTGAGCTCATGGCGTAGATCTACAGTTTGAACCCTCAACGTAAAGCCGTAGATCTACGGCACGGACCATGAAAGGGTTAACCTTCCCTACCCTGGGTTATCCTGGGTGGCTAACCCTCCTTACCCTGGGTTATCCTGGGTGGTTAGCCCTCCCTACCCTGGGTTAAAAATCTGAACAAATCTTATGTTACATTAGATATAGATACACACAAGTACAGTTGCTCAAATTTAAGCAATTACAATTATCATGCACAGTTCATGTATGTAAATTGCCCAGGATAACCTCCCCCCAAAAAAGGTCAGACAAAGTAACTTATTTCCATTGGGGTCGACCGTAGCCTATTTAATCCAGTACAAAATCAAGGAAATCAAAAAAATAATTACCCAACTTGTACTGCTTCCTGAGATGCTTGTGTGTCCTCCTCACCACCTCAGCCAGCCTCTTGCCCTCTTTATCCATCCTTCAACTTTATTATACTCATCTCAGCAAATTCTCATGTATTCAAGGAATGCCCCAAACCTGTAAGAGTCATACAGCACCTGGGGGGAAAAGAACGGGCTAATTTATTCAGTTTAAAACTCCAATAACTACACGAGGGTCATTAAAGACTGCAGATCATGTGTACCAGTATATGAGTCCGTTTAGGTACAGGTACACATAAATACAGTTACACAAATTATCATAGTGTAACACACACACGTAAATTACCTGACATATAGTAATATGTAAATTACCATATGCGTATTGTGTAAATTACTCAACTGGCACCTCCATAATTAATCTGATGAACTACTTGAGAACTGAAATGCTGCTAGTCAATAACACAGTTTGCCTTATTCTGTGGCCTGGTGGCTAAAGCTCTCACTTTATACAGCGAGTGTCCGGGTTCGATTCCTGGTGAGAGTAGAAACATTGGGCATGTTTCTTTACACCGGTTGTCTATGCTCACCCATCAGTAAAATGGGTACCTGGGTGTTAGTGGACTGTTGTGGGTCGCATCCTGGGACAAAACTGACCTAATTTGCAGGAAATGTTTAGCATAACAAGTGACTTTCTATATAGTAGTACGTATGTCATTGATGTCAGCTATGGTCTGTATACCTTGTACAGTACATGTACTTGTAGAAATATAGATATTATATTATTATATCTCCTTTCATTGTAAGTTGTCTTCAAACAGTTGAGTTACCTATACACAAATAACCCGCACATAAAAGAGAGAAGCTTACGACGACGTTTCGGTCCGACTTGGACCATTGACAAAGTCACACTGTTATTTATAGTTGAGTTACCTGTTTGAACTTCTAAGGTTTAAATAATAAGTCGTTACAAGGACTCCAGTGGAAATAAATCACTGTGTCCAACTTTTACTTACCTACTTACAAATTTACTTATGTACATAGTTATTTATATATTTACGTACTTATGTACCTATTCTTGTACATACAGTGGACCCTCGACTAACGCTATTAATCCGTTCCTGAGAGCTCATCGTTAGTCAAAATAATCGTTAGTCAAGTTAATTTTCCCCATAAGAAATAATGGAAATCAAATTAATCCGTGCAAGACACCCAAAAGTATTGAAAAAAAAAATTTTTAACACATGAAATATTAATTTTAATACACACAAACTGAAGAAGACATGCACAGTTACATGACACTTACCTTTATTGAAGATCTGGTGATGATTGATGGGATGGGAAGAGGGGAGTGTGTTGATGGTCTTAGTGTTTATAAGGGGAATCCCTTTCCATTAGGACTTGAGGTGGCAAGTCCTTTTTTGGGGTTATTTCCCTTCTTCTTTTAATGCCACTAGGACCAGCTTGAGAGAGACTGGACCTCTGTCGCACAACATATCTGCCCATAGAGGCCTGTACCTCCCGTTCCTTTATGACATTCCTAAAGTGTTTCACAACATTGTCAGTGTCACCATTAAACACTTGTTCAGGTTTCAGTCCTTCACTGTCTATGTACTCCTTGAATTCCTGCACATATTTTTCAGCTGCTTTTTGGTTCGAACTGGCAGCCTCACCATGCCTTATCACACTATGTATGCCACTACGATTCTTAAATCTCTCAAACCAACCTTTGCTGGCCTTAAATTCACTCACATCACCACTAGTTGCTGGCATTTTTCTAATTAAATCGTCATGCAACTTCCTATCCTTTTCACATATGATCGCTTGAGAGATGCTATCTCCTGCTATCTGTTTTTCATTTATCCATACCAATAACAGTCTCTCAACATCTTCTATCACTTGCGATCTCAGTTTCGAAAACATAGTTGCACCTTTGGCAAGAACAGCTTCCTTGATTGCTGTTTTCTTGGCCACAATAGTAGCGATGGTTGATTGGGGTTTATTATACAACCTGACCAGCTCGGAGACATGCACTCCACTTTCATACTTAGCAATGATCTCTTTCTTCATATCCATAGTAATTCTCACCCTTTTTGCTGTAGGGTTGGCACTAGAAGCTTTCTTGGGGCCCATGGTGACTTATTTTGCAGGTGCAATCACTAAAAAGGCTGTGATAATATGAAATGTTCCAATTGTATGCTTGGAAGCGACCGCGGTGGCTGGCTGGCTTGTAAACACTGGCCAGAAGTGGAACGACGGAACGAATAGTGTTGGTCGAGTTTTTCAGCGCTAATCGAGGCAAAATTTTTGCGATAAAATGTATCGCTAGTCAGATTTATCATTAATCGATGCCATCGCTGGTCGAGGGTCCACTGTACTTACTTTCTTACATACATACATACTTTCTTACATGTGTATTTACTTTCTTACATACGTACTTACTTTCTTACATATGTACAGTGGACCCCTGCATAACGATATTAATCCGTTCCTGAGAGCTCATTGTTATGCGAAATTATCGTTATGCGAATGAATTTTCCCCATAAGAAATAATGGAAATCAAATTAATCCGTGCAAGACACCCCAAAGTATGAAAAAAAAAAAAATTTTACCACATGAAATATTAATTTTAATACACATAAACTGAAAAAGACATGCACAGTTACATGACACTTACCTTTATTGAAGATCTGGTGATGATTGACGGGATGGGAGGAGGAGAGAGTCTTAGTGTTTAGAAGGGGAATCCCCTTCCATTAAGACTTGAGGTGTCAAGTCCTTTTCCAGGGTTACTTCCCTTCTTTTAATGCCACTAGGACCAGCTTCAGAGTCACTGGACTTCTGTCGCACAACATATCTGTCCATAGAGGCCTGTACCTCCCATTCCTTTATGACTTTCCTAAAGTGGTTCACAACATTGTCAGTGTAATAGTCACCAGCACGGCTTGCAATAGCTGTGTTAGGGTGATTGTCATCAAAAAAGGTTTGCACTTTAAGCCACATTCCACACATTTCCTTAATCTTTGAAGTAGGCAACTTCTTCAATTTCTCTCTCCCCTCCTCCGAAGCAGTTTCCTCAGGTCTGGCCTCATGCTGATGAAGATGATCTAGCAGCTCATCAGTGGTTAGTTCTTCATTGTCCTCCTCCACCAACTCTTCCACATCCTCCCCACTAACCTCCAACCCCAAGGACTTTCCCAATGCCACAATGGATTCCTCAACTGGCATAAGATTCCCCGGGTTAGCCTCAAACCCTTCAAAATCCCTTTGGTCTACACATTCTGGCCACAGTTTCTTCCAAGCAGAGTTCAAGGTCCTCTTAGTCACTCCCTCCCAAGCCTTACCTATAAGGTTTACACAATTGAGGATATTAAAGTGATCTCTCCAAAACTCTCTTAGAGTCAGTTGAGTTTCTGAGGTCACTACAAAGCACCTTTCAAACAGAGCTTTTGTGTACAGTTTTTTGAAGTTTGCAATAACCTGCTGGTCCATGGGCTGCAGGAGAGGAGTGGTATTAGGAGGCAAAAACTTCACCTAATGAAGCTCATGTCCCCATAAAGTCGCTCTGCCACGTCTGTAGGATGACCAGGGGCATTGTCTAACACCAGGAGGCACTTAAGGTCTAATTTCTTTTCAATTAGGTAATTTTTCACATTGGGGGCAAATGCTTGGTGTAACCAGTCATAGAAAAAGTCCCTAGTGACCCATGCCTTACTGTTTGCCCTCCACAGCACACACAAATTAGCCTTGAGGATATTCTTTTGCCTGAACACTCTGGGAGTTTCAGAGTGATACACCAATAAAGGCTTCACTTTGCAATCACCACTAGCATTAGCACACATCAACAAAGTAAGCCTGTCTTTCATAGGCTTATGTCCTGGGAGTGCCTTTTCCTCCTGAGTAATGTAGGTCCTGCTTGGCATTTTCTTCCAAAACAGGCCTGTTTCATCACAATTAAACACTTGTTCAGGTTTCAGTCCTTCACTGTCTATGTACTCCTTGAATTCCTGCACATATTTTTCAGCTGCTTTTTGGTCCGAACTGGCAGCCTCACCATGCCTAATCACACTATGTATGCCACTACGCTTCTTAAATCTCTCAAACCAGCCTTTGCTGGCCTTAAATTCACTCACATCATCACTAGTTGCTGGCATTTTTTTAATTAAATCCTCATGCAACTTCCTAGCCTTTTCACTTATGATCACTTGAGAGATGCTATCTCCTGCTATCTGTTTTTCATTTATCCATACCAATAAGAGTCTCTCAACATCTTCGATCACTTGCGATCTCTGTTTCGAAAACACAGTTGAACCTTTGACAAGAACAGCTTCTTTGATTGCCGTTTTGTTGGACACAATAGTAGCGATGGTTGATTGGGGTTTACTATACAACCTGGCCAGCTCGGAGATACGCACTCCACTTTCATACTTAACAATGATCTTTTTCTTCATCTCTATAGTAATTCTCACCCTTATTCCTGTAGGGTTGGCACTAGAAGCTTTCTTGGGGCCCATGGTCACTTATTTTGCAGATAAAATCACCAAAAACACTATAATAATACGAAATGTTCCGATTGTATGCTTGGATGTTACCGCGGAGGCTGGCTGGTAAACAATGCCACCGGCGGAACATGTGAGGCTGGCTCAGGCCGCACATTAGACGCGTCTCAGACGAATAGCGTTGAGCGGGTTTTTTAGCGGTATGCGAGGCAAAATCTTAGCGATAAAATGTATCGGTATGAGGATTTAACGTTATGTGATGCCAACGGTATGCGGGGGTCCACTGTACTTACTTTCTCACATACGTCTTACTTTCTTACATACATCTTACTTTCTTACATACATCTTACTTTCTTACATACATGCTGTACTTACTTTATTACATACGTACTTACTTTCTTACATACGTACTTACTTTCTTACATACATACTTACTTTCTTATGTACATACTTACTTTCTTATGTACTTACTTTCTTACATACACACTTACTGTCTTATATACATGTACTTAGTTTCTTATGTACGCACTTTCTTACGTGCTTACATGCTTACTGTCTTACATACTTAGTTTCTTATGTATGCACTTTCTTACATACCTAGTTTTTTATTTTTTTTTTATTATCACACTGGCCGATTCCCACCAAGGCAGGGTGGCCCGAAAAAGAAAAACTTTCACCATCATTCACTCCATCACTGTCTTGCCAGAAGGGTGCTTTACACTACAGTTTTTAAACTGCAACATTAACACCCCTCCTTCAGAGTGCAGGCACTGTACTTCCCATCTCCAGGACTCAAGTCCGGCCTGCCGGTTTCCCTGAACCCCTTCATAAATGTTACTTTGCTCACACTCCAACAGCACATCAAGTATTAAAAACCATTTGTCTCCATTCACTCCTATATACATACTTTATATACATACTTTATGTACTTGCGTACTTACTTTATGTATGCACTTTCTTATGTACACACTTATTTTATGTACACACTTACTTTCTTACGTATTTTCTTATGTACTTCCTTTCTTACATACTTACCTTCTTCCATATGTACTTACTTTCTTGCACTTAGTTTCTTACATACTTACCTACATTCTTATGTATGTACTTACTTTTTTACATACGTACATGTACTTACTTTCTTACATACGTACTTACTTTCTTGCGCTTAGTTTTTTACGTACTTACCTACATTCTTATGTACGTACTTACTTTCTTACATACGTGCTTACTTTCTTACATACTTAACTACTTTCTTACATACGTACATACTTTCTTACATATGTACTTACCTACTTTCTTAGGTACATACTTACCTACTTTCTTACGTATGTACTTTCTTACGTACATACTTACTTTCTTACGTACATATGTACTTACTTTCTTACTTATGTACGTACTTTCTTATGTACGTACGTACTTTCTTACGTACGTACGTACTTACTTTCTTGTGTACATACGTACTTTCTTACATACATACATACTTTCTTACGTACGTACATACTTACTTTCTTACGTATGTACTTTCTTACGTACATACGTACTTACTTTCTTACGTACACACGTACTTACTTTCTTATGTATGTACGTACTTACTTTCTTATGTACGTACGTACTTACTTTCTTATGTACGTACATATTTTATGCACGTACGTACGCACTTTCTTACATACGTACTTACTTTCTTATGTGCTTACCTACTTTCTTACATACGTACTTATTTTCTTATGTACATACCCACCTACTTTCTTACATACGTAATTACTTTCTTAGGTACGTACTTACTTTCTTACGTACGTACCTACTTTCTTACGTACGTACTTTCTTACATACGTACTTACTTTCTTATGTGCTTACCTTTCTTACATACGTACTTATTTTCTTACGTACATACCCACCTACTTTCTTACGTACGTAATTACTTTCTTACGTACGCACTTACTTTCTTACATACGTACTTACTTTCTTACGTACGTACGTACTTTCTCACGTACGTACTTTCTTACGTACGTACGTACTATCCTTGAAGGAGCAGGTGGTGTTGTTATTGGGGTTGTTAAGGGGTAGCAAAGCTCACTCTTTATTGAAGCTCTAATTTTGGGGGAATTTTCCCAAATTTTGGGTGAAAATTATAAAGGAAAGAAAGTTTTCTCGGGAAGAAAATAGGAACAGGGATAATAAGTTGGAAATAAGTCACTTTGATCTTTTTTTTGGACTATCCTGGGTAATTTACACTATGTATGATAATTGTATTTATGTGTACCTGTACCTAAATAAACTTACTTTACTTACTTAAGCAAGTTTATTCAGGTACAGGTACACATAAATGTAGTTACATAAATTATACATAGCAGCACATGTGTAGATTACACACCAGGATAACCCACTTACTTTAAGTAAGTAAGTAAGTAAATTTATTCAGGTATACACAAATACAGTTACATAGAATTATCATACATAGCAGCATATGTGTAGAGAACCTGGGATAACCCAAAAAAGTCAGACAGAGTGACTTATTTCCATTGGGGTCCTTTTACTTTACTTTACTTACTGTACATACTTCACTTACTTTACTTACTTTACTTATTTACTTACTTTACATACTTCACTTTGCTTATTTATATACTTTACTACTTTACTCACTTTACATACTTCACTTTACTTACTTTACTTATTTTACTTTACTCACTTTACCTACTCTACTTTACTTACTAACACCTGAGTCAACAAATGGTCTCTCTTTTGGCTTAATATCTCTTCTTCCAGAAGTAAACAAACCACCTGGATAATATTTCCCACAAAAATAATCCAAAAACACTCAGCAAAAACCATAAATATCACCAAACACATTACAATAAATGCAATTTTTTTTTCCACTATGTAGATGTTAGTGTAGGGTTGAATACGAGGGTACATAGTGAGGGAAATATTTACCAGGATGGCAGGATGTTAAGAGCAGCAGTGTGGCACAAACAATGGCGTTACCAGACATGTGAATGACATAAACTGCGCCAGAAAACCCGCTGTCTACCCCTCCACCGGTGTACCAGAGGTGAGGCTGGAGTGGTGGTGGTGGTGGGGGAGTGTTGGTGAGCGTGTGGTGATGGGTGGCAGCCAGAGACACCACCAATAACTGTCTGGTTGGATATCTTTCCTACATTCAAACTTCCCTCCTTCATCTCTCCATCTATACCATAGTTGCCTCCGCATGTTTGACACTGCCTCACCTCTCACGGTAATGGTTTCACCGTTTAGGTGAACGGGTGTTTATTTGGAACGTGGGTATTATAGGGGGGTGGTGGTGGTATATCAGTGAATGGCTGGTTGGACACCCATAGTTATTGCAATGTTGTGGTTCACTGTTACTGGCCTCCTGCAGTGCCATGTTGCACTGCAACCTCCTGCACGGATTATTTGGCACTGTCCTAAGGCAGTGCCTTGATGCTAGGGAGGTGCTCTTGATTCGAGGAATTCGAGCCACAATAGTCATTGCAATATATTTACTGTTACTAGCATCTTGCAGTGCCATGTTGCACTGCAACCTCCTGCACGGATCCTCTGGCACTGTTCTAGGGCATTGCCTTGGTGCTAAGGTAGTGCTCTTGATTCAAGGAATATGAGCTGCTCATTGCAACATTGTTGGTTCACTGTTGCTAGCCTCCTGCAGTGCCATGTTGCACTGCACCTTCTTGTAGGGTTCCTCTGGCACTGTCCTAGAGCAGTGCCTTGATGCAAGGGAGGTGCTCTTGATTCTAGGAACTTGAGCCGCCCATAGTCATTGCAACATTATATTCACTGTTTTTTTTGCAGTGTCGTGTTGCACTACAACCTCCTGCATGGATCCTCTGGCACTGTTCTAGGGCAGTGCCTTGATACTAGGGAGGCACTCTTGATTCAAGGAATTTGAGCTTCTCTCCCCCCCCCCCACACACCATAACCTGATTGCTTTCTAGTCACCACCCATCAAGGAAGGTTCCATGATGGGGAGGGAGGACTCATGATCCAAGGGTTTGCACCTGGCTTCCACTTTCTTGGAGTGAATCTGTTTATTTCCCATTCACCCAGATGCTGTATGACCCCTGTGGGTTTAGGACTTCCCCCATGAATATAATCCCATCTCCATGTGTGTAGCAGGACCCCTACAGATTTAGGGCTACCCCCATGAATATAATCCCATCCCCATGTGTAGCAGAACCCCTACAGATTTAGGGCTTCCCCCATGAATATAATAATCCCATCCCCATGTGTAGCAGAACCCCTACAGATTTAGGGCCTCTCCCATGATTGTAATAATCCCATCCCCATGTGTAGCAGGACCCCTACAGATTTAGGGCTTCCCCCATGAATATAATAATCCCATCCCCATGTGTAGCAGAACCCCTACAGATTTAGGGCCTCTCCCATGATTGTAATAATCCCATCCCCATATGTAGCAGGACCCCTACAGATTTAGGGCTTCCCTATGAATATATAATCCCCTCATCCTAGCAGGTGATGCTGTGAGATCTCAAACAAAACTTATCTCTTCAGGGGGATGTTTCTTCATGATGGTGAAGGGCTCTTGATACAAGATATTGGATCATCCCTTCCCTTCCCTTGGATTGTACCTGACTATGACCCATTCCTCAGGTCTTGTATGACCTCTACATGCTTGCCATTTCCCCACAAATACAACAATACTTGATATATACTAAAACAGCTGTCTTCTCTACCCCATTCTTGAACATGGAGCATTGGTTTTCTTCTGCATGAATGTGAACTGATATTTCTAAAGGATAAAAAAGGCACAGTACCATGACTGGAACAATACACAAATAATCTGCTTATGACCCAACTTATGATGACATTTCAGTCTGACTTGGACCACTGAGAAGTCGCAGTGTGACTTGTAAATGTTCCAGGTCAGACTGGAATGTCATTATAAGCTTCTCTCTCCTATGTGCAACTTATCAGTGTACTGATATTTCTATTTTGCACTGATGAACCAGTTGGCTATTGCTTAGCTGAACTTAGTCAGTATCTTTTATTTTGCAATACATTATTTTATTTTAACCTATGTACATCACAAAAGTATTTGTTGGGCATATTGTTGTTTTGGGAGATGTTAGCAAAAATAATATATTTATTTTGTTTGTGCAGCTAATCAGCATTTAGTAAATTAAGTCATGTTATGTGTCTAGCCAAATGTAAACAAAGATTCATATCTACCTATGGCAGAATAAGGTTAAGTTATATTAGGTTATTTTAGGCTGAAATAAGTGCATTTCATTTGGTTAGATTAGTTTTTTTTTTTTTTTTGACATTTTTACAACAATAATATCTAAAATGTAAAATAAACTTGCATTGCACATTTCAAACCACCATATAATTAATTGCTGAAATCTGTCAAAGAGTATCCATCTATTATTATCCCAGAATTTACCAAGTCTAACATTCTCAAGTTATTGCACATTTCAGTAACAATCAGACCCTTTCTCTAAGTAAGATTCACTGTCCTGTGGCCTGGTAGGTAATGCTCTCGCCTTGCACACTTGAGTTTTTTTTTTTTTTTTTTTTTTTTTTTTTTTTTTTTTTTTTTTTTTTTAAAACACAGGGTTTGACAAGGTTAAGGATCCCTAGTTTTATTGACAAGCTATTTACAGGTTAAGGATTCCTAACTTTATTGACAAGCTAAGAGCTGTTACCTACATCAGCTCATTTGAAAGCATTTTTATTGTTATGAGACATACAAGTAGGGAACAGGATGAAGTTGGATCCATCTGTGGGCCAGCATTTTCATTTGATCAACTGACGTTATCTCGTTGACATCATTATGCTGTACAAATTTGTTCCATACTAGAGTCATCCTGGGTATATATGATCTCAGATGGAGTGATGTTCTGGAGAAGGGTACAGCCAAAGTGAAGTTGCTGCTTTCTGCCCGTCTTGTGGCATAAAAGCTTGTTTCACGCTGTCCTCGAAGTGGATCAATCCACGGCTGGGTGGAAACATTGGGTTTGTTTCCTTGCACCTGGTGTCTCTGTTCACTTTAGAAGTAACTAGGTACCTGGTTGTTAGTGAACTGGTGTGGGTCACATCCTGGGGGCAAGATTGAAGGACCACAGTGGCAATAAGACAGTCCTCAATGATACATTGACTTTCCAGGGTTAAAAATCTGGACAAAATCTTAGTTTGAAGATTAGAAAAGACATTCTCAAATTGATCACAGAAGCCACTATCATATTTTGGTTCTGTGAAATTGTCAAAGCAGCACCTGCACAACCTAATAACAGTCTGAACCTTCCTCTGGGTATGGCATACCAGCATTAAAAGTATGAAGCCTACCAGTAGAACTGTTCCCAAATTATTTCGTGGAAATCTATGAAAAGGAAGAGCAGCGCTGCATGACCCTTGTGGGTTTAGAGTTTTGTTTTGAATGTAATAATAAAAATATGACAAAGAAGAGAAAAGGCAAAGTCAGGCAGTCACTGCACTAAAGGGTTAAGTACAGTAACCCATTTGGGTATACTCTACCCAGTAAAAATCTGCAAACTTCAAATGGTCTACACTGCAATTATGTTTTAGGTTACCACAAGTTAAATAATCTGATGTTGCTTTTAACCCTTAAACGGTCCAAACAGATCGACGTTCAAATCCGTAGTGCTCCAAAAGTAGATCTACTTTTTTTTTTACATATTTTCAAATATAACAAAAAAAATGTAGATAAAAGTTTTTTTTACACATTTTCAAATGTAAAACAAGAAAGAAGATCTACATTTTTTACATACTTTCAAATGTTGAAAAAACATATATATATATGTTTGGACCATTTAAAGGTTAAGATGCATCATATAAATTCTGTATATACAGTAAAAAAAATTGAGCAGTAATGTTGAAAATTTACGAGTAAGTGTAACCATTCATTGGAGTGACTGAGATTTTAATCCGTACTCTGGCAGTTCTAGAATTACCAGCATGTGGTTAGGTATTTAATTACTATTCCGTATTTTGACATTTGCACTACATTAATAATTTCTTATATTGCAGGAAAGGCACTGAGTATCATCATAATGCCCAGCTCTAACCGTGACATTGTTCAGGAGCTTCAAGAGATTCTTCGTCTCTGGGAAGAAGATCAGTCTGTTGCTTCTAAAGATCCAACACCTCATCTTATTAAACTATGTGAGCTATTTGAACGAGAAACTTTTAACTTCTTAAAAAAGGTATGATATTCTGTATA
Source organism: Cherax quadricarinatus (assembly GCF_038502225.1). Lineage (NCBI taxonomy): Eukaryota > Metazoa > Arthropoda > Malacostraca > Decapoda > Parastacidae > Cherax > Cherax quadricarinatus. The sequence continues at coordinate 6,460,944 of NC_091353.1, forward strand.
TATATATATATATATATATTTTTTTTTTTTTTTTTTTTTTTTTTAAGAAATGAGAACAGTAGTAGAGAGCTGTATTTTGAGTTATTTAAAATAAAAAAAAATGCTAATTATGAATACAATAAAGGGTTGCCAGACATTAGATTATTTTATACTTTTTAATTGCTCACCCATAATCTGTTGCCTGTAGGGCACAGTGCACTCCTCTTGTGGTATGTTTTGCAATTTGTGTAATTTTGTATGTGTTTTTGTAAAGCCCATGTAAATGTCTCTGGCAAACAGTTCCCAGCATGGCTGTAGGTCCACATGTTATGCAGTTTACAATGTGTACATGTCTTGCACAAATGTTCGAATTTTAATAATTTGAAAAAATTTCAGGATCCAGATCCTTTTGATGATCGCCACCCTGTGACTTCTGAGCCAGAATGTGCCCTGGGACAAATTTTACGTGCCCTTTTTAAAAAGGATAATTTTGTGACAAAATTGGTGAATCATTATCTCCGCGAAAATTATTTCACTAGTTTAGGCTTGACTCAAGATTCTACCGACCTTAATACAGCAGCATGTCGTCTCTTGTTAGACTTGCTTTATGGCCTTGACATTCCTCAGGTAAGCCACAAGGACCCCAGTGGAAATAAGTGACTTTTGACTTTCTTGGTACATGTAATGCTAGTTAAAAGCTACGCTCATTCTTTTACATTATCTTCCACTCTTAGCTTCCTCACAAGAATCTAGTACTGCCACTCCACTAGTATAGTGTCAGTACACTGCATAGTATCAGATCAGCATTTTGATATATTAGATGTAAAGTACATGCACATACATGTATTCCATTTGAATTGCTGCAGTCATGATATTGTGTATTCATTCCTCCTAACCAATTATTCCGTTTCTCCCTGTAAATTTCAACATTTCATTGTTTTTATGTGCTCTCTCTCTTCCCCTCATCCCCATTCCCCTGACTTCCCACTCTCTCCCTTCTGTCCTTCCTTCCTGGAAGGGTTCTATAAAATATTTTTCTCAGAGGTGGATTACTGTGATGTGGTATAAAGGTTAGTGTGTGCTGCAACCACCAGAATATTGAAAAAAAAATGTATGCTATTCTAATCAGTAAGAAATAGAATACAGTGCCATGTATATTGCTCTTTTTCATATCTACACATACATGTTGATGTATTGTCTCGCAAGTCTCTGTCATTTCTTTGCGATTCTCTCATCTGGCACCTTAAATTCACTAGTATGTTTCCATCGCCTCTTGTCATTCATTCATTCATTCAATGTGATGATATCGTGTGGGCAAAATGTTGCCAATAAAGGATTGCATTATATGCATTTGTCTATTTTTCCATGATATCATTGTAGTGCAAACCTCTTAATCTTGTAGAACACTTAGGTTCATACCACACTTTTCCATAACATTTGCAGTCTTCATTCTTGTCAGTCTAAAATGCATAGGAGAAAATCCTTTTGTGAATGTTGGAAAAGGTTTTGATATATATACAGTTGTGCATGTATTCATACTGAACAAAATTGTAGAGGATGCAGGAGATAATAAAGGAATGTAATAGAAAAATCTATATAATTTAACAAGCTTTGATTGCCATGACTCTTTACAGGTGAAAAGGAAATAATTTTTAATTATTTGATTATGATTTTACAGTTACTTTTGTTTTTCTTTTTGGGCCACCCTACCTTGGTGGGATACAACCAGTTTGTTGAATGAAGAAAGAAAGATTTTACAGTTGTTTAGTTAGCAGAATCTTTACAAATGATAGTTTGCTCAATAGCAACCACATGGAGGGAGAAACTCAGGAGATTGATCTATATATTTCAACCCTGTTGTGGGATCCTCTTCAATTTAATTTATCTATTACCTTGTATTAATAATTAAAAAATTCTTGCCACAGATAAATTACTAATAGCTTGAACATTTTACATAATTTTACATGCTTCTCCACAGGTATTCAGCGAATCGGAGACAACCGTAATGAGACTTTTCTCGTGGTCAGAGAAAGGCCCAGAACCTCTCCGAACTTATGCCACAGGCCTCCTTGCGGCAGCCATGGACATTCCTGAAATTGCAGCTTCTTTTAGGGATTATAACACCCATCTTGTACCTATTATGCTGAAACGATTATGGGAGCTTAAAGATGAGAGTAAGTGCAATAAAGACAGTGAAAGTCTTGTTCTTGTGCTGTTCAGTTTGGAGTTCATGGCAAGAATAATTTAGAAATGCTTGAAACCTGTTTCTTCTATTAGTTGCAACAATGTCAAACAAATTTCACTCATAATATTTACTACTATTTAAATTATAGTTGTTACCTCAGTTGTGAGCGTGTTGTAACCTTACCTCAGTTTTACTACATATATATATATTTTTTTTTTTAACAAACCGGCCGTATCCCACCAAGGCAGGGTGGCCCAAAGAGAAAAACGAAAGTTTCTCTTTTTAAATATATTAATTTATACAGGAGAAGGGGTTACTAGCCCCTTGCTCCTGGCATTTTAGTCGCCTCTTTCAACATGCATAGCTTACGGAGGAAGAATTCTGTTCCACTTCCCCATGGAGATAAGAGGAAATAAACAAGAACAAGAACTAGTAAGAAAATAGAAGAAAACCCAGAGGGGTGTGTATAAATAAACATGTACATGTATGTGTAGTGTGACCTAAGTGTAAGTAGAAGTAGCAAGACGTACCTGTAATCTTGCATATTCATGAGACAGACAAAAGACACCAGCAATCCTACCATCATGTAAAACAATTACAGGCTTTCGTTTCACACTCACTTGGCAGGATGGTAGTACCCACCTGGGTGGTTGCTGTCTACCAACCTACTACCTATATACTACATATATATGTATTTTTATTATGCTGATCAAATTATCCCTTATATTGTGATGCATCCACAATAGTGCCATTTGTTTTCCGATGGTGCATATTGCATTATGGACTTGGACAGTTAATTGAAAATGTTCTTTACGTAATTCCCATCAGGTAATGTTTTATGATGTTAGGTAAGAGGTCACAGATGCAACTATATATATACCCTCTCTGTCCTTGCATTGTTTGTAACAGCTTGACAAAGCTCCTGGACAGCCACAACATTGCCACAATGAAATGTCACATTAGTTGCACTTGTGTCCTTTTACCTAACATTTTATCAGTAATTCTACCATTATTACTAATTTTTCATAATGTTTTTTTTTTTTTTTTTTTTTTTTTTTTTTTTTAACAAGCTGGCCATCTCCCACTGAGGTAGGGTGAGCCAAAAAGAAAGAAAATCCCCAAAAAGAAATTACTTTCATCATTAATCAACACTTTCACCTCACTCGCACATAATCACAAACAGTGATTATGTGGTTAAAGTTTTGTGCATTTTAAACACATCTACACTGAACAAATTTTTGATAGATATTGATCTGCTAAGATTAATTATATAAAAGTAGGTGAATATACTAATATTTTGCCAATGTTGATGTCTTTGACAAAGGTCCTCCAAAGTGCCTGTGTAATCTGTTGGTAAAAAAAAAATGGCATTTGTCATTTGTCAGGTTCCTTTGCAAAATCCATGTCAACAACATCTGTATTTTTCTTTCAAAACCTCTGTGAATTTGTCAGAATCTAATAGTTTTGACTCATGAAATTGTAAAATGAGTGCCAACTGCAGCTATTTTCTTGATCTCTTGGGAAAGTGGAGAGGAATCCTTCCTCCGTAAGCCATGCATGTCATAAAGGTGACTAAAATGCCAGGAGCAAGAGGCAAGTAACCCCCTTTTCCCGGACCTTGTTCGTAAGTGTGAATCATCGTATTTTGGGCTTTTGTAATTTAGGGAACCCATTATGTCTGTGGCACTGAAATTATTTAACATTTTAAATTGTTGATATCACTTTAAGAATTCGTTTTTAACCCACTTTTTTTTTTCTAGGTGGCGGCGTGGAAGAAGAGAAAAGTTCAGGATCCAAAGTTCCCGAACGTCCTTTTGCCCACCTCAACAATGAATCGATCAGTGCGCCACCTCTCACAAATGGAGAAGAAGCAGATCACAAAGACGAAATTCACGAATCCAATTCTAAAAAAGTTAAATGTGAGTAGCTGCTCTAGCACAATATTTTGTGGGCATGGATAGATATCTAAACCCCTTCTGTATACATTACTAAATTTAAAGAGAAAATTTTGTTTTTCTTTTTGGATTACTCTGCCTTGGTGGGATACAACTGGTGTGTTGAAAGAAAAATAAGTATAGGGAACTAGAATTGGGGTTAATTGGACATCTTTGTGATTATTTTTATTCCATGCATCAAATTTAAATTTTTCTTAACCCACTTGTCTCCCACTGAGGCAGGGTGACCTGAAAAAGAAACACTTTCACCATCATTTGCATCATCACTGTCTCCCCGGAGGTGCACAGATAAAACAGTTTAAATGTCCTAAAATAATGTACTTTGCATGTTTTTTTTTTTTTATTATTATTATTATTAACACAAGCCATTTCCCACCAAGGCAGGGTGGCCTGAAAAAGAAAAACTTTCATCATCATTCACTCCATCACTGTCTTGCCAGAGGCATGCTTACACTACAGTTATAAAACTGCAAAATTAGCACCCCTCCTTCAGAGTGCCGGCACTGTACTCCCATCTCCATGAATCAAGTCTGGCCTCCTGGTTTCCCTGAATCCTTTCACAAATGTTACATTTATGAAGTTTACATGTATCAGATATAAATCCTTCCTGGGTGCTCTAAGTAAATGTTAGCTAAGATGACAGTAAATGGAGGACCCATTGTCTGCTGGTTTAAGGATGTTATTTCTCTTCTTGGTCATGTACCCAGATGCTTCATCCCTGGTAACTTCGCAGACAATTTCAGGGAAGTTGAGCCCTCGATTCAATTTGCTTTGGGAGAAGAAATGGATGCCTATATTCTCTTTATTTTGGATGGCCCTCTAATTAACCCTTAAACTGTCCAAACGTAGATCTACGTTTGCTCACGTAGGCTCTGAACGTAGATCTATGATTTTTTACATTGTTTCTTATGGAGAAAATCAAGGTCGGAGCGCTGCGTGCACAAACGTAGATCTACGTTTGGACAGTTTAAGGGTTAAGAGTGTCAGTTGTTTCAAATCTGAAGTCAGTGAAAAGTCTGTGAATAAAAATTATTTTTTTTTATTAACACATCGGCCGTTTCCCACCAAGGCAGGGTGACCCGAAAAAGAAAAACTTTCATCATCATTCACTTCATCACTGTCTTGCCGGAGGCATGCCTACACTACATTTATAAAACTGCAACATTAACACCCCTCCTGACCTGACTAATTTCTACTTTCACTACGATTTCAGAAATAAGACGAGCAATCATGGTTCTTTTTATTATATAACTACCATGGAGAGAAGGCTTTTTTTATTTAATTTTTATTTTTTTACCAGTAGCCAGCTGAATCTCGATACAGCTAATTGGTAGCTATTCATAATGCAGATCTTGTCTTTTCAAAAGTTTTGTATTCATTAAACTTTTTCTCGTATTTTTAACAGTTATGGTAAAACTTTCAGCTGATCCTACATTACCAAAAAATTTATCTGTAATTTGTAAACATTAACTTTATTATGTTTTGCATTTCAGATGCATGCACCACCTCACCCAAAAATACCAACACCAGTGGGACTTTCAACATTTTTGGCTCGCCCAAGGCATCACGGGACCTGGGTGATCCAATGCTTAACTCTGACTGCTCCAATTCCTCCTGGGCTGAACTCAGCAGTTACATCGTAGGAACCTACCAAATGTATCCCATGACACGTGACACGCAGCAGATATTTGTTCTTAAATACCTCCGACCGATTGGTGAATACCAAGAGGTAATGACTTCCTCTCCACTCTAATATTTTTTTTATGAGTTTTTTGATTGTTAAATAACTATCATATGAGTGTTGGATATCATTTTTGTTAGGCAATTTTAAGGCTCTGGTAAGAATTATTCAGAAGCAAATACAGTGGACCCCCGGTTAACGAACTTTTTTCATTCCAGTAGTATGTTCAGGTGCCAGTACTGACCGAATTTGTTCCCATAAGGAATATTGTGAAGTAGATTAGTCCATTTCAGACCCCCAAACATACACGTACAAATGCACTTACATAAATACACTTACATAATTGGTCGCATTTGGAGGTGATCGTTAAGCGGGGGTCCACTGTACTACTACTTTTTTAATTGATGCTGTTAATTGTTCTTTGATTTGATTGTGTTGTATATCATTACATTTTTATTGATACAAGTACAGAGTGACCTACAGTGGAACCTCAGTTTTCGTATGTCCTAGTTTGTGTATAAAACTATAGTTATTCTCTCTAATTTTTTTTTTTTTTTTCTCTCAACAAGTCGGCCATCTTCCACCGAGGCAGGGTATTTTTTGTTAATATTTTTGGGTGTCTGGAATGAATTAATTGGATTTGCATTATTTCTTATGGGAAATATTAACAAAAAATACATTTTATAGAGAATAACTATAGTTTTACATACAAATTAGGATGTACAAAAACCGGGGTTCCACTGTACATTGATTGCTCTGTAAATATCACAACTACTACTACCACTACTACTGTTAAACCATACCCCGGCCGGGATTGAACCCGCGGTCATAGAGTCTCAAAACTCCAGCCCGTTACTATTAAGTCTATTTTTTCTTTAACAGTCTCTGGGTCATGTATATGAACACAACGCCCTTGAATTAATCTTCCACTATATGAACGTCAGAAAAACTGGAAATGCTCGCCTTTCCTTTGAAGGCTTGCGTTTCCTTGGTTCACTTCTCTTTCACAAGAAATTCTGCCTTGAATTTGTCAATATGGGTGGAATGCAAAAGCTCTTGCAGGTTAGTATTTTAATTATGCGTTTATCCTCTTGTGTATAGCAATATAATGAAAATTTATATTCATTGTATAATTTGAGTACTCTAAATAGTTTTGTTACATTTTATGTACTGTATTTTCTGGCATATGAGGTGCAGGAGCATATAAGATATATGAGACATTGTTTCCAAGTAGTTGTAACATAACATTAGTAAACATCTGCTAAAGCATAACCCAGATCTTACCCTTGACTTTGATCTTCAGCATATACAGCACAGGCTGATTTTCCAAGACTTTTTGTGGGGGACAAAAAGTGCACCTTATGTTCTGGAAAATGCAGTAGTTACTCATAATTTCATTTAATGTGAGGCTCATTAAAATTTACCTGTAAATTATATAATTCTTTTATCTGTGTCAGGTCCCCCGCCCATCTCTTCCGGCAGATGGAGTAGCACTCTGCCTTTGGTATCTAGCTTACTGTGAAGAAGCTGTGGAGCGGATATGTCTCCTCCCGGATAATGTACTCTGTGAATTAATTCGCTATGCTCTGTGGCTTTTGGAGTGCTCCCATCAGTCTTCTAGAACTCATTCAGTTATGTTCTTTGGCATGGTTTTCCGCTTTAGAGCAATTCTAGAAAGATTCGATGAGCAGGATGGCCTTCGTAAAGTTTTAAACATGCTCTCTACTCTCTCCTTATTCCAAGATGTTTGGGAACAAGATTCTCTTGATGAACCAAATGAAGTGATGATGTGGCAAACAGTGAAGCAAGTTTGTCTAAGTATAAAGCACTATTTTGAAGCCCACCTAGCCTTAAAAGTTCAGCACCTGCAGAGGATGACGACCAGAGACCACAGTTCAGGATCACAACACTCCTCACCAGCATATAAGGTCAGTCTTGCTAGCAAACCTATAGAACTGCAACTAGACCTTCAAAAGGGAAGGGGTTTCGGTGAATGGCTGTTCATTCAAGTATTTTGGAGCTGCCTTTACCTTTCTGTATGTTTTTGCTTCCAGTCAGGGCCTTTGCTACTGTTGTGCTAGCTGTTTGCTGAGGAAAGGGAGGTGGCTGTGGCTTGCCATTTGATTTTGGCAGCAGCAGTATGAGTGCTTTTATAGGCAAATGAATACATTTTTAAATAGTTGTACGTTAGCTAGATCATAATTAGTGCGACTACTTTAATGTTTAGAAAGAGGGCCTCGCATATACACCTATTTTTGGTGTTCCACATTTTCATTGGCTTTTAGTTGAGCCATTGTTCAGCCTGCCCGTGATAATCGCTAGCAGGTAGAACATAATGAACAATGGCTCAGTTTGATCCCAATGCTGAGCACCAAAGAGAAAGTACTGTGTATGTGAGGCCCTCCTATATTTGAAATTGGGAAGAAAACATGTAATTTTTTACTTTGCAGGCTGTGAATGTAACAACAGAAGTAATTGAGCGCAATATTGAATACCTTCTAGAGAACTTGCCTCATAGAGCAAGGTGGAAACCAGTGGAACATTTTGTATCCCTGAAGGGCCTTCAGTTGTTACTACAGCTGGTGGCAATGGTACTTAATGAATCCTTCAGCCCTAAGTAAGTATTTTTCTCTGTTCTCTGCTTTGGGCACAAGTGGTCATTATTCACTTTTGTTCTTTAATAGGAATACCATTCTTGCATAAGACACGTCCTTGTTTCAGATATACCTGTCCTTGTATCAGGCATAATTGTCCTTGGCTCATCTTGCTTGTCTTTGTTTCAGACACACATTTGATCAGGCACATTTATTCTGGTTTCAGATCTACCTGTCCTTGTTTCAGACCTACCTGTCTTTGTTTCAGACATATGTTCATTTATCAGGCACTTATTCTTGTTTTGACATACTACCTCATTTCAGATCAACTTGTCCTTGTTTCAGAAAACTGTGAATGTTACCTACTCTGCACAAGTAATAGTTAAAGAGTTAAGTTGATGATTAACCCCTTGACTGTCACAACCCCCAATCCTGAGGTGTCTCCTGGTGTTGCAAAATTTAAAAAAAAAAATTATTTTTTCTTATGAAATGATAGAGAATCTTTTCCCGATTGTAATGATACCAAAAAAAACAAAATTTGATGGAAAACTGACAGAATTACGCTCTCGCGAAGTTAGCGACTTAGGCGATATTTACAAATCGGCAATTTCGCCCACTTTGAGCCCTATTTTTGGCTAATTCCATTGTTCCAGTCAACCAGACTCTCAGATATTTCTTTAGAACTCCTTTTTTTCTATCGACTGAGTACAAGAAACTGCCCATTTACCAATATCGACTATCCAATAACATGGTCAGAAATTTGCAATTTGGCCAATTTCACGAAAATTAAAAAATATGACAATTTTAAAATAAGGTCCAGAATGAACAATGCAGACATTCCTGGCTCTAAAATAACATTTTATTTGTTCATCAATCACATCTCCAGGCCCCTCTGACATTACTCTTGTTTTCTATTTTGAATTTTTATTCAAACTAAAAATAGAAGATTTACTGTTATGCAGACTACTGCAATACTGTAATAATTGTACAAATAATATCAACCCATTTATGACTGCATATTAGAATGGCTAATTGGACATTTATTGGACAATGACATCATTTGTTTACTTTTGAACATCGGCAAAAATCAAACATTTCCCCTACTTTAAGCGCCATTTCCAGGTTCTTTTTATAGTAAAACCAATCAAAATCACCTCTATTTCTATAATATGTTTTCCATTCTATCAAATGAAACCAAGAAAATGAGAATACAACCATAAATACTTTATGAAAATACACCACAAAGTCAGCAATTTAATTAAAAAAAAACGGTCTGAGATTTTTTTTTCTCATTATGCACTCGCGTGCTGCAGGATTTTTTTTATATGGTGCACACTGACCACACAGATCCATTCTCTCACATGTGGGTCTACCAGCTTTCTCCTGCTTGATTTGAAGCCGCTAGAATTTATGAGTATATATATGTCAAACACAGTACCTCATAAGACATATATATATGACCGAAACAGTCAAAGGGTTAATATCAACCTTCCCTTGTTACCATAAATCTTTTGTGTAAATACTGAAGATAAAAATATGTAGATATTAACTTTTTGGTCTTATGCTCCCAGCTTCTTGTTTGTCAATATTGATGTACCATTGTCCAAGAATCTTAATGGTTAGTACTGCAAATTTGTTTTCTGGCAGGTAATTTTATCTATAAATATAGGAGGGGTAATGGAGGTTTTGCATGAAAGGGGGGTTGGAGCATGTATGAGCATGTTAGATAGGAGTGAGTGGAGACGAATGGTTTTCAGGACTTAACCAGCTGTTGGAGTGTGAGCAGGGTAACATTTTGCGAAGGGATTCGGGGAAACCGGTTAGCCAGACTTGAGTCCTGGAGTTAGGAAGTAGTGTCTGCACTTTAAAGAAGGGGTTTGGGTTATTTGTTGTTTGGAGTGACATCTAGACTGTCGTATCTGGGCATCTCTGCAAAGACAGTGATTGTGTGTGAATGATGGTGAGTGTTTTTTTCTTTTTTGGGTCACCCTGCCGCCTCGGCGGGAGATGGCCGATGTGTTAAAAAGAAAGAAAACATGTCTAACCCATTCAGTGTTGTGTGTATTGTAGATTTTAACCATCTGAATGACACAGGTCACTCAAACAATCACAGTAACCTGTGTTTTGTAAATTTTCTTGATGAAAACAATAAAAGCATTATTAATATATGCTGTATAAGGTTAGCATTGACAAACCATTGTACATCACTACCAGGATGGAGACAGCAGTGTTTGCATTAGACACACTGTATGTATGCAGTGTGATGCCAGCCGTCCAAGGTGCCCTGTGTGATAAACTAACTATTCCTGCCAGTGATGATCTTCTTCAGACTCTTGACCCTCAGGTAAGATTTACTGTAATACAGCTGCTCCTCAACTAATGCATTGGTCTGGAGTTTTATGACTCTGATCGCAGGTTCTATCCCCGCCCATGGTATGGTTTGTTTGCAGTCTTGAGTCATGATGGTGTTATGTTCCATTCAAACCCATCGTAAGTTGAAAATATCACAAGTCAAATATGAGTATGATATGCTAAATAAATAGGTAAATAAATAACTACTGTCACTGAATAAGTAAATAAACAAATAATTGCTGTAACTTGATACCAGTATTGAAAAGTAAATAAATACAAGTTATGGACTTGCTGCCTTCATGCTGAGTAATTATCTTAGTTTTATCTCCAAAGTAGCAAGACGTACCTGAAACCTTGCATATTTATGAGACAGAAAATTGGACACCAGCAATCCTACCATCATGTAAAACAATTGCAGGCTTTCGTTTTACATTCACTTGGCAGGACGGTAGTACCTCCCTGGGCGGTTGCTGTCTGCCAATCTACTACCTATAACTCAACAGACTTATCCCCCTATAATTTTTGCACTCTCTTTTGTCCCCTTTGCCTTTATACAAAGGAACTATGCATGCTCTCTGCCAATCCCTAGGTACCTTACCCTCTTCCATACATTTATTAAATAATTGCACCAACCACTCCAAAACTATATCCTCACCTGCTTTTAACATTTCTATCTTTATCCCATCAATCCCGGCTGCCTTACCCCCTTTCATTTTACCTACTGCCTCACGAACTTCCCCCACGCTCACAACTGGCTCTTCCTCACTCCTACAAGATGTTATTCCTCCTTGCCCTATACACGAAATCACAGCTTCCCTATCTTCATCAACATTTAACAATTCCTCAAAATATTCCCTCCATCTTCCCAATACGTCTAACTCTCCATTTAATAACTCTCCTCTCCTATTTTTAACTGACAAATCCATTTGTTCTCTAGGCTTCCTTAACTTGTTAATCTCACTCCAAAACTTTTTCTTATTTTCAACAAAATTTGTTGATAACATCTCACCCACTCTCTCATTTGCTTTCTTTTTACATTGCTTCACCACTCTCTTAACCTCTCTTTTTCTCCATATACTCTTCCCTCCTTGCATCACTTCTACTTTGTAAAAACTTCTCATATGCTAACTTTTTCTCCCTTAGTACTCTCTTTACATCATCATTCCACCAATCGCTCCTCTTCCCTCCCGCACCCACTTTCCTGTAACCACAAACTTCTGCTGAACACTAACACTACATTTTTAAACCTACTCCATACCTCTTCGACCCCATTGCCTATGCTCTCATTAGCCCATCTGTCCTCCAATAGCTGTTTATATCTTACCCTAACTGCCTCCTCTTTTAGTTTATAAACCTCCACCTCTTTCTTCCCTGATGCTTCTATTCTCCTTGTATCCCATCTACCTTTTACTCTCAGTGTAGCTACAACTAAAAAGTGATCTGATACTTCTGTGGCCCCTCTATAAACATGTACATCCTGAAGTCTACTCAACAGTCTTTTATCTACCAATACATAATCCAACAAACTACTGTCATTTTGCCCTACACCATATCTTGTATACTTATTTATCCTCTTTTTCTTAAAATATGTATTACCTATAACTAAACCCCTTTCTATACAAAGTTCAATCAAAGGGCTCCCATTATCATTTACACCTTGCACCCCAAACTTACCTACCACACCTTCTCTAAAAGTTTCTCCTACTTTAGCATTCAGGTCGCCTACCACAATTACTCTCTCACTTGGTTCAAAGGTTCCTATACATTTATTTAACATCTCCCAAAATCTCTCTCCTCTACATTCCTCTCTTCTCCAGGTGCATACACACTTATTATGACCCACTTTTCGCATCCAACCTTTACTTTAATCCACATAATTCTTGAATTTACACATTCATATTCTCTTTTCTCCTTCCATAACTGATCCTTCAACATTACTGCTACCCCTTCCTTAGCTCTAACTCTCTCAGATACTCCAGATTTAATCCCATTTATTTCTCCCCACCGAAACTCCCCTACCCCCTTCAGCTTTGTTTCACTTAGGGCCAGGACATCCAACTTCTTTTCATTCATAACATCAGCAATCATCTGTTTCTTATCATCTGCACTACATCCACGCACATTCAAGCATCCCAGTTTTATAAAGTTTTTCTTCTTCATTGTATGTGAATATTAAATATTAATTCACCTATAACTATACAAATCAAAGTGGATTAAGGAGATACTCCACACCTTCCTATTTCTCTAATTACCTATATGAGAGTGTGAAGGAAGCAAGCTCAAATTCTTGGTCATGCTAAGACTCTTAACTTTCTAAGTCTGTAGTATTGACTCCACACTGCCTGAAAGATTCCAGGTTCATTAAAAATACATATATAATTGCTTCTGAAGGAACTAGAGCAAAATATTTTGTCCCTAGGATTCTTCTGATGCAAATCCTCTTCTTCCTGTCCATCTCCCACCAAGACTGGGTGACCCGAGTGAAAACATCCATCATCATTCACATTATCACTGTCTTGCCAGAGCTGCGTGGTCACTAAAGTTCCAATGCCCTTCCTAAACTGCATATATCTCTGCCCCTGCTTTAGAGTGCAGGCACTGTACTTCCCACCTCCAGGATTCTCCTGTTTCCCTGAATCCCTTCACAGAATGTCACCTTACTCACACTCCAACAGCATGTCAGGTCCCAAAAACCAGTTGCCTCCATTCTTAACTAACACACTCACACATATCTTAGTTAAATTCTTCATGTTCTTGAGTGTATCAACACTTTGATTGTATATACTAATTGATAACAGGACAATGAAAAATTGTGTGTTGTAAAATCTAATCCCAGTCATATGTAATGTGCTGAATTACTGTACTTTCAGGAAGTTCCAGGTTATGCAATCTTGGTAGCTTGCATTCATGAAAACACTCAGTCTATGACCACGTCTCCAGAAGTACAGAAAGCAGCTTTAAATGTCCTTATCAATTGTCTCTGTGCACCTATTTACCGGGTAAGTTATGTGGTTGCTTCAGCTTTCTTGTATAAAAGAGATATGTATGCAGTGTTTAAAGTGTCATCCACCAGGGGCTTTATCAGTCCAGTTGATGAAGTCACTTGATGCTGTATACATGTCTCTCATTTGTTGATATACGGTGTATATACTGTACATGTGCTTCTTGACTTACAATGGGCTATGTTCTGACAAACGCATCATAAGTTGAAAAAAATCCTAAGTTAAATGCGAATATGATTTTCTAAATACAGTGGACCCCCGACATTTGATGTTAATCCGTTCCTGAGAGCTCATCGAATGTCGAAAATATCGAAAGCCAAATTAATTTTCCCCATAAGAAATAATGGAAATAAAATTAATCCGTGCAAGACACCCAAAAGTATGAAAAAAAAATTTTACCACATGAAATATTAAGTTTAATGCAATAGAATAATTACAATAACAATAGAATAATTGACACTTACCTTTAATGAAGATCTGGTGATGATTGATGGCAGCCTCACCATGCCTTACCACACTGTGTATGACACTACGATTCTTAAATCTTTCAAACCAACCTTTGCTGGCCTTAAATTCACTCGCATCACCACTAGTTGCAGACAATTTCTTTACCAAATCATCGTGCAACTGCCTAGCTTTTTCACATATGATCGCTTGAAAGATGCTATCTCCTGCTATCTGTTTTTCATTTCTTTCTTTCTTTCAACACACCGGCCGTATCCCACCGAGGCGGGGTGGCCCAAAAGGAAAAACGAAAGTTTCTCCTTTTACATTTAGTAATATATACAGGAGAAGAGGTTACTAGCCCCTTGCTCCCGGCATTTTAGTTGCCTCCTACAACACGCATGGCTTACGGAGGAAGAATTCTGTTCCACTTCCCCATGGAGGTAAGAGAAAATAAACAACAAGAACAAGAACTAGTAAGAAAATATTAAAAAACCCAGAGGGGAAGTACAATGCCTGCACTTTAAAGGAGTGGTTTGGGATATTGGCAGTTTGGAGGGATATGTTGTGTATCTTTATACGTATATGCTTCTAAACTGTTGTATTCTGAGCACCTCTGCAAAAGCAGTGATAATGTGTGAGTGTGGTGAAAGTCTTGAATGATGATGAAAGTATTTTCTTTTTGGGGATTTTCTTTCTTTTTTGGGTCACCCTGCCTCGGTGGGAGACAACCGACTTGTTGAAAAAAAAAAAAAAATGTATGTGTAGTGTGACCTAAGTGTAAGTAGAAGTAGCAAGACGTACCTGAAATCTTGCATGTTTATGAGACAGAAAAATGGACACCAGCAATCCTACCATCATGTAAAACAATTACAGGCTTCTGTTTTACACTCACTTGGCAGGACGGTAGTACCTTCCTGGGCAGTTGCTGTCTACCAACCTACTACCTAGGTGTTTTTCATTTATCCACACCAATAACAGTCTCTCAACATCTTCTAACATTAGCGATCTCTGTTTCGAAAACAAAGTTGCACCTTTTGCAAGAACAGCTTCCTTGATTGCCCTTTTCCTGGCCACTATAGTAGTGATGGTTGATTGGGGTTTACTATACAACCTGGCCAGCTCCGACACACGCACTCCACTTTCGTACTTTGCAATTATCTCTTTCTTCATTTCAATAGTCATTAGCACCTTTTTTCTTGAAGGGTTGGCGCTAGAAGCTTTCTTGGGGCCCGTGGTTACTTATTTTGCAGAAACAAGCACCAAAAACAGTGATAATATGGAATGTACCGAATGTATCCTTAGATGCACACACACTGCCTGGCTTGTAAACACTGGCACACACGGGGCAGTTCAGGCCACACGTGGACACGTCTCGTACGAATCGTATCGAATAGCGGGTTTTCGATCGAATAGCGGGTTTTCGATCGAATGTCGAAGCGAAATTTTTGCGTTAAAATGCATCGAATGTCGGATTTATTGAATGTCGATGCCATCAAATGTTGGGGGTCCACTCTAAATACTGAATAAGTAAATAAACAAATAATTACTGTAACTAACTAAATACCAGTATTGAAAAGTAAAATGAATACAAATTATGGATTTGCCGTCTTCATGATTGGTAATAATCTCAAGTTTCATCTCGAAAGTATAATTGCTTTTGCACCATCGTCAAGTCAAAATAACGTAAAGCAGAGGAGCACTTGCATATCCATGGGGAAGTGGAAAAAGAATCCTTCCTCCATAAGTCATGCATGTCATGGAAGGCAACTAAAATATTGGGATCAAGGGGTTAATAACTCCAGGGGTAATAGTCACCCCATACTCATTATGTGAACAGTGGGGTCTCTCATAACCATCCTGTGGGTGGTAGGTGCTCCGTACTCATTATGTAAGCAGTAGTCAAAAGATTACCAAGGCACATAAGGTGTCTAATGACTGGGCTCCAGCCAGGGTTTGACTAAGGAATCTCTCTCATTTTGAAAAACAGACACAAATGCCATGTAATACATTATTGAGTAGGTTCCACCCTCAGAGTGGGCTTTATCAAGTCACAAACAGATCTACCTGAGGAGAAAGTACAAGGAGTATATATAGGGAGCATAGTGACGTGAGGAGTGGGGTGGATAATGTTGAGAAGGTTGAATTTGAGAAGGACCAGCACAGAATGAGCAAGTTGTTTGGTTGCTGTGTTTGATAACGATGAAGTTTCCAAACAACCAGGTTCAGCTATGTTGTAAAAGCTGTTGTGGTTTAATTTGTTGGATGTACAGACAAGTAAAACAAAGTTAATAAAGCATCACATTATACTGCATTTGTGTCTATTTTTCTATCATTTACTCTCTCTGCTGAATGACTATATTGGTTTGTTACTCTTTGTGAATAAAGCAGTTACCTCTTTATTTTGTGCATATTTAAATGTTAATATTTTTGTGTGGGTGGTAGCAAATCATTGTGTTCTCAAGGAAACCACTTTATTTCTGATGTATTTCTCTTTAGCCTGGGAGTGGTATCAGCAGACATAGTACATCTACAACTCCTAATAGAAAGAAGAGCAATGGGGAAGATGTTATCAACAAAGCTTGGGATTGTGTAAGAACAAGCAATGGTATTATGGTAAGTTTCTCGGCTGAGTTTTATTCAGGGATTAATATTACAGTGCCCATTGTGGTTTTGTGCTTTTGAATCTATGTTTTGCAGACTCAAAAGTGTTGGTCATCAATACAAGTGTCATCAAACCATACCCCGGCTGGGATTGAACCCGCGGTCAGAGAGTCTCAAAACTCCAGCCCGTCGCGTTAGCCACGGGCTGTGCTAACCTTCCTATGGTGTAGAAATATACCTAGTTTGACGAATCTTATTGTGGCTGGCTGGTCTAGTGGCTAACGCGACGGGCTGGAGTTTTGAGACTCTCTGACCGCGGGTTCAATCCCAGCCGGGGTATGGTTTGTTTGCAATCGTGTCATTACGATTTCATGAGTCAAGTGTCATCAATTTGGTAGATTGAATAATACGTGCTGTATTCCCATACTGGCTCGTTTTTTTTTTTTTTTTAACAAGTCAGCCGTCTCCTACCGAGGCAGGGTGACCCAAAAAAGAAAGAAAATCCCCAAAAAGAAAATACTTTCATCATCATTCAACACTTTCACTTCACTCACATATAATCACTGTTTTTGCAGAGGTGCTCAGAATACAACAGTTTAGAAGTACAGTGGACCCTCAACCAGCGATATTAATCCGTTCCTGAGAGCTAATCGTTAGTCAAAATAATCGTTAGTCAAGTTAATTTTCCGAATAAGAAATAATGGAAATCAAATTAATCCGTGCAAGACACCCAAAAGTATTGAAAAAAAAAAATTTACCACATGAAATATTAATTTTAATACACACAAACTGAAGATTACATGCACAGTTACATGACACTTACCTTTATTGAAGATCTGGTGATGATTGATGGGATGGGAGGAGGGGAGAGCGTTATCTTCTTACTGTTTAGAAGGGGAATCCCCTTCCATTAGCACTTGAGGCAGCAAGTCTTTTTCTGGGGTTACTTCCCTTGTTCTTTTAATGCCACTAGGACCAGCTTGAGAGTCACTGGACTTTTGTCGCACAACATATCTGTCCATAGAGGCCTGTACCTCTTGTTCCTTTATGACTTTCCTAAAGTGGTTCACAACATTGTCAGTGTACAGGTTGCCAACACGGCTTGCAGTAGCTGTGTCAGGGTGATTATCATCCATAAAGCTTTGCACTTTAAACCACATTGCACAGATTTCCTTAATCTTAGAAGTAGGCAACTTCTTCAATTTCTCTCTCCCCTCCTCCGAAGCAGTTTCCTCAGGTCTGCCCTCTTGCTGTTCAAGATGATCTAGCAGCTCATCAGTGGTTAGTTCTTCACTGTCCTCCACCACCAACTCTTCCACATCCTCCCCACTAACCTCCAACCCCAAGGACTTTCCCAATGCCACAATGGATTCCTCAACTGGCATAGGATTCTCAGGGTTAGCCTCAAACCCTTCCAAATCCCTTTTGTCTACACATTCTGGCCACAGTTTTTTCCAAGCAGAGTTCAATGTCCTCTTAGTCACTTCCTCCCAAGCCTCACCTATAATGTTTACACAATTGAGGATGGTAAAATGATCTTTCCAAAACTCTCTTAGAGTCAGTTGAGTTTCTGAGGTCACTACAAAGCACCTTTCAAACATAGCTTTTGTGTACAGTTTCTTGAAGTTGGAAATAACCTGCTGGTCCATGGGCTGCAGGAGAGGAGTGGTATTAGGAGGCAAAAACTTCACCTTAATGAAGCTCATGTCCCTAGAAAGACGCTCTGCCACATCTGTAGGATGACCAGGGGCATTGTCTAATACCAGGAGGCACTTAAGGTCTAATTTCTTTTCAATTAGGTAATTTTTCACATCGGGGGCAAATGCATGGTGTAACCAGTCATAGAAAAAGTCCCTAGTGACCCATGCCTTACTGTTTGCCCTCCACAGCACACACAAATTAGCCTTGAGGACATTGTTTTTCCTGAACACTCTGGGGGTTTCAGAGTGATACACCAATAAAGGCTTCACTTTGCAATCACCACTAGCATTGGCACACATCAACAAAGTAAGCCTGTCTTTCATAGGCTTATGTCCTGGAAGTGCCTTTTCCTCCTGAGTAATGTAGGTCCTGCTTGGCATTTTCTTCCAAAACAGGCCTGTTTCATCACAATTAAACACTTGTTCAGGTTTCAGTCCTTCACTGTCTATGTACTCCTTGAAGTCCTGCACATATTTTTCAGCCACTTTGTGGTCCTAACTGGCAGCCTCACCATGCCTTATCACACTATGAATGCCACTACGCTTCTTAAATCTCTCAAACCAACCTTTGCTGGCCTTAAATTCACTCACATCACTAGTTGCTGGCATATTTTTAATTAAATCGTCATGCAACTTCCTAGCCTTTTCACATATGATCGCTTGAGAGATGCTGTCTCCTGCTATCTGTTTCTCGTTTATCCACACCAATAAAAGCCTCTCAACATCTTCTATCACTTGCGATCTCAGTTTCGAAAACATAGTTGCACCTTTGGCAAGAACAGCTTCCTTGATTGCCGTTTTCTTGCCTACAATAGTAGCGATGGTTGATTGGGGTTTATTATACAACCTGACCAGCTCAGAGATATGCACTCCACTTTCATATTTATCAATGATCTCTTTCTTCATCTCCATAGTAATTCTCACCCTTTTTGCTGTAGGGTTGGCACTAGAAGCTTTCTTGGGGCCCATGGTGACTTATTTTGCAGGTGCAATCACTAAAAAGGCTGTGATAATATGAAAGCTGTGATAATATGAAATGTTCCAGTTGTATGTTTGGAAGCGACCGCGGTGGCTGGCTGGCTTGTAAACACTGGCACCAAAGGGACAAGTGAGGCGCGCTCAGGCCAAAGTGGACGCGTATGGTACGGAACGAAAAGCGCTGGTCAGGTTTTTAAGCGCTAGTCGAGGCAAAATTTTTGCGTTTAAATGAATCGCTAGTCAGATTTATCGTTAATCAATGCCATCGCTGGTTGAGGGTCCACTGTATATACATATAAAGATACACAGCATATCGCTCCAAACTGCCAATATCACAAACCCTTCCTTTAAAGTGCAGGCATTGTACTTCCCATTTCCAGGACTCGAGTCCAGCTATATAAAACAACCGGTTTCCCTGAATCCCTTCACTAAATATTACCCTGCTCACACTCCAACAGCTCATATGGGATAGTAATATTTTAACCTTTTTGGTTATACAGATATTCCTACTGGTACTGCAAAGTTATTTTTACAGCTGGAAGTTAATTGTAAATTAAAAGTAAGATTTACAAAGGGATTCAGGGAAACCGGTTAGACGGATTTGGGTCCTGGAGGTGGAAAGTACAGTATCTATACTCTGAAGGAGGGGTGGAGATGTTTGCAGCTTTTGAACTATAGTCTCTGAACACCTTTGGCAAGACAGTGATGTTGTAAGATGAAAGTGGTTTTTTTTTTTTTTTTTGGGGGGGGTCACCTTGCCATGGTGTGAAATAGCTGACATGTAAAAAAAATTTACATTTTTAACTCGTTTGATAATTATTTACTGTTAAAAATTTATTGCACATTCAGTTAAAATTCCTGCTGGTGAAGGGCTCATGATCCAAGGGATTGGAGCTGACCTTCCTCAAAGCAAACCTTATTACCTCCTCCTCCTCTGTACCATATGACCCCTAGAAGTTTAGTGCTTCCCATGATTAGAATAGTGTTAATCTTAACATCAAGACAAAATTAAACAATATTGGATTGTATTATTCTAACATGTAAAATGGTTTGTAGAGCATAACATCAATATTGTTTTAATAATAAGAAAGACAGCAATAGTTTTTCTAATAAGATATGTAATATTCAGTGCAAGTATTAGCATTACAGTACAGTATTCACTGTAGAAGGGATATGAAAGTACAGGACTGTAAACTGCACAGTAATGTATTGCATAGATCATTAAGGTTTCAGTTAATATAAGACATATAAGTAGGTTAAAAACTATTAATAATAAAGTGGAGTTTTCTAAAAAGCTGTTGGAGTTTGAGCAAGGTAATATTTTATGAAGAGATTCAGGGAAACTGGTTAGCTGGACTTGAGTCCTGGAGGTGGAGAGTACATTGCCTGCACTCTGAAGGAGGGGTTTGGGGTATTTGCTGTTTAGAGTGACTTCTAAACTGTTGTATCTACGTGCCTCTTGCATGACAGTGATAATGTGAATGATGGTGAAAGTTTCTTTTTTTGGGTCACCCTACCTCAATGGGAGATGACCAGTATGTTAAAAAAAAAAAATGTAAAAATGTACCCAGCCAGATGGCCAACATGATAAAAAGAAAATATATAAAAAAGGACAAACTGACTTTTTTTTTTTTTTAATTATAAACAAGGCTTTTAGCAACCCTACTGAGAGGGGGAAACCAATGTTTCAAGAGAAAATATTAGTCTGTTTTTATCCAAAAAAATCTATTACAAATCACTTAATGGAAGCTCAGCAGCCAACCATATATGCAACACTTGCTATATTTATAATAGGTTAGCATGCTTAAAGCTGTGTCTTCCTTGGGAAATGTCGTGGAAGTTTGGATAGCAGTGAATATACATGAGTGAATAGTGGTGAATAGGATCTGTCTACCATGGATCAGTAGGCCCTCTGCAGCACTCTTCTCTCAGGCTCTTAGCAGTATGTAAAAATGGGAAGGAAAAAGCTGAGAGCTACATATAACTGTACATGAGTAAAATAAATGAATAACAAAGTAATCCATTGAATGAGAAATCTTTGAAGATAACTTAAGGTCCTATTATCTGCACCCATTTGAAAGCTGTAGAATGATTAAGCAAATGAACTCAGATTGTCATGTACGACTCCAAATGAATACCTTTTAAACGAAGGTTTCTTGATCTAGGAATTGGATCTGTGTTCCAGTTCCCTGAATTAATGCTTGAATTCATTCCATTCACACCCCTCCCCCCACACAGGCACTGTATAATCCCTATGGGTTTAGCACTTTCACATAATAATAATGTAAGTGAATAACCAGAAAGATTAGACAAATGTTAAGGGTGAATTATTGAGCATAAATAAGATCCTCCTCGCATGGGCCAGGGGGCCCATCTCAGTGTTGCTCTCCAGTTCATGTTTTATGTTAAGTCCTCAGTAATAAAAGAGTTGTACTTGTTATGGATACCATTAAAATTAATTTGTTGGGGCTTTGTTCAGTTTTTATAATTCTGCTTCTCTGTGTTACAATAACTTTGTAATAGTTAGGGCTCATAATACTCATGATTAGCCCATTTTCCTGTATAAATTACTAAATGTAAAAAGAAAAACTACATTTCCTCTTTTTTGGGTCACTCTGCCTTGTTGGGAGACAGCCATTGTGTTAAAAAAAGTTATTAGTAATATTGAATATTCAGTTGGAGAGAGATTTTATTTAAAAACCTAATCGTGTTTTTTTTTTTTTACTCTGTACAATTTCAATATTTGTGTCTTTTTAGTACTTGCTGAATGTACTCCACAAGAAAATGCCCATCACAGATGCTGACTGCATCAGAGGGCTTTCCTGTAGAGCTCTGGTGGGTCTGTCAAGAAGTGATGCAGCACGTCAGATCATGAGCAAATTACCCATCTTCACTGCTGGACAGTTGCAGTGTGAGTATGGTTATACTGGATTAATCTACCCTTCCCACATATCTGGTGGCCTGGTGGTTAACGCTCTCACTTCACACGGTGAGGGCCTGGGTTCGATTCCCAGCCAGAGTAGAAACATTGGACGTGTTTCTTTCCACCTGTTGTCTATGTTCCCCATCAGTAAAATGGGTACCTGGGTGTTAGTCGACTGGTGTGGGTCACATCCTGGGACACTGACCTAAGGAGGCCTGGTCACAGACCGGGCCGCGGGGGCGTTGACCCCCGGAACTCTCTCCAGGTAATCCAGGTAAAATCCAAGATGGGTCATACTGAATGACTGTCAGTGAACAGACAAAAGAATGAACAAAGACTTGAGCTGTGGTCCATGCAAATAGCAGGCCCAGTACTGTAAGCGCTCAGTCACAGAGCTGATAGACACCCATTCCCAGGTGCTCTTTGACCCATGATGGGTTGAGCATTCCCATGTGAATAGACTAATACAGATGCTTCTTGCATTACTGTGGTTCATCTTACAATGTTTCAACTTTACGATGGCATGATAGCAACGCACATTCAGTACTGTAGATCTATTGATACTATAAACTTTTATTCCTTATTGTAATTAACTAAAATACCAGTATTGAAATACTGGTATTTAATAATTGCTTATTTATTTACTGAGTGACAGTAATTATCAACTTAGAATATTTTCATCTTAAATGGGTTCATCAGAATATAACCCCATCGTAATTCGAGAAGTGTCTATATTCGTCATTCTTCTCAGAGCCTAGACAGTCGCACAGATGCAAGTAAATCCTATTCTCTGTTACCCTGCACAAATAGAAAATCTTGTAAAGCTATTTTAAAAGCAATGTGCCACTGTATACACTTAGCTGTTTAACTAGATGACTATATATTAATCAGCACTTGATTAAGAACATTGAGGATCCCAGGAGGAGGTTGAAATATACAGATCAGTCAATCTTCTGAGTTTGTGTGTCCATGTGTGTTATTATTGAGCATTGATAAGTGTTCAGTAGACTAGTTATTCATTGAGACACACAAGCATTTGTAGATAAATGCAATAAAAGTTCATATTTGTCTGCTCCACTGGAAAAAATTATTCTATATACAGCAGTATTGCAACTAGCACACAGATTTTAAATAAAAACTAGAAAACATTGGTTCATCCTAGGCTATTATCAGTTTAAATTTCCACTTTGTGCCAATGTGATTTGTATAAAATCTTAATATTTACAAATATTTTCCTCAGTGCTAATGAAAGAGCCAATCCTACAAGACAAGCGGATGGAGCACGTTAAGTTTCAGCGGCATGCCTTGGAGTTGATCAAAGCTGTATCTGGGCGCACCAAGCACGAAGGTGATGCTTCCACCGACATCTCAATGCAAAGTATACACAGGGTGAGTTTCCCAACGCAGCACACAGCAACCATTATACCTTCTGTGTAGTTATGCTTATGTTCTTTATAGTGGTTTTTAAGTTAGCCTTGCACATTTTGTAAGAAAAGATGATACAGTAGTTAACTCATAACTAGACACATGGGCAGCACTTGAATATCTTTATTGCGGAAATGTTTCACCACACAGTGGCTTCAACTTGTCAGTTCTCTGAACCATTGATAATGACTCATACCTTGCTCATTTCAGTTCCTGAGGTCTTTTTTTTTTTTTTTCCCCCCCTCAACAAACCGGCCGTATCCCACCAAGGCAGGGTGGCCCAAAAAGAAAAACGAAAGTTTCTCTTTTTACATTTAGTAATATATACAGAAGAAAGGGTTACTAGCCCCTTGCTCCTGGCATTTTAGTCGCCTCTTGACAACACGCATGGCTTACGGAGGAAGAATTCTGTTCCACTTCCCCATGGAGGTAAGAGGAAATAAACAAGAACAAGAACTAGTAAAAAAATAGAAGAAAACCCAGAGGGGTGTATATATATATGCTTGTACATGTATGTTATTTTCATATAGTCGGACTTGAGTCCTGGAAATGGGAAGTACAATGCCTGCACTTTAAAGGAGGGGTTTGGGATATTAGCGGTTTGGAGGGATATGTTGTGTATCTTTATACGTACATGCTTATAAACTGTTGTATTCTGAGCGCCTCTGCAAAAACAGTGATAATGTGTGAGTGTGGTGAAAGTGTTGAATGATGATGAAAGTATTTTCTTTTTGGGGATTTTCTTTCTTTTTTGGGTCACCCTGCCTCAGTGGGAGACGACCGACTTGTTAAAAAAAAAAAAAAAAACATGTATGTGTAGTGTGACCTAAGTGTAAGTAGAAGTAGTAAGACGTACCTGAAATCTTGCATGTTTATGAGACAGAAAAATGGACACCAGCAATCCTACCATGTAAAACAATTACAGGCTTCTGTTTTACACTCGCTTGGCAAGACGGTAGTACCTCCCTGGGCAGTTGCTGTCTACCAACCTACTACCTAGAATGAGGCCATTTGTCATGTTATAATGTTATTAGTTGTCTTGTTAAATAGCTGTTTTGTCATTTCTTTTCACATAAAAATGAAATTATCAAGAAGAAAAAGCTTTTTATTTGGACTGCTTTTCTTAATATAACAGGACTCAACCGGCGTACTGGACTTGAGTCCTGGAGATGAGAAGTACAGTGCCGGCACTCTGAAGGAGGGGTGTTAATGTTGCAGTTTTATAACTGTAGTGTAAGCGTGCTTCTGGAAAGTGACAATGATGGAGTGAATGATGAAAGTTTTTTGGGCCGCCCTGCCTTGGTGGGAAACGTCCAATGTATTAATAAAAAAAAAAAAGTTTAAAGCAGTAATATATTGCCATATGTAGTCTGGGGCAGTTCCAAGGAAGGAAAAAGAAGGGGGGCTGAACCCCCCCAGATAATTAATACTAATGCTGCTTCTTCATGGGAAAGTGGAAAAGAATCTTTCTTCCACAAGCCGTGTGTCATAAGAGGCGACTAAAATGCTGGGAGCAAGGTGCTAGTAACTCCTCCTCCTGTATAAATTACTAAATGCAAAAAGAAGATAAACTTTAGTTTTCTTCATTTTCTGGTCACCCTGCCTTGGTGGGAGATGGCCATTGTATTGAAAAAAAAAAATGCTACTTCAAGACAAGACCCATAGCCTACTATTCCAACCAGATTGCTACCCCTAAGCCTCTCTTATTTGGAGTATACCTGGAGGTGGTTTTACGGGGTCATTGGCCCAGTCCGTGACCAAGCCTTGTAGTGGATCAGGACCTAATCAACCAGGGTGTTATTGCTGGCCTCAAGTAAACAACGTACAAACCACAACCTGGCTGGTTAGGTACTGACTTAGGTGCCTTTCTAGCTACTACTCGAAGACAACCAGGGGCCTAATGGTAATCCCTTATATAAAACTTCTGCATGTAAGGCATCTTTTTGCATTACAAGTACAGTAATACCTTGAATTTCAGCCTTAATTCGTTCCAGAAGGCTGTTTGAGTGCCGTTACTGAACGAATGTGTTCCCACAAGGGATAATGTAAATTAGATTAATCCATTTCAGACCCCCCAAAAATACACAAAAGAACTTACAAAAATACACTTACATAATTGTTTGAGTTGGGAGCTGTTCAAAATTCAGAGTACCACTGTACTCTTAGTCATAAACTCTATACTCATTATCATTGGTATGTCTTGTTTACAGGCTGATGTAGTAGCACAAACAAGAATCAACTACAACAAGAGGCAGCTGTTGCAGCTGATACAGACCCACCTGTCCCAGGAGGGTTATGAAGCAGTGGCAATGGCGCTTCAACAAGCAGCCCATCTTCCTCCTCTTCCCGCCTCTGTGCCACATACTTCTATGGGACCACCAACAAGGAATATGGTGACCCCGCCGCCATCCATCAGAGCGGTGAGTACCGTACTTGTGTTTTCAAGACTTTCTTGTTTCATTATGTGCTGTAAATCAATTAAAATTTCCCAGTTATATAAAGAGGTTCCTTAGAAGTTTAAAGGCCATAAGAATTTGTTTTAGATCATTAAAAAAATACACTGGCTTCACCGTGAAGACTGCTGAAATCACATTTTTCTGTAAAAATTATGGGCAACTTTTATTCTGAATAATTGCAATGTATGACATATACCTGTTACCCCATTGTTATAGTACTGACAGTAAATAGACTTTTCCTCAAGGATGATGCCTTGTTGCTGGTGAGGAGTTCTTGATCCAAGGAACTGGATTTATCTTCCACTTTTTTGGATTTAATCTGAATATCTTCCATTCCCCAGAGGCTATATGACCCCCATGGGTTTAGTGCTTTCCACAGAAAATGAATGAAAATAGTGCATGAGGGTTACCTGCTATGTGCATGCCTACTGTATTATTTTTACAAAATATAATGAATAAAATGGTAATACAGCTTGAGGTGATTCATAATTTATAATGAGGAACTTCTGTCTGGTTTGCAGTGATATATTTTCCCACTGTTGTGCCTTTAGTCCACTCAGGTCAGTTTGATCTGTGCAGTACATGAGGGCCCTGCACACGCACTAACTTCTTTTCAGTGTTCCATGTTTTCGTTTGCTTCAAATTGAGCCATTGTTCATTATGTTCCATGTGCCTGCAATAGCCACTGGTGGGTGGAACAGTGGCTCAATTGAAAGCCAACCAAAACATTGAACACCACAAATACATGCTATGTATGTGGGTCCTTCTTGTATTCCAATGTTCTATTTATTTTGAGAGTTGTCTTAAGTTTTCTTTAACAAAATTGTTACATTTTGATGCAGCACCGTCTCCTTGCTGGTGCAGGCACTCGTCACTTATTTGCACAAACTTTGTGCAAAGGTTCACCAGCTAACAGTGGTTCATTAGCAGCAGTTGCATCAGCTGCCACTACTTCTTCACCGGTGGCCAATCCATCACCCATCAGCAATACATCTAGTCCTGGAGCCTTGCATATTAAAATTAACAGGTATATATATTAAGTGTTTGGGAAGCTTGCTGTTTGGAGTGACATCTGAACTGTCGTATCTGAGTGCCTCTGCAAAGACAGTGATTATGTGTAAATGATGGTGAATGTGTTTCTCTCTTGGGTCACCCTGCCTCAGTAGGAGATGGACATGCCTGTTGAAAAACAATAATTGTCATTCTTTAGTAACTGTCTAGTTGCTACTTTCATTTTATGAAGTGTCCTAGCATGTAAATGGACACAGCTCACATTAGTTGCATCTGAGTCCATTCACCTAACATTTTGTCAGAAATTCTGCCATTATTACTGTCCTAACCACAGAATGGGTGGGGTTTGAAGCCATGGCATAAAACTCCACTAGCCTGCAGTTTTAAGACTCACTCACGCCATGGGTTCAACCACATTCATTCCATTCCATTCATGAGTCATGATGTAGATGTTAAATGATGTAAAACACCTATGGTACATCTTGATGAAGCTTCAGTCTTGGTTGTATATGAATATATGCATAGAATTTACTATATGAGTATATGCATAGAATTTACTATATGAGTATATGCATAGAATTTACTATATGAGTATATGCATAGAATTTACTATATGAGTATATGCATAGAATTTACTATATGAGTATATGCATAGAATTTACTAGAATTTACTTGGAACTCGGCCATGGGCTGGGCTCCAAGAATAGTGAGAGACTGGAAACTTTAAAGATAAGGTAAAGGTACTTCAAAGGTATGGTCAGAAGCTAAGTTAATTATTTTACTTTACAAAAGGTACTACTGTATTATCTGAATATTTGCTTTATATATTTGTTGTGGGTGTGTCAAAAATACTTGCCATCTTTCAGAGCTAGCAAAAGAGATAGCAGAGGTGTGTCCTTGACGAACAATAGCAGCATGTGTCACTTTAGCAAAATGGAGTCCTCTAACTGTTGTAGCAATTGTAGTCAAGGCACTGTAGGCAGCATAGGGAATTCTGCTCTATCAGTGCCTGTGGTGACGAATACAGCGCTGCTCAGTGAACCTACAATAAGCTTGGACAGAATCGTCACAGAATATCTTATGAATCAGCATGCCCTCTGCAAGAACCCGGTTGTTACCTGTCCAACATTCGACCTCTTCCAGTAAGCATTCTCAATATTTCACTGCCCCTTCAGAAGTAATCATACCCAGATAACCCACACACAGGAGAAAGAAACAGTCAATGGTCCAAGTCTGACCAAAATGTCGTCATCAGCTTTTCTCCTATGCTTGGGTTATTTGTGTATTGTTCCAGTCACTGTATTGTGCCTTTTTGTTCTTGAGTAGTAATTATATTATGGATAAATTATAAAACTTTTGTGACTTCTCAGTACATTCTAATTATTAAATAACAAAAAAAATGCACAATACCGTGACTGGAACGGTACACAAATAACCCACACATAGAAGAGAGGAGCTAATGACGACGTTGTGGTCTGACTTGGACCATTTACAAAGTCACACTAACGAAAAGGAGAGAAGGAGGGAGTATATATAGGCCAGGAGGTGGTAGTGGTAGTAGTGGAGGTAGAAGGTAGTAGTTGGGGAGGTAGTATGGTGGAGGTGGAGCCAGTCAAATACTAAGAAAGAGGAGCACTGCACGGGAGCTAGGGGCCCACAGGGGGTAGGAGCAAGAACACAGAGGGGGAAAAATAAATAATGAAGGAACAAATACCCTAGGCAGAAGAAAGACAACCCAAAGGAGAAAGAGGAAAGGGGAAGAAGAAGAAGAAGAAAAAAAAGGAATCAGGTTAAGCCACGGGTGTTCTGAAGTTTGGAGCACTTTACAATGTAGTGGGAAAGGAAAGCATCTACAGAGATGAAGCCAGGACTAAGATTCATACAAGGAAAGTTGTGTATAAGGGAGGATTCAACCAGATGGCAACTGTTAAAGTTGGAAGTAGGGAAGACAGTTTTAGCAGAAGACCAGTCAATAGGATGAGTGTGATCTCTCTCCTGTGCGAGGATTATTTGTGTATCATTTTAATTATTGGCATATAACCTTTAGCAGTATCATGTATGGCTTTTTCCATAGCAAAAGCAATCTAACATACTAATTTAAATTAATATTTTCCAGACCACACAGATGTCCAGAACCTAAATCACTAAGAGCGCCTCCTACAAACTTCACAATGCGGTATGCCAAGAGATCATACAATGTGCCATTCACTGGTCTTGAAGGCTCTTCTAATAATCGAAAGTTTATCTACAGTAGATATCGACCGATGCAGACTTATAGACCGACAGATGATGATGACATTTTTGTTTGCTGTGAATTCACAGTAAGTGTTTAAAGTTTGTGTGGGAAAGATGTCATTGTGTGGTACTGTTTTAACATATTCAGATGTTCTGAAAGCAGAGATAAGATTTGCTACTGTTGCAAAGTAAAAGACATCTTGATGAAGAACTCTAGATTTCTATATCTTGTAGATATCTATGCACTTAACCCCTTCTCCTGTATACATTGCTAAAGTTAAATGGAGAAACTTTTCGGTGGGATATGGCCGGTTTGTTGAAAGATGATGATCTGTGCGCTTTGAGGTGCAGACTGAGATGCGACTTTCCACTGATTTTATGGTTATAAAAATAAGTTACTGTGCTTATGGGAGATTCTAAAGAAAAATTGCAAAGGTTAGTGGATGAGTTTGGGAATGTGTGTAAAGGTAGAAAGTTGAAAGTGAACATAGAAAAGAGTAAGGTGATGAGGGTATCAAATGATTTAGATAAAGAAAAATTGGATATCAAATTGGGGAGGAGGAGTATGGAAGAAGTGAATGTTTTCAGATACTTGGGAGTTGACATGTCGGTGGATGGATTTATGAAGGATGAGGTTAATCATAGAATTGATGAGGGAAAAAAGGTGAGTGGTGCGATGAGGTATATGTGGAGTCAAAAAACGTTATCTATGGAGGCAAAGAAGGGAATGTATGAAAGTATAGTAGTACCAACACTCTTATATGGGTGTGAAGCTTGGATGGTAAATGCAGCAGCGAGGAGACGATTGGAGGCAGTGGAGATGTCCTGTTTAAGGGCAATGTGCGGTGCAAATGTTATGCAGAAAATTCGGAGTGTGGAAATTAGGAAAAGGTGTGGAGTTAATAAAAGTACAGTGGACCCCCGGTTAACGATATTTTTTCACTCCAGAAGTATGTTCAGGTGCCAGTACTGACCGAATTTGTTCCCATAAGGAATATTGTGAAGTAGATTAGTCCATTTCAGACCCCCAAACATACACGTACAAACGCACTTACATACACTTACATAATTGGTCGCATTCGGAGGTAATCGTTATGCGGGGGTCCACTGTATTACTCAGAGGGCAGAAGAGGGGTTGTTGAGGTGGTTTGGTCATTTAGAGAGAATGGATCAAAGTAGAATGACATGGAAAGCATATAAATCTATAGGGGAAGGAAGGCGGGGTAGGGGTCGTCCTCGAAAGGGTTGGAGAGAGGGGGTAAAGGAGGTTTTGTGGGCGAGGGGCTTGGACTTCCAGCAAGCGTGCATGAGCGTGTTAGATAGGAGTGAATGGAGACGAATGGTACTTGGGACCTGACAATCTGTTGGAGTGTGAGCAGGGTAATATATAGTGAAGGGATTCAGGGAAACCGGTTTTCATATAGTCGGACTTGAGTCCTGGAAATGGGAAGTACAATGCCTGCACTTTAAAGGAGGGGTTTGGGATATTGGCAGTTTGGAGGGATATGTTGTGTATCTTTATATGTATATGCTTCTAAACTGTTGTATTCTGAGCACCTCTGCAAAAACAGTGATAATGTGCGAGTGTGGTGAAAGTGTTGAATGATGATGAAAGTATTTTCTTTTTGGGGATTTTCTTTCTTTTTTGGGTCACCCTGCCTCGGTGGGAGATGGCCGACTTGTTAAAAAAAAAAAAAAAAGATAAGTTATTAGATGAGCTACAGTAAAATATCCACAGTATATATTATTTTCTCTCACCATTTCTCCTCCTCCCATTTGTGCCAGATGATCTTGTAGATCAAAGCTCTGTTTAAATCCCATGATCTATTATAAAAATAATTGCCATATATGTGGAAAATATATTAAACTGGGATAAAAATTTGCTTGTTACCTTAATTTAGATTTGGAATAAAGCTTTTTTTTTTTTTTTTTTTTTTTAACTTCAGTGGTCATCTTCCAAGGAGAGTGAGTGACCCCTCCCCCTTCCCCAAAAAATCAAAATCACCATCATTCATTCAGCCGCTGTCTTGCTTGGTGTGCTAACATAATTTCGATGACCCTCCAACTGTAACAACAGTACCCGTTTTAGTTTTGTTTCACTTAGTGCTAAGATGTCCAGATTCTTATTCATAACATTAACAATGAATTTATTCTTATCTGTACTACACCCATGCACATTTAAGTACCTTTGTGGGACATACAGGTCACAGCACAAAAACGTGGGTACAGTGGCTGCCTCATTGTCCTCTACCCAAACTTTTAACTCTCACATTAGCCATTTCTCACCAAGGCAGGGTGACCCAAAAAAGAAGAAACACTTTCACCATCACTCACTCCATCACTGTCTTGCCAGAAGTGTGCCAATACTACAGTTAAAAAATTGCAGCATATCTCCTTTTTTTTTAAGTAATGTTTTAGTTTATCATTATTCCTCACTGAAGCATTTTTGTTTTGAAAGAACTTTGTTTAGTTCATAGAAAATCATTTGTTCCACTTTCTTTTATAACTGCAAGGGAAACTTTTGTTTGAATATTCACCTTTAACCCTTAAACGGTCCAAACGTATATATACGTTCTTACGCATAGCGCCCCAAACGTATATATACGTTTTATTTTTCCTGCCTTCAGATTTGGCATGATTGGCCTGAGATGCCTTGTCAGCATAGAATGGGTCCTAACACCCAGTGTGCGCGATATTAAAAAAATCTGGGACCACTTAGTACCTTGTGGGAGCGCCAGTTAAATTGAGTGCCAGCTAGAGCAAACAGTGCGGCAAACACCAAGGATTCACTGATGTAATGTCATATTAACACTCCTCTTTTAAAGAGGAAAGTGATGTTAACCCCAAGTTTAGGGTCTGTCTATCTCTGTCTACCTCTGTCTCTGTCTATCTGTCTCTGTATCTTTCAATCTGTCTGTCTGTCTATCTCTATCTTTCAGTCTGTCTCTCTATCTGTCTGTCTATCTCTGTCTCACAGGTACACATAAATACAAGTATACATAGTGTAAATTACCTAGGATAACCCAAAAAATCCAGACAAAGTGCTATACTCTACTTGAAGATGTGAGTAAACGTGATCACAACGCAGTCTTGTGGCTTTCTCTGAGACAGAGAGCTAGATGGATAGACAGATAGACAGGGAGCTTGACAGACAGACAAATAGACAGACAGACATGTTTGTGTACCAGCGAAAACAAAGTGAGGGCGATGCTCATCAAATATCACCTCTAATCTTTTTTATCAGCTGCACCCTCCCCCACCCTTGTGTATGCTCATCAAACGTCAGCTCTTATCAGTTGTTATCTCATCTTATCATGTCACTGTCAGGGTGGACTTTGTTTTTCATGCTTCAAGGCAACTTATTGTTACCTATTATTATTATTACATATTATTCTTCTCCTCCTCCTCCTCCTCTTCTTCCTCCTCCTCCTCTTCCTCCTCCTCCTCTTCCTCCTCCTCCTCTTCCTCCTCCTCCTCTTCCTCCTCCACCTCCTCCTCCTCCCCCTCCTCCTCCTCCCCCTCCTCCTCCCCCTTCCTCCCCCCCCTCCTCCCCCCTCCTCCCCCCTCCTCCCCCCTCCTCCTCCTCCCCCCTCCTCCTCCCCCCTCCTCCTCCCCCCTCCTCCTCCCCCCTCCTCCTCCCCCCTCCTCCTCCCCCCTCCTCCTCCCCCCTCCTCCATCATCATCATCATCATCATCATTATTATTATATACTTCCACATATCCAAAACATTGCTGGGACATGTAAATACTTTGTATATACAGTGGACCCCCGCATAACGATCACCTCCGAATGCGACCAATTATGTAAGTGTATTTATGTAAGTGCGTTTGTACGTGTATGTTTGGGGGTCTGAAATGGACTAATCTACTTCACAATATTCCTTATGGGAACAAATTCGGTCAGTACTGGCACCTGAACATGCTTCTGGATTGAAAAAATATCGTTAACCGGGGGTCCACTGTATTCCAAGACAATAGTAAATGACCAAGACAGGTGTAAATGTCCACCTGTCAGTGTGTTTGTGACAATTTGAGTACAATTTCAGTACCTAATACTAGTGTCAGAACAAAGATTGGTTATAAAATGACAAGAACTACTACAAATTGTAATTATCAGAACATAAAAATTACATAAAATAATATGAAAAATGGAAAAAAAGGTATATCGGCAACACTTCTGCAAGCAGCAGGACTCGATGTTGCTGTCACATGAGCATCCAGTGCCAACTTCTTGGCCTCATATCTCAGTAAGTACTGACCCTATTTTTTTTTTTTTTTCAAAAATATTCGGGGCGCTGAGCGAGTGAACATATATATATGTTTGGACTGTTTAAGTGTTAATTGCATTTGTTTTTTATCCTTTCAGCCAGATGACCAGTTTATTATTGTTGGCACAACGCGAGGAGAAGTGAGATTATTCACTAAAGGCGGGAGTGTGAGTATTGTGTTGAAATTGTCATTATAGTGACAGTGTTTTGTCTAGGGAAATTTAATTTTCTGCTGGTTTAAAATCAGTTAAAAAAGACAGTAATCAAAAAGGTTCATTGAGTTGAAGCTAAAAATGCTGACTAATATTCACAAATTGGAATTGCATTACATACATGCTTTTTAAGTTAATGGAGTCTCAAGGGCTTAAATTGATTGCCTGTGAGTTTTAAGATTGCTATCTTTCCCTCTACCACCATTATCACAAAAGGGGTGGAAGTAAAGTGAAGAATTTATTAAATTAGGATTGTTTGAGGACCATGTCCTCCATTGACTTGTTACAGTGAATATACTTTTCAAAGTGTTGGTTGTAAGCATATTTACTTACAGGAGCTAATTGTGAAGTTATGTTGTTGTGGGTGTTACAGGAGGAAGGCATATACACGGTCCACCAGGGAGCTGTGTCCACCTTAGTTACTCATAGTTCCGGCTCGCTGCTCCTCACTTCTTGTACAGGAGTCCACGAAACATCTCTCTGGAGCATCACTGATCTCTTTGATGAAAAGTATGTGATTCGTGACACTTCATATTCGACCCACCCTGCACGTTTAGTTAATTTTACATTGCCTCGTACTTGCTAACCAGGAGGTGAAAAAACTCTAGTTCAGTATTATAATGTGATGCAACTAGTTATTGGAACATTTGGAGAGTCGAAGAAGTGAAAGAATATTTCATTTATTATGATTGCAGGAAACGTGAGATCAAGGCATGTTAAAATTTGATAAAGTGTAAGTTGAGCACTGTTCAGTAGGCAAAGAATTTAGCAGTATGACTTAGGCTTAAAAAAATGAATACATGTTAATTGTCAAGTAATTAGTTTTGAAGTGTTAGACTGCCAAAAATAAACTAATTTTATATGCATAAAAAATTTAGTTAGTCTCGAGAGCTGAATTTGTTGGACACTTTTTGCTGTTGATATATTAACCCTTAAACTGTCCAAACGTAGATCTACGTTTATTCAACATATGAAAGTACAGTGGACCCTCGGTTAACGATATTTTTTCACTCCGGAAGTATGTTCAGGTACCAGTACTGACCGAATTTGTTCCCATAAGGAATATTGTGAAGTAGATTAGTCCATTTCAGACCCCCAAACATACACGTACAAACGCACTTACATAAATACACTTACATAATTGGTCGCATTCGGAGATAATCGTTATGCGGGGGTCCACTGTATGTGAAAAAACAGACCTTTTTTTTTTTTTTTTTTTTTTTTTTGGAAAATATGTAAAAAACATAGTTCTACTTTTGGAACACTACGCATGTGAACATAGATCTGTTTGGACAGTTTAAGGGCTAATATAATACACTATATCAGAGCACTCTGTTGAAGGGTTCTTCATCCAAGGAATTAGAATACCCTGTCTTTCCTTGGATCAAACCTGATTACCTTCCATTCCCCAGGCACTGTATGACCCCCCTACAGGTCTAACACTTTCCCATGCATTTTATAATAATACTGGTTAGCTAGAGTAGTTCCTAGGTTAATGTACTGACCTGTTTAACTATATATGTAACAGAGAGGAGGTTCACCATCTTTGGGGACGCTTGTTAATTTTGCCTTTGCTATTATGTTGTACTCAGTGCCTTGCTGTAAAAAACTATTTTTTTTTTTTTTTACATGCTGGCCATCTCCCACCGAGGCAGGGTGGCCAAAAAAAGAAACACTTTCACCATCGTTCACACTGTCATTGTCTTTACAGAGGCATGCAGATACGACAGTTTAGATGTCCCTCTAAACAGCAAATGGCCCAAACCCCTCCTTTAAAGTGTAGGCACTGTACTTTCTACCTCCACCTGCTAACCGGTTTCCCTGAGTCCCTTCGCAAGATATTTTCCTGCTCACACTCCAACAGCTCGGGTCCCAAAATCCATTTGTCTCCACTGACTCCTAACACACTCACACATGCTTGATACATGTGCAGGTCCCTTGCTCATAAAACCTCTTTTACCCCCTCCCTCCCTCCCTCCTTTCCTAGGATGACCCCTACTCCTCCTCCCCTTCACTACAGATTTATACACCCTTGTATATTATCTTTCAACAAACCAGCCATATCCCACCGAAGCAGGGTGACCCAAAAAGGAAAACAAAAGTTGTCTTTTTAACTTCAGTAATGTATACAGGAGAAGGGGTTACTAGTCACTTGCTCCTGGCATGTTAGTTGCCTCTTACGACACGCATGGCTTATGGAGGGAAGATTCTGTTCCACTTCCCCATGGTATCGTCTCGCTAAATTTTACTAAAAGGTACGTGTAGAAGACCTGGGGCTAAACCTCTTTATTTTTTATGCCAACAGGTTCACGTTACATGAATGCCAGCATGCCGATTTCAATAATGCTCAAGATAAAATCATTGGCACGAGTGAACAAACGGCAAAGGTAGGTAGTGACACTCCTTGAATACTTATAGTTTACCCTTAACCTCAGTGAGGTTTTGTAGGCATACTTTATATCAGCTCAGAGCACATCCTCTAATTAGTTCATCACATCCTTCTCATTAACTCAGCACGTCCTTCACATTAATCCATCATCCTTCTCATTAATCTAATAATTTTTCTGGTGAAGCTCACTGCACAATTATAATGCTTGCATATTTAGTTTTGTATCATTGAATAATGTAAACTTTATGTTGTTGTACACTATACATTTGCTAGCTGGCTATAAGTAAATGTTTATATGAATTACTGAGGTAAACTGTAGTTAGTGAGTGTGTGTGTACAGACCACCCCATGTAGCTTTCTACAGGGTAGCCCATTCTGCAGACCCAAGGTCTGAACACACACAACATCTTTGGAACTGGGTATTCCTCGAGAAACCCTCAGAAGGATTTTAAAAGCTCAGAAGTGTGTATCCACACATTTGGGTCACCCTGTATGAAGCACATGCCTATTTTTTTTTTTTTTAAGTTAACTCTGTCAATCTCCACAGCTTTATGACCTTAATACAAGTCAGGTCGTGACCGAGTTTACACCAAAGTTATCCAACCATTACAACATCAACAAGGCTGTCTTGGATCCCTCAGATGACCTCATTCTTACTGATGGAGTGCTGTTTGACATACGCACCGGGAAGCAAGTATGTAAGGCTTATTATTATTATTTAATCATGGGGGAGTGCTAAACCCATATGGATTAAACTGCCTATGGGAAGGGGATGGAAGGCATTCAGGCTCAATTCAGGGAACTGGAGCACAGATCCAATTCCCTAAATCAAGAGCCCTTCACCAGCATCAAGGACCCTCCCTTGAGTATGTAAGACTTGGCAGTGTTATAGAGTGGATTGTTTTAATTCCTTTATAGTTTCAAGGCCTTTTGAGGCTTGCATTTGTTTAATTACTAGTTTGTGGATAAAGTTTATGCTGTGTCATTTTTATTCTAGTATTTTTGCTTATCTTGATAATCTTTCATTTTGAAAACTGAATGATTTTGTATGGTCATAAAATTATTTCATATTATAATTGGATATTGTGGCTCAATAGTGACCATATTGGGAACCAAGTATTTGTT
This sequence comes from Cherax quadricarinatus, assembly GCF_038502225.1. Taxonomy (NCBI): domain Eukaryota; kingdom Metazoa; phylum Arthropoda; class Malacostraca; order Decapoda; family Parastacidae; genus Cherax; species Cherax quadricarinatus. The sequence goes on from NC_091353.1 coordinate 6,498,462, forward strand.
TATTTGGAGTAAAGAAAGGCACTATTCAGAACAAACCTTAATTTGTATAATGTTTATCTCAAAGTAGATATTATTGGAAATACTGAAAAGCCTATATATAAAAAAACAGTACCCATTAAGAGTAAAAGTTCCATTGTCATAGCTGGTACACTGCACTGCTAGCTCACACGTTGGAGATAGATTTTCAGATGATGTCTCGAGTCTGTCCTGGATCATTAGCAACAATATATGTATACTACATTAAGAAGTGCATGTCACTCAGTGTACGTATATCTTTTTTTTTTTTTTTTTTTTAACAAGTCGGCTGTCTCCCACCGAGGCAGGGTGACCCAAAAAGAAAATATTTTCTTCATCATTCAACACTTTCACCTCACTCACACATAATCACTGTTTTTGCAGAGGTGCTCAGAACACAACAGCTTAGAAGCATATACGTATAAAGATACACAACACATCCCTCCAAACTGCCAATATCCCAAACCCCTCCTTTAGAGTGCAGGCATTGTACTTCCCATTTCCAGGACTCGAGTCCGGCTATATAAAAATAACCGGTTTCCCTGAATCTCTTCACTAAATATTACCCTGCTCACACTCCAACAGATCGTCAAGTCCCAAATACCATTCGTCTCCATTCACTCCTATCGAACATGCTCACGCACGCCTGCTGGAAGTCCAAGCCCCTCGTCCACAAAACCTCCCTTACCCCTTCCTTCCAACCTTTTCGAGAACGACCCCTACCCCGCCTTCCTTCCCCTACAGACTTAAATGCTCTCCATGTCATTCTACTTTGATCCATTCTCTCTAAATGACCAAACCACCTCAACAACCCCTCTTCAGCCCTCTGACTAATACTTTTATTAACTCCACACCTTCTCCTAATTTCCACACTCCGAATTTTCTGCATAATATTTACACACACATTGCCCTTAGACAGGACATCTTCACTGCCTCCAACCACCTTGCTGCTGCATTCACAACCCAAGCTTCACACCCATATAAGAGTGTTGGTACTACTATACTTTCATAAATTCCCGTCTTTGACTCCAACACTATATCCCCCCCCCCCTGCTTTTAACATTTCTGTCATGATCCCGTCAGTTCCAGCTGCTTTACCCCCTTTCATTCTACGTAATGCCTCACGCACCTCCCCCACATTCACATCCTGTTCTTCACTCCTAAAAGATGGTATACCTCCCTGGCCAGTGCCTGAAATTACCGCCTCCCTTTTTTCATCGACATTTAAAAGATTCCTAAAATATTCTTGCCATCTATTCAAAACCTCCATCTCCCCATCTACTAACTCCCTACTCTGTTTTTAACTGACATATCCATTTGTTCCCTAGGCTTTCTTAACTTGTTTAACACTCCCAAAAATTTTTCTTATTTTCATTAAAATTTCTTGACAGTGCTTCTCCCTCTCTCTACTCTCTCACCACTCTCTTCACCTTTCTTTTACTCTCCATATACTCTACTCTTCTTATAACACTTCTGCTTTGTAAAAACCTCTCATAAACTAACTTTTTCTCTTTTATCACACCCTTTACTTCATCATTCCATCAATCACTTCTCTTTCCTCCTGCACCCACCCTCCTATAGCCACAAACTTCTGCCCCACATTCTAATACTGCATTTTTAAAACTATTCCAACCCTCTTCAACCCCCCACCCCACCCCACCCCACTACTCATACTTGCACCAGTCCACCTTTCTGCCAATAGTTGCTTATATATATCACCCGAACTTCCTCCTCCCTTAGTTTATACACTTTCACCTCCCTCTTACTTGTTGCTATTTTCCTCTTTTCCCATCTACCTCTTACTCTAACTGTAGCTACAACTAAATAATGATCCGATATATCAGTTGCCCCTCTATAAACATGTACATCCTGGAGCCTACCCATCAACCTTTTATCCACCAATACATAATCTAACAAACTACTTTCATTACGTGCTATATCATACCTTGTATATTTATTTATCTTCGTCTTCATAAAATATGTATTACTTATTACCAAACCTCTTACCCCTGGCACCCCAAATTTACCTACTACTCCCTCCACAACATTTTTGCCCACTTTAGTATTGAAATCCCCAACCACCATTACGCTCACACTTGGTTCAAAACTCCCCACGCATTCACTCAACATTTCCCAAAATCTCTCTCTCTCCTCTACACTTCTCTCTTCTCCAGGTGCATATAAGCTTACTATAACCCACTTTTCATATCCAACCTTTATTTTACTCCACATAATCCTTGAATTAATACATTTATAGTCCCTCTTTTCCTGCCATAACTTATCCTTCAACATTATTGCTACTCCTTCTTTAGCTCTAACTCTGAAACCCCTGACCTAATCCCATTTATTCCTCTCCACTGAAACTCTCCTACCCCCTTCAGCTTTGTTTCACTTAAAGCCAGGATATCCAGCTTCTTATTCATAACATCCACAATCATCTCTTTCTTATCATTTGCACAACATCCACGCACATTCAGACTTCCCACTTTGACAGTTTTCTTCTTCTTATTCTTTTTAGTAATTTTTACAGGAAAAGGGGTTACTAGCCCATTGCTCCCGGCATTTTAGTTGATTTTTACAACACGCATGGCTTACAGAGGAAAGATTCTTATTCCACTTTCCCATGAATATAAAAGGAAAAGTAATAAGACCAAGAACTATTAAGATAAAATCAAAGAAAACTCAGGTGAGTGTGTATAAATAAACATGTACATGTATGTGTAGTGTGACCTAAGTGTAAGTAGAAGTAGCAAGATGTACCTGTAATCTTGCATATTTATGAGACAGACAAAAGACACCAGCAATCCTACCATCATGTAAAACAATTACAGGCTTTCGTTTCACACTCGCTTGGCAGGACGGTAGTACCTCCCTGGGTGGTTGCTGTCTACCAACCTACTACTTCTACATATCCTTAGTTTACTTTATTTCCTATTTTTGGGCTTTTTAAAGTGTTTATATCTGGTAGTGAAAAGGTGTCATACAGCCTCTCATAACCCTCATGTAGTTAGTGGCCTTTAAACCCCCATTAACCATATCCCTCATTAAATTGGACCATTATTAAGTCACAACTGAATCAAAGTCTAGGATGGACTGAATTACTGTTTTAAGATTTACCTCTAATTTGTGAGTTGCAAATAGTATCCATTCTTATCTTTCTAATAACCTTCTTTTCTTTCAACAAACTGGCCATATCTCACCGAGGCGGGGTGGCCCAAAAAGAAAAACAAACGTTTCTCTTTTTAACTTTAGTGATGTGTACAGGAGAATGGGTTACTAGCCCCTTGCTCCCGGCATTTTAGTCACCTCTTACAACACGCATGGCTTACGAAGGAAGAATTCTGCTCCACTTCCCCATTAGTAATAAATTACTGTGTATAAGTTTGTTACTTGATAAATAAGCTTAAAAAAAAAATTCCCCATCAGATTCACAAGTTCGACAAGATCAACCCTATACTTAACGGTGTGTTCCATCGTAATGGCCTAGAAATCATCAGCTCCTCTGAGATTTGGGACCTGAGAACATTTCACCTCTTAAGAACTGTGCCAGTACTAAATCTCTGTGATGTCGTCTTCAACCACACCAATGATGTTATATTCGGCATCACTGTTGGTGATCAGCTTGACGAGTTTCAAGAGAATGCCTTTGAAACGTCATTTAAGACGGTAGATGCAGCAGATTACTCCAGTATAGGTAATAAATAACATAATTTATAAGTTTGTAGAGTACTCCATACATTTTGATTTAATATATGTATTGTACAGTTTAGTTATGACTCAAAATCAGTGTTCCACATTTTTGGTGGTTTTCACTTGATTATTATTATAATCAAAAAGAAGTGTTAAACCCACTAGGGTCATACAGGTTTTCAATTGAGCAATTGTTTATTATGTTCGGTGCTTTTTCCGCCTTTTTGCTCAACAGTTGTATAAGGAAACGATGACCAGCACTGTATTTTAGGGTGAGTATTGTATATACTGTGTATTTTACTTTCATATCTGTTTTTTTATGCCTAGCTGTGTTGAGCATTTAGTATATGATAGTATAAACACATTATCAGGCATTTTAGAAACATTCATTATTGAAAAAAATTTTCACTTATCACTGGGGATCAGGAACCTACCAGCAGTAAAAACAGGACCCTCCTGTTTACATGTAGTACAAATGTATTGTTGTCAGTACTGTATTTGTATCCATAATTTTGTTCTTCAGCCACAGTTGATGTTCGCCGCGTGGTAAGCTCACTGGCCATCAATCGAAATGACACGCAGGTAGCCTTAGTAGAAACAGAGAATGGCACCGATGACTTAACAGATGACGCAGTAGTGAGAGTGTATGAGATCGGCATGACCAGACAAGATGATGATGAACTGGTGGGTGTCATGCAAGTGATCTCTACTTGTGTAATAGACCTCTTTAACACAGATATTACAAAGATAATCATGTGTGAATGAAGGTGAAAGTGTTATTTTTCAAGTCACCCTGCCTTCATGGGAGATGGCCGATGTCTTAAAAAGAAAAAAATTATATTGCTATTCTGGATTATACTTCAGTTATTATTATAATCAAAAGTAAGTGCTAAACCCACAAAGGTCATGCAGCTCTGCAGGGCAGGATGTGCTAAAGATGTATGCAAAGATTAAAGACAGACAAGGGTGAGGAATATGGAAGAGGCAGAGTCACTAAGGGAAAAAGATTATATTTTATTAAGCTTTCTCTTATGCAACAATTGATTATGTTAATATTGTCTTGGTCAGGAAAGTGCTGTTGCTTCCTGTAATGTTCTAGCACTGAACAGATGTTTCGTGTTTATTGCTCAATATAAATATAAATAGGGGTCGTCCTCGAAAAGGTTGGAAGGAAGGGGTAAGGGAGGTTTTGTGGGCAAGGGGCTTGGACTTCCAGCAGGTGTACGTGAGCGTGTTCGATAGGAGTGAATGGAGACGAATGGTATTTGGGACCTGACAATCTGTTGGAGTGTGAGCAGGGTAATATTTAGTGAAGGGATTCAGGGAAACCCGTTATTTTTATGTAGCCGGACTTGAGTCCTGGAAATTGGAAGTACAATGCCTGCACTCTAAAGGAGGGGTTCTGGATATTGGCAGTTTAGAGGGATATGTTGTGTATCTTTATATGTATATGCTTCTAAGCTGTTGTGTTTCTGAGCACCTCTGCAAAAACAGTGATTATGTGTGAGTGAGGTGAAAGAGTTGAATGATGATGAAAGTATTTTCTTTTTGGGGATTTTCTTTCTTTTTGGGTCACCCTGCCTCGGTGGGAGACGGCCGACTTGTTAAAAAAAAAAAAATAGCTAAACATTCAGTGTGTACTAATTGATGTTTTACCTCAAAAGACATTGTCCTGACTATTATTTGAGCTTTTAATCTGCAACTCTGTCTCCTCCTTTATTGCTTCATGATATATAAATCCAGAAAGTACATTACTTCTTTGTCTTGCACAGCCTGATGAAGATGATGATGATGACGACCTTGGTAATGAAGAGGATGACTCGGATAGTGATGATGATCCTGAGCAAAACTCACAAGATGATAATGATGGTGAGACAACATAAATTTTGTTTGCTTTGTTTTCATATTTAAATTATTACCACATCACAGTGAACCCTCAAATTAACAGAGTAATGAGGGGAGGGGGTGTATGTTATTGCTGATTGATTGTAGTCCAAATTATAAAATATTTTTCACAATCACGACTACCGGACACTAGAACTATTGTAACCCGTAAAACAATACAGGAATTGGAAATAAAAAGAAGGTGAATGTATGATAGTACTTTTGTAAAGTAGAAGACAGTATATAGCCTCTCCTCACTTAGCGACGTACTCGTTTACCGACGACGGGCTCTCTGACCAGCATGCATACCTAAATAATGTATATTAAGAGCTAATTTCCTGTATTCTCTTTATTACAATATACAGTACACTACTGTATAAACATTTACAAATATACATACCAGAAATGTTATAAATGGTGCAAAGGTGACATTAAAACAATATCAAAGATGGTTGACACAAACCTACTACCACTTTAGTATGCTCCTCACTTTGCGACGTGGTCTTAGGAACGAAACTCTGTCATTAAGTGAGGAGAGGCTGTACTAATTTTCCTTTTCAAGGGGGGCTCCTTGGCGTGGTGAAGAGGCTCTTGGTCTGAGGAATTAGCCCTGTCGGTCTTCTTCCTCAGACCGAACCTAATTACCCCCCATTCTCCCCTCCCCTATCCCATCCTCCCCTTTTTCCATTCCTCCTCCTCCCCACCCCTCCCTTTTGCCCTTCCTCTTTTTGGCCTTTGGGATTTCTCCCACAGGCGCGCTAGTTCCTAGGTAGGGGAAAGGACACCGGGGTCCATCCCATTCCGTTGAGGTTCTTGGCGGTGGCGTAGTTTGCCGTGGAATCTGGATTGCCTGGGGATGTCCCGATCCCTCTCCGGTATCCCGGAGTAGCTTTGGGTGTCTTTCGGGCGACGGGTGTATCTCTGGAAGCCACCTTTCGGATTCCGGGGGTGGTGGCCGAAGGAGGTATGCTTTGTGGCGGAGATCCGGCCGCCCTCTCTTTTGTCCACCAAGGTAGCTCGGCAGATGTGAGGTTGCTATCCCAGATTGCTGGTATACTGGCATGAAGGGTAGGGTATGGCACGGGTTCCATGCTGCATCTGCGCTACTAGCGGTGCTGAGGTCCTCTTGGGCGCGGAGGGAGATTTCCGGCCCTTTCATTCCTTCTGGGAACTATTCCTCCCCACTCCCCCCTTTTTTTATTCTTTTTTTATTTTTATTTTCTTTTCTTTCTTTTTTTTTCTTAAGAACAAAAAGCAAAGGAGTAACCTAACCATGGAGAACCCAATCCATGAACCCACTACCCCCGGGCCCCTTCTTGATACCGCACCCCATTCTGACCCTGCCTTGTGTTTAGACCACTCTTCGGACACTCCTGATGCCCCTGTACCTCTTGCTGGTGCTGTTTCCTCACCCGCTTCAGGTACCGGGGCTTCGACTAACTCCTTCGATTTGTCTGAACTCCGCTCTCCTTTGACTATGCTTCCGGCTTCTCCCTCTACGATACGGCAATTTTCGAATCACCCGCCGATTTCACGCCAGACCAACTCCGGTCCTACTCCTAAACGCCAACGTCAATCTCCTGATGATGCTCCTTCGTTACCTTCCCATTCTACTCGGAAAAGACCGACACGTCAAGCACTCCCTCTCCACGCTCAGTTTCGGACCACACAGTGGACTAAATTCTTTACTTTAAAGACCGACTTCTTCTTCTGCCTACCTTTCTGACCATAGTATTGGCAAAGCGCTCCTGCGTCATGTTGGTAGAGATATTTCATTTCATGCTCTCAAGAGCGGTACGCGCATCGTCACTGTCCAGAATGCTACCCAAGCTCATGATCTTTCTCTCCTTTCGAATATCGATGCTACTCCTATCACTATTGAAAAACATCTCTCTCTCAATTCTTGTAGTGGTACTGTCATTCTGCCCCATACCATAGTCCAACAGAATTTCCAGTCATGTGGCAATGACATTTTTGAACAGCTGGAACTCCAGGATCTCCCAATCCTCAAAGTAGACACTTATGTCCTTCCTGCCCGGGGGCAGAGACGTTACCCTTGCAATGTGGCTCGTTTAACTTTTGACAGCCGAGAACTCCCATCCTCTCTTTATGTTGCAGGACATCGGTTACAAGTTCGAAAGGTGATACCTACACCGCAACAATGTAGAAATTGCTGGCGTTTTGGTCACCCAGCGAAATATTGCATATCTATGGCCGAATGCCCAGTCTGTGGTGCCAACGACCATTCTAATACATCTTGCAGTCAACCTCCATCTTGCCTTAATTGTAATGAAGCTCACCCTTCGTACTCCCGCCGTTGCCAGGTCTACTTAAATGAACGTGAAATCCGTTGCCTCAAAGAGGCAGAAGGTCTCCCTTATGCTATGGCAGTTACTCATCTCCGCCTCCAAGGGAGACTACCCCGTGTTTCTTATTCTCGGGTTTCCAAACATCCCCCCACTTCTGGGGTCCCATCTTCTGCAGCCTCCTCTGTTGTTACCCCTCCCATAGCCACTCCGGCATCTAATCCTTTTGCTGTCCTTGGCTCTGACGTCCCGACTACAACTCAGTCTGTTCTCACATCTTCGCGTCCTTCCTCACAAGCCCCAGTATCGACAAGACCTCGTACGACACCTAATACCAATCGCCCCTCTACTTCTCAGAAGTCCAAAAAATCCACATTGCTCAAATCTTCTTTGCCCCTTCCTTCCCTTCTTCCACCTCCACACTTTACCTTTCCAGTCTCTGTACCTAGTTCTTCCCCTCTCTCTGGCTCTATTACAAGTGTGGAGATTCACCCTCCTCCTCGTACTATGCCTTCCACCCCCATCCCCTCCCAAGTTTCTCCCTCTTCTGCCACCTCCCAGGTTTCTGCCTCTTCTGTCCCCCCCCCCACACTTCATCTCCAGTCCCTTACACTCTTCCCTCCCCCTCTACTTTGGTACAGTCCATTACTGTCCCAATCTTTACTCACCCTCCTCCTTCTATCTCCAATATGGTCTCCCATACATCTTTGAATTCAGAAACACTTGAAGCCATTTCAGAATATATTGCAGAGACTAAACCTTCAATGGACACTGATTCACTTCCTGTTCCTTCTCTTCCCTCTCCTCCATCTTCACAACCCCATTCTTCGCAACGCTCCGTTCCTTCGCTACTTGAACGTCTTCCACTGCCACCACACGTTGACTTTTCTAACCCCTCTAGTCCATAGGTGCTTTTACCTACAGATTCCTGGTATTTTCTTCATCGCCAATCATGGCCTATTTACAGTGGAATATCCGCGGCCTCAGGGGTAATCAGGGTGAGCTTCAGATGTTGCTTTCCAGGTTTTCCCCTGTTGGTGCTTGCTTACAAGAACCAAAATTACACTCGGCTGTCTTCCAACCTATCTCAGGCTATAATTTATTGTATTCTTCGGATCCTTTCTCAGATGGGACCTTTAATGAAAGTGCCCTTCTTCTACGCAATGATATTCTGTACTGTCAACTATTTGTCCATACCTCGCTGCATTACACTGCAGCCCATATCCACTTGAATAAGTGGTTTACAATATGTTCTTTATATCTCTCTCCTTCTCGAGCATTTTCTATCCCAGACTTTGCCTTTCTTGTTTCATCCTTACCACCACCACTTCTGTTACTTGGTGATTTTAATGCCCACCATTTCCTCTGGGGGGGGTCTCATTGTGACTCGCGTGGCATCCAGTTGGAGGCTTTTCTCGCCTCTCACCCCCTCCATGTTTTAAATACGGGTACTCCCACCCATTTTGATCCTCGTACTCATACTCTCTCTTGCATCGATCTATCAGTCTGCTCTTCCTCCACTGCACTAGACTTCACCTGGTCTGTTCTACCGGACTTACATGACAGCGATCATTTTCCGATCATTCTTACTTCTCCTTCCTATTCACCACCTTTCCGTAGCCCTCGCTGGCAATTTGATCGGGCAAATTGGGATCTTTACTCACACCTCACTGCTTTTAGTGAGGTTCCTTCATCCTCCATTGATGAGCTCCTACACATCTTCTCAACGTCAGTTTATACCGCAGCTTCTCATTCTATACCCCAAACCTCAGGCAGGCATTCTCAGAAGTGCGTGCCTTGGTGGTCTCCTGCTTGTGCTCGTGCAGTACGTTTGAAACGTGCTGCATGGGGCAGGTACCGGTACAATAGAACTGCTGAGAGACTTCTTGATTTTAAGCAGAAGCGTGCGATCGCTCGCCGTGTCATCCGTGAAGCTAAACGCACTTGTTGGAGAGACTATGTTTCCACCATCACCTCTGCTTCTTCTATGAGTGCAGTCTGGAAAAAGGTGAGGAAATTGAGTGGTAAATACTCTCCTGACCCGGCTCCTGTTCTACGGGTCGCTGGTGTTGATGTAGCAAACCCTCTCGACGTTGCCATTGAACTTGGCACACATCTGGTCCGTATTTCCCGAGGGCTCCATCTATGCCCCTCGTTTCTTTCCTCAAAGTCTGCCAGAGAGTTAGTACCCTTGGACTTTTCTTCTCTCAGAGAAGAACAGTATAATGTGCCTTTTACACTTCAAGAACTGGAGGCAACGCTCTCAGCTTGCCGATCATCGGCAGCTGGGCCTGACGACATTCATATTCGTATGTTACAACATTTACATCGGTCAGCCCTTGTAGTCCTCTTACACCTCTTCAATCTTATTTGGGCACAAGGAGTTCTTCCCCAGCTGTGGAAATCTGCCATTGTTCTCCCTTTCCGCAAACCGGGTACTACAGGACATGATGCCTCCCACTATCGTCCCATCGCTCTTACTATTGCAGTTTGCAAAGTGATGGAACGTCTCGTAAATTGACGTTTAATGTGGTATTTAGAGACACACAACAGTCTCTCCGCTAGTCAATATGGCTTACGTAAGGTTCGTTCTACCATAGACCCCTTACTACGCTTGGATACATATGTTCGTAATGCCTTTGCGAATAGTCACTCAGTTATTGCCATATTTTTTGACCTTGAGAAGGCATATGACACAACTTGGAGGTATAATATTTTGGCCCAGGCCCATTCCTTAGGCCTCCGAGGCAATCTACCATCCTTCCTTAAGAACTTTTTAACTGAGAGACATTTCCGTGTTTGAGTCAATAATGTTCTTTCCCCGGACTTTGTCCAAGCTGACTAAGCACAACACTTTTTCTCCTTGCTATAAATGATTTGGCCTCTGTTCTTCCACCCAATATTTGGTCATCACTCTTATGTTGATGACTTCGCTATTGCTTGTGCAGGCGCTGACTGTCATCTTATTGCAGTTTCTCTCCAGCATGCGGTCGACCGTGTTTCCACTTGGGCCACCACGCATGGGTTTAAATTTTCAAGTACCAAAACTCGCCAAATTACTTTCACTAGACGCTCTGTTATCTCCGATCATCCTTTGTATCTCTATGGCTCCCGTATCCCCGAACGTGATACAGTCAGGTTTCTAGGCCTTCTCTTTGACCGTAGGTTATCCTGGAAACCTCACATTACCTCTCTGAAGGCAACTTATCACAGCCGGCTAAACCTTCTTAAAACCCTTGCTCATCTTTCCTGGGGAGCTGATCGTCGAACTCTGCTTCGCCTACATTCAGCCCTCGTTTTATGGAAACTCGATTATGGTGACCAGATTTATTCCGCGGCCTCTCCTGCTACTCTCTCTAGCCTTAACTCTATCCATCACCAAGGATTACGTTTGTGCCTTGGTGCTTTTCGCTCTTTCCCTGTTGAGAGCCTCTATACAGAAGCGAATGTTCCATCCTTGTCTGATCGCCGTGATGCCCATTGCCTTCGCTACTATGTACGCTCTCACGATCTACACAATCCTTCCATTTATAGAATGGTCACCGATATTAGTAGACATTCTTTATTCGTTCGCCGCCCCTGTTTGCTCCGTCCCTTTTCTCTTCGCCTACATCACTCTTGTCTTCCCTTCAGTTACCACCTTTATATGTTCATGTAGCATCTCACTTTTCCCTACCCCCCTGGGAAGTTCCAGCTGTTCGGGTCTGTTCTTTCTCACTCCCTTGCTCGAAAGCTCAACTGCCTACGGTGGCTTCCCGCTCTCTTTTTCTTGATTACTTCCACTCCCATTCTCATGCCACCGCTGTGTACACAGATGGCTCTAAGTCTTCAGATGGCGTCGGATTCGCAGCAGTGTTTCCAGACAGCGTCATGCGGGGGCATTTACTATCTTCAGCTAGCATTTTTACTGCTGAACTGTATGCCATTCTTGCAGCACTTATTCGTATCGCATCTATGCATGTGTCATCATTTGTAGTAGTCTCAGACTCCCTTAGTGCTCTACAGGCTATACGAAAATTTGATACATCTCATCCCCTAGTTCTCCGTATCCAACTTTGGCTACGCCGTATCTCTACCAAACATAAAGATATTGTTTTTTGTTGGGTCCCTGGTCATGTCAACGTACAGGGCAATGAACAGGCAGACACTGCTGCGCGGTCAGCAGTACATGACCTACCAATTTCCTATCGAGGTGTTCCATTTCTGGACTATTTTGCTGCAATAGCTACCCACCTTCGCACCCGTTGGCAACAACGTTGGTCAACTCTGCTCGGTAACAAACTTCATTCTATTAAACCGAGCATAGGTTACTGGCCGTCTTCTTGTCATCAGTGCCGAGGTTGGGAGACCACTCTCTCCCGCCTTCGCATTGGCCACACTCGTCTTACTCATGGGTATCTCATGGAGAGGCACCCTGTTCCTCTCTGTGAGCAGTGTCAAGTTCCAGTATCGATTAGCCACATTCTGTTAGACTGCCCTCTCTATCAACGAGCACGCAGAATTTACCTCCAACGTCGTCTTCGTTCTACTACTCTCTCTTTACCTTCCCTTCTTGCTGATGGACCCTCCTTTAATCCTGACTCTCTCATTGACTTCTTGACAACGACTGATTTACTCCACAAACTCTGATGATACTTTTCGCACTCCCCTCAGCCCTTTCTAGTTCAGTCTCTTGCTGCCCTTTACCCTTTCACCATCCACTACCCCGCTGTTATCCGTAACCTATTACTCATCCATCTCCCTTTTGCCACCTGATGCCCTCGCTTCCTTCCTGCCCTGCAGCGCTGTATAGTCCTTGTGGCTTAGCGCTTCTTTTTTGATTATAATAATAATAATAATGTACTAATTTTACAGCAGTTTTACTTAACGTTTGTGGTGGAAAGATGAGGTGATTCAGAATAACTTTAATTCTCAATCAGATTATTATTATTTTTATGGGGAAACACCAAGCCCATAGGGGTCATATAGTGCCTGGGAGGCATTCAGGTTTGATCCAAGAAAGGGCAAGTTCAGTTCCTTGGATTAAGAGCCACACTTGAGGGTGTTCTGAATCAGAGAAGCTGTAAAGGTCCAATAGTAAAATTGTAGATGGTAGAGTAGTAGTAGTATTATTAATGTCATGGAGAGTACTTAAACCTGTAAGTCATACAGTGCTAAAGTAACATTACCATGAGCACATAGCATTCTTTGGAGCAGCAGCTTAGCGAGGAGTAAATAGTAATAGAAAAGTTAGTCACAGGTGAGAGCTGGCAGATGGCGTGTTGGGACACTGGCATTTGTGTTAAACAGTATGTAGAATATTTCTCAAGAGGTCTTTATATAGTGAAGCAGATGTCTTTTGCATCTAGTAACAAAGAGTGAAAACTAATCTCTTCCAGTGCACTCTAGTGAGAAGGGAATTTTTATATTAATAGGGAATATAAAAGTAGTGCCCTAGGTAGTAGGTTGGTAAACAGCAACCGCCCAGGGAGGTACTACCGTCCTGCCAAGTGAGTGTACAACGAAAACCTGTAATTGTTTTACATGATGGTAGGATTGCTGGTGTCTTTTGTCTCTCATAAACATGCAAGATTTCAGGTATGTCTTGCTACTTCTACTTGCACTTAGGTCACACTACACATACATGTACAAGCATATATATACACACCCCTCTGGGTATTCTTCTATTTTCTTTCTAGTTCTTGTTCTTGTTTATTTCCTCTTATCTCCATGGGGAAGTGGAACAGAATTCTTCCTCCGTAAGCCATGTGTGTTGTAAGAGGCGACTAAAATGCTGGGAGCAAGGGGCTAGTAACCCCTTCTCTCGTATAAATTACTAAATTTAAAAGAGAAACTTTCGTTTTTCTTTTTGGGCCACCCCGTCTTGGTGAGATATGGCAGGTGTGTTGAAAGAAAGAAAGAAAATAAAATTAGTGTGCAGCTCCCATTTCTTAGGGAGAAAAAGCGGTGAATATTAACAGTGTTTTAAAAGGGGTAATGTGAAGAAATTGGCACAGACCATAAGGTGTGACTGCATCATGTACATTTTTCAGAAGGCAGCCAGGGTGGAGATGATGACGATGATGGTGAAGACAATGGTGACGATGATGATGATGGTAACTTCAGCAATATTTCAAGTCTTTTATTTGAGAATTCAGATAGTGAAGATTCAGACTCATCTGGTGGTGCAGTATACTTTGAACTAAATGGTGATGGAAATCCTTCTGACCCATCTAATGCATCACTAAGTGCTTGGCTTCAAGAAAATGATGATGAGGAGGAGGAGGATGCTGAAGATGAGGATTATGAACCTACAGAATAAAGATTACAGTAATACAAGGTCAGGATTCCATATAAGCCAATATTTGTCTTTCTGCAAGTTGTGGCCCGTACAAAAGTTATCAATAGTGGGGGTAGTCTTCCTGGAGTGACATGGCCATTGGATAGCCCAGTACGCTCAGTTGGGAAGATGCCTCGAGTGATACAAAAGTTCTGCATATTGTGATAAGTGGGAAAGTTAGATATGCAGAAGTGTCAAGTACACTTGGGCAGAAGCTTGGAAAGTATGAAAATAAAGAGTAAGGAACTTTTTTGGTTTTAACATTCAACTTCATAAATAAATTCTCCTTATATTTTAGCTTTTTTTTTTTTTCATATAATTTGAAGATATATAATTTCAGTTTATTCTACACTTAGTTTATTTTGTTGTCCAATCTACATTCATATAACTGGCTATAAGTACATTACCAGAGTGAAGTCGTTGATTTTAATTAATGTATAAACATAATTTAGTATATAACAGTTTTTAATTTTCTGTGAAAAATACATTGTCCATCCTTTTCAATTTCAGATATGGTAAGCATTTTGTTAGTAACTGATTATTTCAATGTGGATAGTTCAAATTATTGTGGTGTATCAAGAACTGGTCAAAGGCTGCAGTTTTTTAATGACCAAAGTCTTAATAATATTCTGAAAATGTAATATATTCAATTAGATTATAACTATTTTAACAATGAAAATTTAAGAAAAGATTTGTCTTTAATTCCAAAAGCCCAATTCAATAAATTTAGTGTTTAAATGCCACGATTCTTATGTTAATTCTTCATTTACAAACATTGACATTTGAGCTCCATTGTGTGGCCATGAAGCAACATTTGCACAGTTGTTAAGTGTCACCGACTAGGTCAACTTTTCTAGCAGTGGGTACCTACTATATTCACAAGAAAACAAACATTTGGAATTTGTGCGGCACAAAAAAAAAAAACCATAATTTTGCAAACATTAATAGCTTGAATCATGCCTTTGTAAGCCTGTAGATGTGTATTCCAGCCTATAAACATTTATTTGTAATATTCATCAGAAGTACTGTGATATTGGTTAACTTTTAAATTTAGTGAATATTGAAATGCAAGCTAATGTTCTTCCTAAAGTAGTCATAAAAAAAAAGATAAACCTTTATTATTTGAGGTATACATTTCATTAACATGTGTGAACTTCAAGTGAAATCAGACATGGTCATACATGCAGTATGTATATTTTTGTTTTTGGGTCACCCTGCCTTGGTGGGAAATGGCTGACGCATTAAAGAAAAAATATATATATGTAGTAGAGAAGGTAGTGTCAAGTAAGGAGCTATCAGCAAAGATTAGTGAAAGTAAAACCTTTGGTAGCTTAAAAACAGGTTTCACTACTGAATGAAAAAAGTTGAATTTGAAAAGGACCTGCCTAGCATAGATCAATGGACTTCCTGCAGTGCTCTTCCATTCTTTGTTCTTATTTGGCTTGTGCATGGCACAATAGCCTTATTGCCATGGTCAACTGCCCGGGAATGTTGATTTGTTTGTTGCTCTTGCATATTATATGGGCAAAAAGCCCATATAAATGTCTATATTCATAATTAAGGCTGCTTCAAAAGACTCCATTAAAGAGAACCACACCAACATGATGTTGAGTTCAGCCCATACCCAATCTATAAGATGCAGGAAAGTTTTCCTACACACTACATGAGCATTTTGCTTGTTGATGTGGCAGTTATGCTCATGTTCTCCCAGTTTCCCTCATGTACACTTTGTTGTAGCCTTTACAGGAGATGGTATATACACTTGTGGTATAGTTGGCCACTGTTGTTTAGCTAGGCTTGTGTTAAGTCCTTGAGAGTTTTTGTGGTGGCAGTGGCAGAGTCCATTTTAACTTTCCTGAAAATAGAGACTAGGTTTATCTTCTTATAGTGTTTTTCTCAACGTTAGGAATTTTGTCAGCGCTGTACAGCCCATGTGGCTTAGCGCTTCTTTTTTATTATAATAATAATAATAATAATAGGAATTTTGTGCATACTAATGGCCTTTTTTTGGCAAGTGTTGATACTATTCATAGGAAAAATTGAAGGCTTGAATGTATTGGTTATATAGACAAGTTATTGTTAAACAACTCAGCACCACATATTCTCATTGCAGTAACAACTGGTTAAATTATCTTCATTCGTAGGTTTACTGTATACATTATAAAGAAAACCACTGTGTTTTCTAATGACGTTCAGAAATGATAGCAAAGAAGAGGGGCTGCCAATCACTTATAAACGTCATTAGAAAATACAATGGTTTTTTTATATGGCATACAGTAAACCTACCAGTGATTATTATTTAACCCATTAGAATCAGGAACTTTTAAATGTTAAGGAAGAAAGGGAGGCGGTAATTTCATGCACTGGCCAGGGAGGTATACCATCTTTTAGGAGTGAAGAAGAGCAGAATGTAAGTGTGGTGGAGGTACTTGAGGCATTGCGTAGAATGAAAGGGGGTAAAGCAGCTGGAACTGATGGGATCATGACAGAAATGTTAAAAGCAGGGGGGGATATAGTGTTGGAGTGGTTGGTACTTTTGTTTAATAAATGTATGAAAGAGGGGAAGGTACCTAGGGATTGGCGAAGAGCATGTATTGTCCCTTCATATAAAGGGAAAGGGGACAAAAGAGATTGTAAAAATTATAGAGGAATAAGTTTACTGAGTATACCAGGAAAAGTATACGGTAGGGTTATAATTGAAAGAATTAGAGGTAAGACAGAATGTAGGATTGCGGATGAGCATGGAGGCTTCAGAGTGGGTAGGGGATGTGTAGATCAAGTGTTTACATTGAAGCATATATGTGAACAGTATTTAGATAAAGGTAGGGAAGTTTTTATTGCATTTATGGATTTAAAAAAGGCATATGATAGAGTGGATAGAGGAGCAATGTGGCAGATGTTGCAAGTATATGGAATAGGTGGTAAGTTATTAAATGCTGTAAAGAGCTTTTATGAGGATAGTGAGGCTCAGGTTAGGGTGTGTAGAAGAGAGGGAGAATACTTCCCGGTAAAAGTAGGTCTTAGACAGGGATGTGTAATGTCACCATGGCTGTTTAATATATTTATAGATGGGGTTGTAAAAGAAGTAAATGCTAGGGTGTTCAGGAGAGGGGTGGGATTAAATTATGGGGAATCAAATTCAAAATGGGAATTGACACAGTTACTTTTTGCTGATGATACTGTGCTTATGGGAGATTCTAAAGAAAAATTGCAAAGGTTAGTGGATGAGTTTGAGAATGTGTGTAAAGGTAGAAATTTGAAAGTGAACATAGAAAAGAGTAAGGTGATGAGGGTATCAAATGATTTAGATAAAGAAAAATTGGATATCAAATTGGGGAGGAGGAGTATGGAAGAAGTGAATGTTTTCAGATACTTGGGAGTTGACGTGTCGGCGGATGGATTTATGAAGGATGAGGTTAATCATAGAATTGATGAGGGAAAAAAGGCGAGTGGTGCGTTGAGGTATATGTGGAGTCAAAAAACGTTATCTATGGAGGCAAAGAAGGGAATGTATGAAAGTATAGTAGTACCAACACTTATATGGATGTGAAGCTTGGGTGGTAAATGCAGCAGCGAGGAGACGGTTGGAGGCAGTGGAGATGTCCTGTCTAAGGGCAATGTGTGGTGTAAGTATTATGCAGAAAATTTGGAGTGTGGAAATTAGGAGGTGTGGAGTTAATAAAAGCATTAGTCAGAGGGCTGAAGAGGGGTTGTTGAGGTGGTTTGGTCATTTAGAGAGAATGGATCAAAGTAGAATGACATGGAAAGCATATAAATCTATAGGGGAAGGAAGGCGGGGTAGGGGTCGTCCTCGAAAGGGTTGGAGAGAGGGGGTAAAGGTTTTGTGGGCAAGGGGCTTGGACTTCCAGCAAGCGTGCATGAGCGTGTTAGATAGGAGTGAATGGAGGCGAATGATACTTGGGACCTGACGATCTGTTGGAGTGTGAGCAGGGTAATATTTAGTGAAAAGATTCAGGGAAACCGGTTATGTTCATATAGTCGGACTTGAGTCCTGGAAATGGGAAGTACAATGCCTGCACTTTAAAGGAGGGGTTTGGGATATTGGCAGTTTGGAGGGATATGTTGTGTATCTTTATACGTATATGCTTCTAAGCTGTTGTATTCTGAGCACCTATGCAAAAGCAGTGATAATGTGTGAGTGTGGTGAAAGTGTTGAATGATGATGAAAGTATTTTCTTTTTGGGGATTTTCTTTCTTTTTTGGGTCACCCTGCCTCGGTGGGAGACGGCCGACTTGTTGAAAAAAAAAAAATCAGGTGTTCTCATTAGC